>NC_044549.1:81848432-82151463 GCF_007565055.1 Rhinopithecus roxellana | reverse complement strand
AAACAAAAGAAATTTTATAGAATAGGGGATGTCAGAGAGCATCATATATAGTATGACAGTTTCATGACATCAGCTAGTCTATATGTTCTAGATTATGATGTAACATGTTCTCAGGCTGCTCTACTGGTTCATTGTTCCACCCAGTGGACTGGGGAATCACAGGAATAAAGACCAACTCTTGACCCAGTGTAATTTTTAGTACCTGGCTTTACTTGGCTTGCTACTAAATCCGCTGTATTTACTCTTCTTTTGCACAGAAATAATGAAGCAGCAGGCCTTTTCCACTTCTAACAATATCATGATTCCTCTGACAACTCCTTTAGAAAGCAATACCTTCACCTGACTATACAGAAAGGAGTAAATATTTTAGACTACTACATTCCCCATTACCTGAGAGGAAATATGTTAATGATCCTGTGCTCCACATAGTTTAAATTTATAGTTTAAATTTTGTTCTCTGCAGTAGTACTGTTGTAGATTATTAATAAGCCTTCATTCCTTGTGAGACAATTCGTTACCTTTACACTGGTGCAAATGCATTTTTCAGTGATTCTCTGGAATTATTCCATTCAAATATGAAGAATTTGCCAAAAAGATATAAAGAGAGATTGAGAAATTGAAACTTGGCTAGGTAGAAAATGGTACCAGAGCTGCACCGCCTCCCTTGGGCTTTTCTCATAACCGTAAGTTGACAGTGATGGTATTTTGCAGGTGGGACTTGAACAGACCAAAGGGAAGAACATCCTCAGTCCTAATGAACGTGCTGAGCCTATTATGTGTTCAGGCAGTCTCCCTGGAATACCAGTAAAAGAAAATTAAATCAACTCACGACAGCTATCTTGCATATCTCACCTGGGAAGGTATGCATGCAGTAGGACAGGCACTGCTTAACATTAATCAGCCTCCTGAAGTCATTACATTCATGAGGAAATGTAATTCACATGTGATTACTTTTTAATTTACTCTGTAATCACATTCCAAGTGAACGGGCCAAGCTTAAAATGAAATTTAAAAGTCAAATACTGCTTTGTATTAGAAATTCACAATTTTTATATGCACTTAGGTTAATAAAGATTTTACAATAACCATTTGTGACTGAGCATATGATAATTTTTTGATGAAAGTTAGTGCCATACCTAAGATAAGATGTATTTGATTTCTCTCCAAGTACTGAACTGGACCTGGAGAGTCTCAGAACTCTACTCTATAGTGAATTCCTGCCTCATCTAAACTTTATTGGAAAAGAAAAAAAAGTCATCCAAACGTTCCTCAATCCCAGATCTGAAGTTGCGTTGAACTAATGTATTTTTAATTCCTGCTGTGCCTGTGAGGCATATCCATTTGTTTTATCCATCATTGGAAGGTGTATACAGAACCTCATAATAACTGATTTCAGCTCATCAATGGGGAATGCCAGGGCCTGCAGTAAGAATCTTCCTCCAACAATGTGGTCTTTCAAGTTTGTGAAGTTACAAAGCTGCTGTGTTAGTTTCATGGGAGCCTTGAAACTAAAGGTTCAAAAGGCCAGAATCAGCTAGTTATGGATAGTAGTGGGTAGGTTTGTGCTGTGCTTTATGAACTAAGGCCAATGGAGAGAAATGTACAAAGGTTTTTCAGATATCCAGTCAATACAAAGAAGAAATGTTTTTCATTTGGCCCCCACTACCACTACATTGAACAACCTCAGAAGTAGTAAGATACCCTTTCCAGAAAATATTCAAAAGCTGGATTCCATTTTCCAGGGATGTTGTATAGTGTTACCAACATCGGTTATTAGCTTTCAAATTTCAAGATATTTGTAATATCTTTATGCTGACTTTGCTAATATTTACTTTAGCTCAACTTATTTTGTTTTCACTTCACAACTACTTTGGCATTGTTTTAATCTAGTACTGTTAAAAGAAATATAATGCAAGGCAAATGTGAGATTTTCTAGTTGTCATATTAAAGAAGCAGGTGAAATTAATTATATATTTTATTTAACCCACTATATCCTATTATTTCAACATGCAACCAATAAGAAATTTTAAATGAGGTTTTTTTATACTATGAAATCTTGTGTGTATTTTACACTTATAGCACATCTCAGTTTGGGCTAGTCACATTTTACATGGACAAAGCTACATGTGGCTAGGGACTACTATGGGCAGAATAGTTCCAAGCTGTAGCATTTATGAAATCATGACTGACATGATGGTTATATATTTTTAAATGCGTGTTAAACAAATATGCTGCTTTTAGAATTTTAAAGTTTGAATTAGTAAACGGAATGTGTACCACACTATGGGGAACACTGACTTGAAAAGCAGTTCTTGTATCTCTCTATGTATGTATGGATCTATCTATTTGGGGTGCAGTAATATGCATGATGGATGGAGTTTATATGCATGGGTCTCTGCATGGCTGTATGTACTTACCTGTGGTCCCCAGCACATGATCCATACAGCTTTTTGCCCACACAAAAGCATAGCAAAGTATAAGAAATGAGACTAATATAACCCTGCTTGATTTATTTTTTTACAAATGAAACATTTACTATCATAGTATGTATATATTGTACATATGTATGATACCATCTCTGTAATGGATATGTGTGTGCACGTATATATGTGTAATATATGTAACATATATGTATGTCTGTATATATGTTTGTATGTATGTCACACATCCTAGGCCATTGCTGCTTCCGTCTGCACTTAGGGCTGGTGTGTGGTCCCTAACCCACTTTGGTAGGTGGAGTAATGGTCCCCCGAAGGAGTATTAATTCTAATCCCCAACACCTGTGAATGTTACCTTTCATGACCAAAGGAACTTTGCAGATGTGATTAAGTTAAGGATCTCGAGATAGGGGGATTATCTGGTATTATTCAGGTAGGTCCAATGTATTCACAAAGGTCCTTATAAATGAAAGACGGAGGCAAGCGAGTCAGAGTGAGAGAAGGTGTGATGAGGGATGCAGAGGTCTGAGTGATGTGGTGTGAGCAAGACTTGACCTGATGCTTCTGGCTTTGAAGATGTGGGAAGGCACCATAAGGCAAGGAATGTGGGCTTCCCCTAGAAGCTGGACAAGGTGAGGAAATGGATTCTGATCTAGAACCCCAGCGGGAACATAGCCCTGCTGACTTTTGGTTTTATTCCAGTGAGAGCCATTTCAGACTTCTGACTTGCAAAGCTATAGGATAACTATGTGTTGTTTCAAGCCCTAAGTATGTAGTAATTTGTGACAGAGGCAATAATAAACTAATATGTCCATCCTCAGTAATTGGTTGATTAAAACTGTATCACTATCAAGTTTTTTTTCATTTAAACAAATTTCAATAGCTTTAGGGGTACAAGTAGTTTTTGGTTATGTGAATGAATTGTATAGGAGTCAAGTCTGAAATTTTGGTGTATTCATCACCTGAGTTGTGCACATGGTACCCAATATGTAGTTTTTAAAAATCTCCCACGCCCCTTACATCCTCCCTTCTGAGTCTCCAGTGTCCATTATAACACTCTGTATGGCTTTGCATACCCATAGCTTAGCTCCTCTGTATGTGTGAGAACACTTGGTATTTGGTTTTCCTTTCCTGAGTTACTTCACTTAGAATAATGGCCTCCAGTTCCATGAAAGTTGCTGCAAACAACATTATTTTTTTCTTGTTTATGATTGAGTAGTATTCTATGGTGTGCGCGCGCACACACACACACACACACATATACACATATAGACACACACACACACACACACACACACACACACATATATATATATATATATATATATATATCTCACATTTTCCTTATCCACTTATTGGTTTATGGTCACTTAGGTTGGTTCTATGTCTTTTCAGTTGTGAATTGTGTTGCAATAAACATATGTGTGCAGGTGTTTTTTTATTTAATCTCATGACTTACTTTCCTTTGGGTTAGGGTTAGGGTTAGGGTTAGGGTTAGGGTTAGGGTTTGGGTAGAAACCCAGTATTGGGATCGCTGGATAGAATGCGAGGTCAACTTTTAATTCTTTGAGAAATCACTGTATTGTTTTCCATAAAGGTTGTACTAATTTACATTCCCACCAGAAGTGTGTAAATGTTTCCTTTTCACCACATCCATGTCAACATCTATTGTTTATGGACTTTTTAAGAATGACCATTCTGGAGGGGTAAAGTGATGTCTTACTGTGGTTTTTTGTTTGTTTGTTTTTGTTTTTTGAGACAAAGTCTCAATCTTGTCCCCTAGGCTGGAGTGCAATGGCGTGATCTCGGCTCACTGCAACTTCACCTCCTGGGTTCAAGCGATTCTTCTGCCTCAGCCCACTGGGTAGCTGGGATTACAGCTCCCTGCCACTATGCCCAGCTAACTTTTGTATTTTTAGTTGAGACAGGGTTTCACCATGTTGGCCAGGCTGGTCTAGAACTCCTAACCTCAGGTGATCCACCCACCTCAGCCTCCTAAAGTGCTGGGATTACAGGTGTGAGCCACCACGCCCAGCCCTCACTGTGGTTTTAATTTGCATTTCCCTGATGATTAGTGATGTTGACCATTTTTTTCATGTTTGTTGGCCACTTGTATATCTTCTTTTGAGGAAGGTCTGTTCATGTCCTTTGCCCTTTTTTAAAATGTGATTATGTGTTTTTTATCCTTGCTGATTTGTTTGAGTTCCTAGCAGATTCTGGATATTAGTCCTTTGTCAGATGCATAGTTTGCAAATATTTTCTCCCATTCTGTGGGCTGTTTGTTTACTGTGATGATTGTTTCTTTTGCTATGCAGAAGCTTTTTAGTTTAATTTATCATTTATTCAGTTTTGTTTTTGTTTCATGTGCTTTGGAGTCTTAGTCATAAATTGTTTGCCTAGGCCAATATCCAGAAGAGTTTTTCCTAGGTTTTCTTCTAAGATTTTTATGGTTTCGTGTCTTAGATTCAGGTCTTTAATCCCTTTTGAGTTGATTTTTTGTATATGGTGAGAGATAAGGATCCAGTTTAATTCTTCTACATGTGGCTATCCAGGTTTCCCAGTACCATTTATTGAATAGAGTGTCCTTTCCCCAATTTATATTTTTTAATGCTTTGTTTCAGATCACTTAGTCCTAAGTATTTAGCTTTATTTCTAGGTTCCCTATTCTGTTCCATTGGCCTGTAAATCTACTTTTATACCAGTACCATGCTGTCTTGGTTACTATTGCTTTGTAGTATAATTTGAAGTCAGGCAATGTGATGCCTCCAGATTTGTTTCATTTAGGATTTCTTTGGCTATTTGGGCTCTTTTTGGTTCCATATGAATTTTAGGATTTTTTTTATTTCTGTGAAAAAAAATGCTATTGGTGTTTTGATAGGAATTGCGTTGAATATGTAGATTGCTTTGGATAATCAGGTTATGGTCAATTTCATGATATGCTTCCAATCCATGATCATTGGATGCCTTCATATTTGTGTCACATGACACTTTCAAGTTCTTTAGATTGGAAAATGAGCCCATTTTTTTTAACACCCATATCAAACACCTCTTTTCCTGGGATGTTTTCCTGAACCACTTTGGCTGAGATGTGAGGAGTCTCTCCTTCCTTTCTTGCCCCCACGTTCTCAGTACTGGCCCCTGACACTGGACATATCACACTGTGCTACAGTCATATATGTGAAAGCCTGTGTCCCCCACTAGACTGTTTGCAGGGTCTGGCATCTCCACAGCCAGCACTTGATTGGCCCCAGAAATATTTGAATGCTTGAGCAAGTGCCTCAAGACTTGGATCTTACCTTTCTATAAAATGACTTGTCAAGGCCATGGTCATAGGTCTGCATATTTCTTCCTTTCTGCCTCATCTATGTGGCTGTGTTTGAGAGTTGTCCATTTTCTTTTTGAAATGGTCTGAGGCCTTTCTTTTGGAAGCTCTTTAGCCAACTAAATGATATTTTTATTTAGTTTTCTTTTAGAAATTCATTATCACTTTGCAGAATATTACTGGGAAATTGATGTAGAGTCTCAGTGTCTCCTCCTCTGTTAGCCTGGGAAGACATATGCCCAGACCTTTGCAGCCTGAACATTGGCTCTTATATGCCTTGAGACCTAAGGGTGCTGAGACCAGCTCTGTCCCTTGGCATGTGGCCTGATGCACGTCCGTTCTCAGCAGCAGTGTTGCTGCAACTGGTCAGTGATTATACTCACACCTGCATTTAGGCTTGGGAACGATTACAGTAGTTCTTGTAAAGTGACTAAGTGCATTCTAAGTGTTCATACTTCTGAAGTGTGTTTTGTTAATTATCCTCCTCATAGTTGAGGATTTTAAATTTTAAGAAATCTCCATTTTCTTGAGTGCAGGCTGGTGTTTACAATTCTACCTTTTAAGCAAAATGTCATCCCTTTAGTTTTCGGTCATCTTACCCCAGTGTCATTTAGAATGAATTATTTTAAAAACACAGAGAGAATATTCTTTCACTGGCAGTGGACGTGGCAGACCAATCACTTCAGTAGAAACTTGTGTCATTCAAAATTATGAAGTTCATACAACATTGAAAAAGCTCTTAATGTGGATTGTGGTTACAAAAAGTCAAAACGAAACATGAGTCACGCAGCCTGTAGTTATCAGTTCTGCTTTCATGGACGGTGGTGGAATCATTTTAGAGGGTAGAAGGTTAGGACTCAGAGTGTGGGGTGAAATAAAGATACATATCCAGAAGTTCAGATCCTGGGTAGGTAAGCAGCATGTAGGCTAAAGGTGTCAAATATGAGATTCAGGCAACTCTGCTAATTGCACTTGGAAATCCCACTTACTTCTGAATGCCCTGTAGAGACCATGGCTCAACTCAGCCTCTGTGTTGATTGTTCACAGATGAGATGCTTACCCCTGGCTAGGTGTCCACCCATAGAGGAGAAGTAGAGTCACAGAGTGGAAACTCCTCCATAGTCATTTGGGAGTTAGGGAGATGAGTCTCTCTTGGCTTTCATGAAAGGCATCTGCCATACCCCATGTCTCCAGCCATAGCATTGATGTTGAGTCCTGAACCTACATCTGCATTTGTCTGCTTGCTTTAGGGCTTTTGGTAGCCCTCAGTTTACCTATTTCAAAGACCATTCAACTATTGCCTATCCTTTAGCTTTTCTTTCTTTTTTTTTTTTTTTTTTTTTTTTGAGACAGAGTCTTGCACACCCAGGCTGGAGTGCAGTGATGCAAACTCGGCTCACTGCAACCTCCGCCTCCCGGGCTCAAGTGATTCTCTTACCTCAGCCTCCTGAGTAGCTGGGATTACAGGTGCCCACCACCACGCCTTGCTAATTTTTATATTTATAGTTTTGGTAGAGACAGGGTTTCACCATGTTTGCCGGGCTGGTCTTGAACTCCTGGCCTCAAGTAATCCGCCCACCTCAGTCTCCAAAAGTGCTGGGATTACAGGCGTGAGCCACCACCCCAGCCCTTTACCTTTATTTTTTTGATTGTAGGTGTTTTGGTTTGTTTTCTGTTTGGTTTGTATTATCTGAACTTTTCTTTTTATGTAATTGGCTTTGTTAGTCTTTTCTTTTGGGTTTCTCCCACTGTAAAAATGTTTTAAAATAACTTTTTAAAAGTATTTTAAATTATTTTGCTGTTTTCAATGCTTTATGTTTTAAACGAAACACTTGTATTTTTAAAATTTTTAATCTTTAATCTGTCTCTAATTTATTTGGGATAAAGTGTGAGGTAGGGTTCACATTTATTCTTTTCAATGTCCTCAGTTTCCCATAATAACATTTGTTGATTAATTCATCTTGCCTCATGAATTTGTAATGTCATATAAAAAATACTACTTTTCTGTGTGTTTGAGTCTGTTTCTGGAGGGGAGGATCGTGCTTTGGTCACTGTGCCCTTCTAATCACTACAGCTTTACGATGTGTTTTTGTATGTGAGCAATGTACATTGCCATTATGTTCGTATGGTATATTCATTTCAGGTCAGCGGACTTGAAATACTGCTTTTACTCTTTCTAGTTAGAGAGATTTTTGAGTAGTTCACTAGGTGACACCTTGCCATTTTCTAAGTACAAGACTAGTCAACAGTTGGTTATTAAAGCAGAAAATATTGCTATTTTTATTTCAAATGCATCCCTTTTGCTATAGCTTTTAATAAAACATGTTGTTTAAGCATTATTTGGGTATAAATTCTGTTCTTAATTTTTATCACTTGGGTTGTTGGCATTGGTACCAAAGCTGCATAGTGTATACCACTGTGCTGTTTTCTTGATCATTGCTGGCTGCCTCTTTAGAGGAAGGAACCATTTGTTGTTGCTGTTGTTGTTGTGGGATACCACCTCACTTAAATTAGAAGGAAGTATCAGGAATACTCTACCTCCTGGAAGAAAAGCAGATGTTCAATGAAATATTTTTAGCTTCCCAGGGCCTCCCAGTCACAGGAAAAAGACATAACTTCAAAATCTCCCTTAGTTTTTTTGAGATGGAGTCTCACTTTGTTGCCCTAGTTTTTTTGAGATGGAGTCTCACTTTGTTGCCCAGGCTGGAGTGCAATGGTGCAGTCTCAGCTCACTGCAACCTCCACCTTCTGGATTTAAGCAATTCTCCTCCCTCAGTTCGCCAAGTAGTTGGGACTACAGGTGTGCACTACCATGCCCAGCTAATTTTTGTATTTTTAGTAGAGACAGGGTTTCACCTTGTTGGCCGGGCTGGTCTTAAACTCCTGACCTCAGATGATCTGCCTGCCTCGGCCTCCCAAAGTGCTGGGATTACAGGTGAGAGCCACCACGCCCTGCCCTCCCTTAGTATTTTTACTATAACTATCTTTTGGCCACCTTTTAGGGGTATGTGTACATGACGTTTGTCCTTTTCCACCTTTTTTCTTTTAGTTTTTCTCTTTTTTTTCTGGTCTAATCTCACTCCCACTCTCTGGCCATTAGCTATTTCACTGTGTCACTTCTGAGAAAACTGTCTCAGCCATCTCAGAAAAGCAGTTCTGACTGTTCTGAAGGAAACAAAAATAGCAGAGCAAGAAATGAATGTGGGATGTTATTTTGGTCTGTGATGTCATCAGTCAATCACAATTCAACTTTCCAAATGTTGTTTGCAGGTCTGTTTAGGATTGTGGTATTTTAACTGGTTGGCTTCTGTATGATGTTTGAGAGTGATTAATTCTCAAAATACTTTTTCCCTACTGAAAAGTAGCTGACTTAAAAGACACATGTTTCAAAGCTGAATGGAAGTCATCATTAACTGGCCTAAATGCAGGTCAGATGGGTTCCTAAGGGAAAGAGCATCCTTTGGTCCTTCTTCTCTCTTTGAAGCTTGAAGAGCTAACTGTTCAATGCATACATGGCTTTCACCTCTAATTAGTAGTTTTGCTGAACAAGTGCTGGATTATCAAGAACCTAACCAACCAACTCCGAAGAATACAGAATGTTTTAGAATTTAACTTTCATCAGAACAACTTTTTCAGTCCTGAGCAAAGTAGTTACTCTTTTGAAATGAAAAAACATGGGTAAATGTCAGAGAGCTGAAAAACGATTCATGTCATTTCTGAAACATTCACATTCAAATAATACCAGTGCCAACCAAATTCTAGTGAATTCTGTAATGATGGCATTGTCAGATAAAATGTGGAGGCTGGTGTTTACAAGCCATGTCTTGCAAAAAATATAGCAAATGCAGGGAACCAGAAAAGTCATTCTTCTGTGGTCATTTGTAATCTACTTATAAGAAGGAAGGAAGAGCAGAGTAGGGCAAAGTTGTAGCATTCAGCAGAATTGCCCTAAAGTATGAAACTAAAAGGCTGAATGATTGATTGTGGGAAGATTTCCGTAAATGATACTCAAATTAAAACATTAAGTGAGTGACTTTAAGCAAAATTACATTGCCACATGCAATTTATTCACTGAAAAGGAACTTTTAAAATAAGACGAATAATACAAAAAAAAAAAAAAAAATCCTGAGATCTAGTTAGATAATACAAGCTTTTCTTTTCTTTTTCCTCTTTCCCCCACCCCCAGCTTCTAAATTGAACACCTGTCAGATTTTTTTTTCCTTTCATTTCTTTGACTTGTCAGAGAAAAAAGGTCAGACTGATCACCAGCTCTACTTTTTAACAGACAGAAGAAGCCTGTAATTGAGAGTAATTCCTCTGCAATTTTGTAGGCAAGGGCTGTTTCAGGCTGGCTTTCAAAAGCTAGGTTAGGAGAGAAATGCTGCTGTTCTCTAAGTGAATCAACTTTATTCACTGGGCTGCAGATCATTTCTGATTTTTACTGAAATGCAGAAAGCTACAGTGCTCACATTAGTGTCCTTCTTTTAAATGAATAGAAGTGTAATCTATTTTTAACTTCTACTGGGGTGCCCTGCAGCTAAAAAAAAAAAAAAAAAAAAAATTGCTTGTGAGAGGTAGCTCAGAAATGTCTCATTTTGAAATTCTGCATTCTTAAGAATACAAGGTGGCTTATTATTATGTCTTTCTCTGAGAAGTTTCCATCCCTGCTCAAGATTTCACTTGAGATGGAAATTGTGCATGTTTGTCTTTACTAGAAATAGAGTCAATGTTTGTCATCGTGGTGTGATACATATTATGATGCAACGTGAAGATGTTTGGAAGTGCTGAATTAATTTCTTTATAAAAATAGTCGCTGTCAAAATTTGAAGGGTGAAATGAAGGCACTCCTTAACTCATATGAAACTTCACAAAATCTGTGTCCATAGCTTTCACTACTCTTTAAGGGTTTCTTGTTTGAGGCAGGGCCCAGAGAAAAAGGAATCATTCAGAAGAAAACATACACACATTGAATCCAATTTAAACTCCTGGTTGTGTCTAATTTTACAAAATATGGTCACTTTTTCAACTAAAAAATACACCCAAAATATCGTAATATATGATAGAAGCATGTCAGCATCTACAGTGTGATCTGTTTATTTTACCAAGTACAAAAGTGAGGTGGAATAACAGAAAGCTAGGACATGAGGTAAAAATGTCTAATTTTGAAGGAACTGAATTCTGTTTGCCTTTGATGTAATAATGATTAAAAAGAAGAAACTGTCAAGATCCCTGAGTTCTAACATTCAATGGGTTGTACTATGTTGAAATCAGAAAACAGTGCTGACAAAAGGTGTAAATGGTCCAAGTCATATCACTAGTTATGGAAAATGTGCTTGGATTCTATGATGCTCCTTGTAGTACAGGTGCATCATTTTGAAAATGTAGGGGATAATTTCAGAGGCCACTTGGATAAACCTTGCCTTTCATTATTGTCATCTAATAGCCATTCATCCTAGAACCATAATATATAAAAATCCTCACATAAATAGGTAGAATTGTAATTTTTAAAAAAGCACATTTTTAGCCAGAAAACAGGAGTGATTACCAGCTATGATCAGTAAGCCTGAATTATATCATACTTAGAAGAGAGAGATGCAAATGAATGAATTAAATTAGGAACACAATTCTCTTCTTAAATCAGCATTTTTGACTGTCAGAACCTGGGCTAGAGTGCATTATTCTTAATAGACTGTGATTTGTATTGAAATAGGACAATAAATCTGATTATTGAAATTTATTTGCTGCTTGTTGTTCAGTTGTTCTGGCTTTATACATGAGCAGGGTGAATGTAATAGGCAGGGCTGGTGATTCAGCAGAATGCCATTTTCGTAAGTGATCACGCACTCTCTAGATTGAAGACTGATTAACACAAAGATGGGATCAACTACTCTGCATTCCCTGTTTTACATTGCATATTTCACAGGAAAGCTGTGCAGGCTTCCGAGGGCACCAGCAATGGAATAATCTAAGAGTTTCTCTCCATGGCCTAATTTAAAAACTGCATTTATACTTTGGTCCTCAGAAGACAACCTGTCTTCTAAACTTCAGCGTCATCCACTTCAATTCTGTATTATCTGTGATAATTTCATTTGTCTTTTTTCTTGCTTTTATTTTGTGAAGCCAATTTAATGACAGGCTTGTGATGTGTTGATTCCAATTTGACATTAGGGGGTTTCACATTTTATAGGCTGACTCCATTGAGAGGCTTGTATTTTGTGTTCCCTGACCATCACGGGTAAACATGCAGAAGAAGAATGAAAATGAATCACAATGTTTACCATTTGATCCCCCACAGGACCCTCTGAAAGAAAGGTTGCTTTGACCTTGTCTTGGTTTGCATATTTTAGGTAAACTCTAATCACGAGCTATTTCAGTTCTGATAAAATAGGCCTCAACACTATACGGGCATGAACTGGTAAAATACAAAATAATCACACAGTTTTAATAAGAAATACACATCATTGGGAGCTAGAGTAGAAAGCTCTCATTCGAATTTAAATATCTTATGCCTCCTAATTTGAGGGAGTGTAGAACATGGGAAGAAAATGAAAAGATGGTAGGTATTTGTTAAAAAACAAAAAAAAGCAAAAAAAAAAAAAAAACAATAAAACATGATCCATCTACAAAGTTCGTGGGCATGGTACTTTCCATCCTTTTTATAGCTCTTCTGCTCTAATCTCTCTTTCTCAACCTTAGCTTTGTCAATCTAACACTGTCTTTTCTTGTTACCAGAGCTAATGAGGCCTGCCTATACTCGCAGAGGATTAATCAGTGGTTATAAACCGTTTAGGAGATGCAGGGTGTTCTGTACATAGCCTACCTCCATTACGACTATGTAACATTCTTCATTTGACCTACATACAGTAGTGATGGCATTGACCTGCCACTGTCAAGTGGCTGTTGGTTTCAAGTTAAACCTTCCTGAGCCTTTTTGAAAAACAGTTGAGTGACTTACACAATTTCAGTCCACCCTTGACAAGGGCACAAAAATGACTAAATGGAGAAAGGATAACTTTTCAACAAATAGTGATAGAACAGTTGAACATCCAATGTAAAAATATGAACTTAAGCATAGACCTTGCATAAGTCACAAAAAACCTCAAATGAATAATAGACCTAAATGTGAAATGCAAAAGTATAAAATCTAGAAAAAAATCTATGGAATCTTATATTTGGTAATGTGTTAGTTGATATATACAACACCAAAAACATAATGCATGAAAAAAATCATAAGTTACACTTAATTAAAATTAAAACTTGAGCTATGCAAAAGACACTATGAAGAAAAAGCAAAGCCAAGCCAGAGTCTGGGAGAACACAAAATACAAATCTGATAAAGGACTTGTATCCATAATATAGAAAGAACACTTAAAACTCAACAGTAAGAAAACCAACAAGCTGATTTTAAAAATGACCAAAAGATCTGAATACATCGCTCACTAAAGATATGCAGAGGGAAAATGTATATAAGAAAAGATGTTCAACATCACATGTTGGTAGAGAGTTGCAAATTAGTACAAGATACTATCACACAGTCATTGGTGTGTGACAATACCATTAATAGGGAGGAGGTAGAGCAAATACTACATACCAAAAACTGACAATACCATTAATAGGGAGGATGCAGAGCAACAAGGACTCTCATACATTGCTTATGAGAATGTAAAATAGTACAGGCACTTTGGAAGACACTTTTGCAGTTTCCTACAAAGTTAAACATAGTTTTACCATACAATCCAGCAAGCTATAGGTATTTACCCAACTGATATGAAAACTTACGAACTTAGAAAACCCTGCACTGGAATGTTTGTCACAGCTTTATTCATAATTCCCCAAACTGGAAACAAAGAAAATGTCCTTCAGTAAGTGAATGAATAAACAAGCTCTGTTACGTCTTAGCAATATAAAACAATGAACTATACATAAAAACATGGATGAATAGTCAATGCATATTGCTAAGGAAAGAAGGTAGTCTGAAAAGGCTATCTACTGCATGCTGCAACTTTATAACTTTCTGGTAAAGACAAAACCATGGACATGGTAAACAAATCATTGTTACCAGAGGTTCTGGGGTGAGGTTTAATAGGTGAAACATGCGATTTTTGTTTTACCCCGCACCATGAAACTATTCAATTTGATACTGTAAATGGTGGATACCTGACATTCTGCATTTACTAAAACCCAGGGTACATTTCTGCTCTAAGAATAAACCCCGGGAGCAACAAATACACCTAACACCCAGATCTTGGTTTCTAATTCCATTTCCCAATAAAAGAAACCAAGGCTCTTCGGAGAAATGGCAAATTCTAGGACTCCAGCAAGAAATATACATGATGAGCCTGGAGCATGTTGTAGTGCCAAGAAGTAAGAGAGTGCTCAGAAAACACAACAAAATAAATCACAGTAATGGGAGTGTGTTAAACAGACATGAGAGCCAACTCAAGGAGTTTCCAAGCACCAAAGATGGGTTGCTTTGAACAGCAGAATAAAGAGTATTGAATTATAACCCAAAATATAAAAAAGATTTGAATGTATAGGGATAGAAATAATGATTGAATAAACAAATATATGAGGTAGAATTGAAAAATCTGTTTAGCAGAATTCCAGGTAGTTCTCATAAATCCTGCAAGGAGCTGGAGCCTACCTCTCACATATTCAGTGTCGGCCACACATGGTTTCTTGTCCAAAGTGTACAGCTTAAAAAGGAGGAAAAAAGAGTAACTTCAGAATGGAAAAGTTGAATAAACAATACTTCCATCAGTGATCAAAGTTAACATCATTGGTGATAAGTCATGTTGATAATATGGATGTTGCTGTTATGTGATGAGTATGGCACTTTATCTTTGTGGCATTCCTCCCAAAAAAACCATAGACATAGTCCAATCATGAGAAAGACATCAGACAAACCTTAATTAAGGGACTTCAACAACATACTTGCCTCAGTGCTATTAAGGTCAGAAGAAACAGTAAGGTTCTAATAAACTGTCACAACCAAGAAGAGTCTTAAGAAACATTGTAAGTTATGTTAATATGGTATCTTGGATGGGGTCCTGGAATAGAAAAAGGATATTAGGTTGAAAACTAAGGAAATGGAATAAAGTAGAGGCTGTGTGTGTGTGTGTGTGTGTGTGTGTGTGTGTGTGTGTGTGTGTTTGAGACCGAGTCTCGCTCTGTCGCCCAGGCTGGAGTGCAGTGGCATGATCTCGGCTCACTGCAAGCTCCGCCTCCTGGGTTCACGCCATTCTCCTGCCTCAGCCTCCCGAGTAGCTGGGACTACAGGCCCCCGCCACCACGCCCAGCTAAGTTTTTGTATTTTTAGTAGAGATGGGGTTTTACCATGTTAGCCAGGATGGTCTCAATCTCCTGACCTCGTGATCTGCCTACCTTGGCCTCCCAAAGTACTGGGATTACAAGCGTGAGCCATCATACCCGGCCTGGCTTTTGTTAATAGTAATGTCTCAGAGGCCAGGTGTGGTAGCTCACATCAGGAATTTGAGACCAGCCTGGGCAGCATAGTAGTAAGAGTCGGTCTGTACCAAAAAATAAAAAACAAATTAGGTGTGGTAATGCCTGGTAGTCCCAGCTACTCGGGAGGCTGAGGCAGGAGGATCACTTGAGCCCAGGAGTTTGAGGCTGCAGTGAGCTCTGATCACATCACTGTACTCCAGCTTAGGTGACAAAGACCCTGACTCTAAGAAAAAAAAAACCATGAAAAATAAATAAATATAAATAATAATTTATGAATGCTAGTTCAATGATTGTAACAACTCTACCATACATGGAAGTTGCTGATAATAGTGGAAACTAGGTGTGGCATATATGGGAACTCTGAACTCTTTATAATTTTTCTGTAGATTTAAAACTAGTCTAAAATAAAAAAGTAAAAGAAAACGTAACACTGCTGACTGTCATCAGGGTCTGGGCCACAGAAGGAAAGATTTTTCTGAGTAAAAGTTACTGGCCCTAATAGAGATTGGACAAAGCTGGTGTTGGTTTTAAAGGGATTCTGGGGAGGCAAGAGGGTGTCAGCATCCCAGTTGCCTTGATTGACTTGGCAGTGTCAAGTTTTGAAAAGAGTGTGACATGGCACACTTGAGCCTTCAGTGTGATTTTGTGAAGTCCCCAGTATGTCTGTGGAACCTCTGGTCAAGTCTGTGGAGTTTCTAAGTGTATCTGATTGAAGGACACTGTCAGTCAAACTTGTTGGTCATGGTGTTGACTTCAAAGTGAACAAAACACTTCCAAAACAATCCTACATCACACCACTTTTATTTGTTTGTTTGTTTGTTTGTTTGTTTGTTTATCTGTTTGAGACAGAGCCTCACTCTGTTGCCCAGACTGGAGTGCACTGGTGTGATCTCGGCTCACTGCAACCTCTGCCTCCTGGGTTCAAGTGATTCTCCTGCCTAAGCCTCTCGAGTAGCTGGGATTACAGGCATGCACCATCACACCCAGCGAATTTTTGTATTTTTAGTAGATACAGGTTTTCACCGTGTTAGCCAGGATGTTCTCAAACTCCTGACCTCAAGTGATCTGCACGCCTCAGCCTCCCAAAGTGCTGGGATTGCAGGTGTGAGCCACCGCGCCTGTCTAGCTCCTCTGACCACTTTTTCGAGATATTTTACCTGTTTGAATTGAAAGTGATACTTATTCAGAGGATGTCAGAGAAAAAGAACTACACATCCTTTTTTTTCTTTCAGGAAATGGGCAGAGGGGGAGTTGTCATGAACAGAATCTCTTTTAAAGGAGTGGAACCCTCCATTATTTTTTGACTTTGTTTTTCTGCTTTTTACACACTGCCCCCAACTGGCAGCATTTATAGAAAATAAAAGGAGGAACTAATAACTCATTTGAGCAAGTATTGATTGATTGACTTATTGAGACAGGGTCTCGCTCTGTCACCCAGGCTGCAGTGCAGTGGTGCCGTCATAGCTCACTGCGACCTCAAGCTCCCAGGTTCGAGTGATCCTCCTACCTCAGCCTCCCAAGTAGCTGGGACTACAGGTGCGTGCTACTGTGCCTGACTTTTTGTTATATTTTCTTGGAGAGACAGGAACTTGCCATGTTGCCCAGGCTGTTCTCAAACACTGGGGCTCAAGCTATCTGCCTGTCTCAGCCTCCCAAAGTGCTAGGATTATAGGTGTCAGCCACTGTGCCCACTGGGCCTCTGAGCAGATTTTTAAAATGAAAGGAAACTAACCAAGATTTTTCCTAGTGAGTAGATGCAACATAATATGAAGGAGAGCATCTGCTGCCATGCCTTGTGGTACTAAAGATGCTAATAGGCACTAATAGGCACTGCTCTCACCAAATCGTGGAATCATTGACGTTTGGTTTATTGTGAGAACAGTTGATGCTGCCTTGTTGAGGTAGGAGGCCTATAGGACTTGTTTTCAGGTCTCAGCCCCACTAATAGAAGCAAAATTCAGTCAATCCTGTTTTCAGGATGCAGTGAAGAAGCCAGCCAAAACTACCAGGTGGGGAGGAAAGCAACCTCTAGTTGCCTTCATTGCTCATTACCATAAAGACACTCCCATTGGCACCAGGACAGTTTACAAGTGCCATGGCAACAGCCTAGAAGTTACCTTATATGGTTCTGAAAACTCTCTGCCCCTTTTTCAGAAAATCCAGAATAACCTGCCTCTTACTTAGCATATAATTAAAAGTCCCCATCGGGGATTTTGTGATCCCATTTATCTATACTGTCACATATTTCGGATTTTTTTTTTTTTTGTAGCAGCATGTATAAGGTGGTTGCTATGATGTATCACAGGTAGAGATACATATAGGAGGGTGTACCTCCAGTTCTTTTGGAGTCAGACATGTAACGAGTTAATAAATGCTAAAATATGAAGGATATAACTGTCAGAATGAGATAATGTGACAATATCTTGAAGGCTATAAAGAGCTGTGGAAATGAAAATTAAAGTCAATAAATGCAAAAGAAATGCATTGAGCTTTTCACCTTGTGTTTGTGAGACCAGATCACAAATCTGTATGAAGATTTTGAATTTTAGTTTTAATTATTACCAAGAGGCTTTGTGCTTATTAAACATGTCTTTCTTAACAACCTGAACTCTACTCTGGTCTTCTATTGATGACAGTGGTAATAGAGGGTAGTTCTGACGTCAGACTGGGCATGAATCCTAGCTTATAGCTATATATCCTCGGGAAGTTCCTTTACCTTTTTGAACCTAGGTGTTGCCATCTGTAAAATGAGGATAATAATCTGTAATCTGGGGTCAGGCACGGTGCCTCACACTTGTAATCCCAGAACTTTGGGAGACCGAGGTGGGCAGATCACTTGAGGTCAGGAGTTCGACAGCAGCCTGGCCAACATGGTGGAACCCCGTATCTACTAAAAACACAAAAACTAGCCAGGCGTGGTGGCGGGCACCTGTAATCCCAGCTACTCGGGAGGCTGAAGCAAGAGAATCTCTTGAACCCAGGAGGTAGAGGTTGCAGTGAGCCAAGATTGCACCACTGCACTCCAGCCTGGTGACAGAGCAAGACTCAGTCTCAAAAAAATAAAAATAAAAAAATAAAAAAATTTGTAATCTGTGTAATGATTGTAGAGAGTAATATTAATTTTCCTGATGCAGCTTTATTTTGTTGCTTCTCATAGCTGGTTGGTAAATGGTAACATCAATGTGGCAGTTTAACTCATGGTACTTTAAAGAGACTATAATTTTTCCTACCAACTTCATTTTGAAATAGAAAATTTTAAAACTATCCAGATTATCAAATACAAGTAAATGCTTTGTTTAAAATATGTGCAGCGTTTTAAATTTTATGAATGCCATACAAGTTAAATAAGATCAAAGTACTTGATTCTTTAATCTTGCAATCCAGTAATTTAGAGATGGTGAAAATTCTGTTTGGTTTTTCCAGATACAGATTAAAATTCCAAAATTTAAATATGCTATTTTATTTAGATTCTGAAAGATAAATGCTTATCTGTGAAAAAGCGTCAACGTCAAATTATAAATGAAGACCTCTCTACATTTTTACAACATATGCCCTGTTTTTCTAACAGAGAATTAAAATATGAAATGTACATTTTATATTCTGAATGCCTAAGACAAACAAAGAGGTAAAATATTTTTTAAAATGAAGCTGTTAGAAACAGTACTTCAGGATATTTCTTGAAGACTAGAAAAACAGTCTTTGGCAGATCCAGTCTCTGCTTGATTTTGTCTCCGTGAAAATTCCTTCAGCTTTCTTTTCATTTCTTTCAGGAACTGGGATTGGGATGAGGGTGAAGTGTGGAACAGCAGGTGGCCCTTAATTCTGACAAACCCAAACCATCCTGTCATGTTTTAATGATGCTGTTGCAGGTGTGAAGTTTTTCTCTTTCTCCTTTTTATAACTTCAGCATAAGCACAAGTTGGGTTATTTTTGTTGCAACAGCGTGGTATATTTTTTCTACTTTTCATTTAAAACTTGACTCACTTTGCTGCCCGTGATCTTCCTAGTTAAAAATCACTTCAGCATTATCTCATAAATTTTCCATTGAAGAGCTTGTGTGCTGTTTGTCAAGTCTTTGTATAAACTGTTTTGGTGGCCTAAACACCATGGTTCTCTGTGCTGTCCAGAGGCTGCTTGTCCCAGTTCATGTGGTTACAGTTGTGCAATTTCCATTGGCCATATTTACATTACATAAATATATTACATATAGTCCCTATGGAGGTCTGCATCCAAGGTTGGGCTCTAATTCCTCAGAGAATTGAGAATTGTCATTCAGATTCCATCTTGAATCTATTTGACCTCATATATGAGGAGAGAGCATCATACTGGAGAATTAATGGTAGCTGTTTCCTTTCATGTAGCATGCAAAACAAAGAGAACCCATTTAGAGAGGCCAGGAGGAAATGAAAGATGGCCTAGTTTTTCCTTAATGCTCTAGACCAGGGTTCCAGCTTGGGCCAGATGCCTGTTTTCGTGACCTAAAGGAGTTTTTTTTTTTTTTTTTCTTACACTTACAACCTACAGAAACATGTATTGTAACCTGATATTTGAGGTTCTGTAGCTAGGTAGTTGAATTTCTTGTGAGTTTTTCTGTCTTGGCAGAAAGACCCTGTTCTTTAAAAAAATGGCATGTCCTCCAAAAATCCCATGTTGATTTACTTTGGCATATTCTCACAAAGAGAAGGTCACAGAACAAGTTCCATTTCCATTTTAATGGTTTAATTTCATTATACTAAGCAGACAATTGGAAACAGAAGGAAACCGTTAACAATATTGTGATGTCACACAGGACAGATATTTCAAAATGGTTTTGCTTTATAGGAGTATGCATAGTGTGAAAAGATTACACCACTGTGATATAGGGGAAAGGGCACAGGCCTTTCAAATCCCTGCCCTGCTGTCTCTTAACTCTGGGACCGTGAGTGGGCTGTGTGACATCTATGAACTTTGGTTTGCTGTTCTGCATAAAAGAGAATAATGATACTTACTAGAGAATTGTTGCGGTGATTTACTGAGATTGAAATGCTCCTGTTGGAATTGCTGCCACGTGGTAGATAGCAATAAATACCATTCTTGTCTCGCTTCTTTTGCTGCCCCTGGAAAGCTAATTCTGAGGAATCTTTAATCTCTTTTACTATCTTTTTACAAACCCTACTGTCTGTTAAGAGTCTTATAGTGTAACTAAGGGGCCCCTCAGTATTTCTTGAAGCATATTTTATAGGGCTCTGAATATGAAATGATAATAAGTATTTTATATAAAGAACAAAGGGAAAATGGTCCCCAAGCTAAAACACTTTAGGAGAATACAGAGGGCAAAATCAGATTTCTTTACTACAGAACTTCTCAGGGTCTTTAATGTGCTCATACCATGGTATATATCTAGGAAGATAGTTTAGTTTTCAGAATTTCCCTACCTTATTTGATCTGTGAAAGTCTTTCTTCAATATATACCACATGGGAGCAGATTGCTGAGGAAGAGATATTGGACCAAAAGAAAAAAAAACCCGGAGTTTAAATAGTGGGTAAAGTGTTAGTATTATTTAAATCTTAGAGTTGATGAAGTGAATCTGACTTGATATATCTGTGCTTTTTCTTTCTTTCTTTTCTTTTTTTTTTTTCACCCCCAACAGAGTCCTGCTCTATCGTCCAGGCTAGAGTGCAGTGGTATGATCTCGGCTCAGTGCAACCTCTGCCTCCCTGGTTCAAGTTATTCTGCTGCCTCAGTCTCCTGAGTAGCTAGGACTACAGGTGTGTGCCAAAACACCCAGCTAATTTTTGTATTTTTTATTACAGACAGGGTTTCACCATGTTGGCCAGGCTGGTCTCGAACCCCTGACCTCAAGTGATCCACCCACCTCAGCCTCCCAAAGTGCTGGGATTACAGGTGTGAGCCACTGTGTCTGTCTTATCTGTGCTTCTTTATTATAATGATAGTTTTCCCTTGCTAACCCATTTGGGAAGTTAACAGTTCTGAAATAGAAAGATGGGGTTTGGCCATAGGTGGTGTGCACTGAAGAAGCCTATGGGGATTAGGAAGCTGACTTGGCTCTCTGGCACTGATTAGCCAGGTATCCTCCTCAGTTCTCCTGAAAAACCTCCTGAACAGAAATTTCTTCTTTCAGTGTTATATATAACAGCTAATCGGGACACTTCATATTAACATTAAATTCTGGTGCCGCCAGATATGAAACCAATCTTGTCTCCCTTTCCCATAGCTAGGACTCTCAGCATTGAGTCCCACTGTTAACTTTCTTTTGTGATTGTAATCCTATGTGGCATACCAGCAACTCACAATGCTTTGGGACTTGAAGTACGTTATCTCCTCTCAGATTCACAGCACTGACCCAGTCCAACCTATACCAAAATGGGATTGTGACAAAGCAAAGGAAATGACAGTATTTTAGTGGGAATCCTTTTCAGAAAAAAAGAAGTCTTGATGGAGTGAGAACTCTTTAGCTGAACCCAAAAGATAGATGAGTTTATCACTTGGTTTGGCATAATTATATCTCAACTCACATTGCTAAATGCACAGTAAAAGTAATACCATAGGAGGTGATTCAGAAATCACTAATCTCAGAGTGCAAAACAATGGTGCTAAAGCTGGCACTTTGAATAAACACCTTTCTCCATGGTGTGTTACAAAATGGAATTTGTCTGTTTCCCAATCCCAGTAAGCCTCTTCTATTTTGACCTACTTCTATGCAGAGGGACTACAGTTAGAAGCATTCCTTTTACCTCACTTGTTTTTTATTTTTAATTGGGAACTTCAGTGTTAGGGATAAATTGATCATAAGACGAGTTACCAATACCTGTGTGAATGCCTTTGGTTTTTTTCATAGCCAGTTGTGCTAGTACTTTTGCCTGGCAGTTTCATTTTTTCTGGATTAAGTAACTGACTGTCAAATTCTAGGTCAAGTTCAACTTCTTCTAGCTTTGTTTTTTTAACCTTGGCTTATTGTATTATTCCCCTGACCCTCTCTCTCCTTCCCCTCCTTATTATTTATTTTAATGGCAGGTATTTATTTTTATGGGCAGCATTTGTCATTCCTGGGAGGCATGTGTGTAATTTGTGGCTTTGTACATAAATTCACAAAGGTCTTTGCTAACTGCTTGGGAATGCTCTTTTCCCACAGATTTTTCATCATTTTCACCCTGGGAGCATCCCATCTCCCTATGAGCGTTTTTTTTTCCTCCCACAATTTTATGTGGTATTTTTTCTTCCTGTTTCTGGTCTTCCTCTTTGGATTTCCGGCCTATCTCCTTGCTTTGCCCTCCTTGGTTACTTTCCATGATCCTTTTCTCTGAGTTAGAGGAATTGGAGAAAACATTAAGTAGCCAAAAGGGGTTCCTATTTCCAAGCAACTGATTTTATGGCTTGGTAGCCAAAGGCTATAGCAGGACTTCCAGTGGCTCATGATTAAGGCAGTTCTTTTCATTAAACCAGCTTCCTCCTTGTGCTAAATCTCTCTGGTAACATTTGCCAATACTCAGCTTTATAAGATGGAAAGCTCCTAGGGAAGCCTGACTCTCCAAGTCTTTGGGACATTTCAGCCCTGGATGAGCTTTCTTACTTACCTGACTTGTGTTTTTCCACTTTTTTCCATCTCTACCTCATCTACCTAGGTGTTTGTCCATTTCCATATGGCAGTTGCCAGGTGTTTGTTTACATATCACACAACCTTAAAGTTTGAGAAGTATGCCTATACTACACATGCTTAAAGCTATTTTGATTGCCTTTATGAAATGCAGGTAAACTATGCTTGAGAGTATTTCTGTATTCTTTACTAATTAATATCTGATAGAGTTGCTCTAATATAGTAGCTACTAGCACGTGGCTTTTATTGTTGTTGTTATTGTTGTTTTGAGGCAGAGTCTCACTCTCTTACTCAGGCTGGAGTGCAGTGGTACGATCTCAGCTCACTGAAACCTCTGCCTCCTGGGTTTAAGCACCTTGCCTGCCTCAGCCCCCTGAGTAGCTGGGATTACAGGCACACACCAACATGCCCAGCTAATTTTTGTATTTTTAGTAGAGATGGGGTTTTGCCATGTCGGCTGGGCTGGTTTCGAACTCCTGACTCAGGTGATCCACCTGCCTCCACCTGCCTCGGCCTCCCAAAGTGCTGACATTATAGGCGTGAGCCACCATGGCCGGCCACATGTGGCTATTTAAATTTGACTTTGAGTTTAATTAACTCAATGAAATTTAAAACTCATCTTTCAGTTACATTAGCCCCATTTCAAATGCTCAATAAATATATGTGGTTAGTGGCCACCATATTGGACAGAACAGATATAGAACAGTTCTGTTATCACAGGAAGTTCTTTTGGAATGTGCTACTTCAAACTGAGTCATGGTTTCTCTGGGTTGTACTAGGGTAGTTAACATTAATGAATCCCACTGTCTTTTGCTTATATCAAGTATGCTGTTGTTAATGGCATTGAGTTCTAAAATGCTTCAACTTCTAACTTGGTGAAAGATTTGTTGGTGATATCCTAATGTTTAGAGGAGGTAGAGGTGTTCTCCTTGTTGCCCTTCTGAAAAACTGTGCATTTCTCATTTTATTGTCCTACGTAGAATATGTTTTTAAATGTGCACAGTTTTTATCTTCTATCTTACCTCTCCTTTCTTGAAGTATGCATTGTAACATTGCTAGTATTGCCATTTAGACTTCCCAAAGAGTCATTATATTGAGTAAAACTAATTTAGTCTTTTATTTTTGTTTGGCTTAACTTTTCTTCCCTCCTATCCTACATCTTTCATCTTCTAAGATATTATAACTAGGAAGAGTTAGCATATATAATTATGCTATTATCTCAGACCCTGAGATGCCCTGTAGGACAGATTCACCACAGAGTTGTCATTTCCAGGCTAATAGCAGGGGGCTCACCCTATTCAGCATTCCACATTTTCCTCTGTAGGCACTCACATTAGTTTTATATTTTAGGTAGCAATATGTGTAGTGTAGCTTTGTGCAAACATATTAGGAGTAGACATTCAGTGTACTGTGCCCTGGTTATCTAGATTCTAAAGCTTCATTTTAATAAAAATCCAGCTCTGTAGGAAAAGAGGAGGGTTTTATTAACATGCGGCATTAACACTGCTGGGCTCTATGGATAGGTTGACATAGTGTCATTGTCACAGAAGATAAAATTGGAAGGAGCGTTTGTGGAGAGCACGCAGTAGATGTTAGAACAATAGCACAGGATTTTATGGTGGTTTAATCATTATCCAGCCCTATCCTTTCATTCACACAGTCAACCTATATTTTTTGAAGTTCACTACGTGCCAGGTGCTATGTTAACTGCTGGAGTGATTCAAATGTATGATTACATTTATATGAGATATCCAGAATAAGTAAATCTATAAAGACAGAAAGCACATTGGTGGTTTCTAGGGGCTGGGGGAAAAAGAAAATGAGAATTAACTGCTGAGTAGGCATGGTGTTTTATTTTGGGATGATGAAAATGCTTTAGAACTAGGTAGACGTGATAGTTGTACAATATTTTGAATTGATATTAATGCCACTGAGATGTTTATTTTAAATGGTTAATTTTATATTATGTGAAATTTATCTCAGTTTGAAAAAAAAAAAAAAAAAGGCATGGACCTTGAAAGCAAATTGATTTATAATCGTGTTCCAACTTGACTTCTCATTAGCCATGTGATTTTGGCCAAATTATGTTTTCTTTCTGAACTTCTGTTTTGTAACACTAGGATAAAAATAATGGACTTTTTTTCCAGTTAGAAAGGCCAACAATGTTAATTAGTTTTCAGGGAAATATAAGATGCATAAAAACATAAACAAAATATAAAACAAAACAATCCAAATCTGACAGTCTAGGAGCATACCAAGACAGAGCAGTTTTTGCAGACACAAGAGTACTATCAAAGGGGAAAAGATACCTGGAAAGTAAAAGGCCAAGGGGCTTCAGTGGGTCCCTTACCCAAGGACACTGTATTTTTGTGGTATAGTCATGAGATTTTTTTTTTTAAAAAAAGCACTCCACTCTTAACTGCAGTGGCTCACGCCTGTAATCCCAGCATTTTGGGAGGCCGAGGTGGGTGGATCAGGAGGTCAAGAGATGGAGACCATCCTGGCCAACATGGTGAAACTCTGTCTCTACTGAAAATACAAAAATTAGCTGGGTGTGGTGGCACACTCCTGTAATCCCAGCTACTCGGGAGACTCAGGCAGGAGAATCACTTGAATCGGGAAGGCAGAGGTTGCAGTGAACCGAGATTGCACCACTGCACTCAAGTCTAGTGACAGAGCGAGACTCCATCTGAAAAAAATATATATATTAGAAACATGGAGATAGTTTAGCATTACCATTGATCCTGAAAATATTTTAGCACTCACAGTGACTGCACTGAATTTGATGTCCTTTTCTCGATTTTCTCTACGAGGGAGAAAGAGGGAAAACCCAGAGAAAGGGCTCCTCCTGACCCTACAGAGCCCACTGAGAACTGGGACCAGTTGAGTGGACAGCGTGAGGAATTCTCCAAAGTTCTGCAGGCCCAGAGACATCCACCATTTCATGTTTCATTGATCTCCACTCCTGCCTGGGCCTCACCTTCCTGCAGACCTCTCAGGACCTGGCAGGGAAACCCATTTCTCATCCTGCATCCTGGATTTAAAGACAAGCTGTTGCAGAGAACAGGTTGTACATTTAAGGATGGTGGCTGTTCATACTTTTTTTTTTTTTTGTCAGAAATAAACTCTTAAGAGCAGTGTGCCTTGGTTATAAGCCACTAAAAAATGGAAAGCTGCATCCATGAATGAACATTCACTTTACCCAGTCTAATTCGTACTGGGATGGCTGATTCAGAAAACTGCACTACCACAGGTATCATTAGAGATACTTGAGATTCACTGGTCAACAGAAGGACAAGTGAGGTTGCCTTCTTCCCGGGTGTGCCTGGTGGATGGAATCTGGACCCTAAGATACCAGTCTGGGGATGGTGGGTCCCTGTTGCGTAACCATCATGATCTTCCAACCTGAGAAGCTAGCTAGCTTTGGATGGGACAGTATATTTAAGGTTGTAGCTGATTTCAGTGTGGAAATGGACAGAAAGTAGTTGGTCCAATGCCGTGCTCATAGTAAGTCTTCAGCAAATTTCAGCTGCTGTAATCATGATTTATAATTGCTTTTCAGATACCACGATCAAATAAAAAAAGTTATATACATGCAGTATAGAGGTAGTGTTTTATTCATTACCCATATCATACAGTAAGTTGTAGGTGAAGCAAGCAGAATATGTGGTAGCAATCTTTCTATCACTTCTACTCAAATGTTAGGTACAGAGAAAATGTGCTGAATATATCCAGTTTTATTTCTTTAATGGAGTAAACTGGATCATTTCTATTACTAGTGGATAGAAGACCTCCATCCTGCAACAGCCTGGACAGTCCTGCTTGGAAGACCCTCAGCCCATCTCACAGCAACCTTGTCTCAGGATCCAGGCACTCTGGCTGCCTTTTAGTTCCTTACATGTACTAAGCTTTCTTCCATGACAGGGTCTCTGTTCCTGCTGTTCTTTCCTTTTTCCCAACATTTTTTCTGCCCCTATCCCACTTCTTTCTTTCTCTTATTCTAACGAAACACACTTCAGGCCTGGTGTGGTGGCTCACACCTGTAATCCCAGCTACTCAGGAGGCTGAGGCAGGAGAATTGCTTGAACCCAGGAGGCGGACGTTGTGGTAAGCCGAGATTGTGCCATTGTACTCCAGCCTGGGCAACAAGAGTGAAACTCCATCTCCAAACAAACAAACAAACAAACAAGCAAACCCATACTTCTTCTAGGCCTATTTATTACCTAGCTCTCAACTCACATTTTCACTCCTTTAACTGCCTCTCCTGACTTCCCGAGCTCTGATTCATTCCTCTGTTACTTGTATTTGAAGAGCCATACACCTTTTATTGTATTAAGAAACTTATGTGCTTGTTTGAATAATACCTCTTTCCCCCACTAATCTGGATATTCTGTAAAAACTGGGGCTGTCTGGATTTTTGTTCATGATTATGTTCTGAGCATTGGCTCACTATCTGATACATGAAAGGCATTTAGTAAATATTTAATGATCTGAGGGGTCAAGGTGGGAGGATCACTGAGGCCAGGAGTATGATACAAGTCTGGGCAACATAGTGAGATCCCATTTATAAAAAATCTAAAAAAAAAAAAAAAAAATTAGCTGGGCAAGGTGGCACATGGTTATAATCCTAACTATTTGGGAGGCTGAGACAAGAGGATTGCTTGAGCCCAGGAGTTCAAGGCTACAGTGAACTGTAATCATGCCTCTGCATTCCAGCCTGGGCTGCAGCACAAGATACTGTCTCCAAAAAACGAATGAATGAATGACTAAACAAATGGATAAATGTGGAATGAAGGAAGGAAAGTTCATTTAAAATTTAAAAAAATCCCAAGAATAGGAGGCTGTGAATTTAAACGCCACCAAATACTACATTGTGAAAAAAGAAAAGTGGCAGTTTTACTCTGAAATCTTACATTTTCTTTAGAAATTGAGATGGAAACCATTCAGCAGTTCAGCATCCAGTTGGCATCCACAATTAGTCATCTTCTTTGAAGTGTCTGTTTTTGGAGAGGTTTGCTTTGTGATAGGAGTCACTAAATTTCAGGGTGATGGGAGTACCACATCATATGGCCAATGAGAACATCACCCAAAGGCTCCAGGTACACATAAACCTCCCTCTCAATATATAGTTGTCTGAGTGTTTCTGTAGAAGGGAAGAGTCCTTTAATTTGCTGCAAATTGTAGCTTTAGAACCAATAGTAAAAAGTAATTTCCGTGAGTAACTATTTGTTTTATATTAGCTGAAGGAAAGAAGGTATTTAAAAAAAATAGCATCCCTTAGAAATATTGCCCTAAATTAAAATTTCACAAAGAAAAACAAGATAATAAAGTTAAATTAAAAGACAGAAATATTTTGACCTTCCTGTGGTAATAGGAAATGGAGAGTCTTTGAAAAATGTTTAATTTTATCAGTTCCCCAAGTGTCTGTTGGGGATAGAAAGTTGGGGCTTTTCTTTTTACTAGGCCTCTAATTCTCCCCAATAAGTTGGCTCCTTGCTTTTGCTTGTCCAGTTAACTTTTTCTGAAAACCAGGAATTTGGGATTGCGTGCCTTGTTTTTAGAAGAGTTGCTCAATATTTTGACACCGGTCTTCCTGTTTGTGGGAGAAAAAATAGATAATTAAATAGGTTTATCTATTATGTAGATTACCTGTTCATAAATAGCTGCCAAAAACTAAATACTATTTGGAAGTAATAATTTTTCTAGGGTCCGATAGATGTGGGAGAGTGTTATTTTTTTCCCCAGTGTTTGATCTTGCTAGGATTTAGACAGAAAGGACAAACCTGTTTTGATTTTCTTTCATTTTTAAAAGAGGTGAATATGGAAGATAATTCATGAGTTAACAAATAATCATTTAAAAAATTATTGAACGATAATTTGAAGTTTTCTCACATCAGCTCTTGTCCTAAGTGCTGGGGTCTCACTGGTGAGCAAGACATGGTCCATTTGGTAAGGTGGATGTATTTAGAATGATTGCTTCACATTTATACTCATGTGGGATGGATTATCAGTTGGAAGTGATAAGAATGCATATCAAAGGAACTTCAGTCAACAGGAGGAGTTATTGGGTCAAATAGTGGGGATACTGAGCTTCATTGATGGCTGGATTTACAGAATCGTCTATTGTTGGGAATCTCTGGCTATCTTTCACATCCACTTCCTTCTGTGATTCCTTTGTTCTCTGGAAGATTTCCTTTGTATGGTGATAAGGACAGTTGCCTAGCCACTTGCCAACCTGACTACCTCCATCCATCTTATTAACCCGCTGTGGAGAAAGCCACTCTCTTCCAGTGGTTTCAACAAAAGTCCTTGGACCAACTCCAACAGGAAACATGAGGTCAGAGAATGGGTTATTCAGTTCAGTTTTATGCCTGCACCTGGAAGGCCCCTTCTCCAATCATGTGAACTGAGAGTAGGTGCAAAATATTCTCCCAAAGGAAAATCAGGAGGAATGCTGGATCATCGAAAACAGCAGAGGTCTATTCCATGTAGCATTGTGATTTCAGGCGTGTGCAGTACTTCCTCTTTCTTTTTCTCTTTCTTGCCAATTTAAGCAGGTTTACAGATTGGTGCTGTAGGGTAGCCTTGCTTCCATTTTTATTCTACGTCCTCCCTCCTGGGAATTGTTTCATCCCCACTTTGTTGCATTCTTAAGTTGAAGTTTGAGTGGCCCCAGAGATCCAGGTTCTTCTAACAGCTGGAAATTTCTGCTGAATGTCACCAGGGAACCTGGTTTCTCTTCTCCAGGGGACTTTTTGTCTCCTGAAGATGTGGAAGAATCTGCACTGTCACTGACCTTTTATTGACTTGGGATGTTACTTTCCCAAAATATACTAAGGATTATTCTAACCTTTGAAAGGGAAACATAGATTATGATGTTTCCAAGGTCCTTAATAGTTTTCTGTTTCTCTATGGAGTTTCAAAGAATTATTCCACTTTGACTTGTATAAATTTGTCAGTTTAAAACAGCAATTATCACCAAAAGATGGTTTTTAATGTTTTCATTACATGTTGCCTCCCTACACAATGAAACAAAGAACACTGTATGTGACATTTATAAATTAGCCGGCTTGTTTTTGCTATTCTTCCTGCTCTATGCAATGACGCATGTTTATTTCTACCTAATTTGTGGAGCCCCAAATGACCACACTGTTTTCAGGGTATTACACTATGCCTGAAAGCTATGAGATCCTTCAAATATTCCTTATGTTTCATTGGAATTTCTGTTCGTGTGTTTCTATTTGGTGCTATGAAGTGGGAGGGACGGGGGCAGGAAACAAATGTGGACTGATGGATCGGCACATTCTTTCATTATTTTGGCACACACAATTTTGGGCAGTCTTTCCATTAGCTGATGGCATGTACTGACCTAAACTTACTTTCTTACTTGGTTGAAGAGAATCCATTGACAATCTAGGTCATCCACGTACTTTTACTCCATATTCAAAGAATCCTCCAACTGTATTGCAAGTGCCTTGGAAGGGGCCTGAAACCAAGCAGTGAATAGCAGCACACATCCCGATAAGTCAAGTGAGTGTTTCACGTTTGATATCTGCTGGGGCTTGCAGCTCTTTCACCCAAGAGCTTTAAACAGGATTCACCAGAGCAGAGGAGAGAAAGGAAGAATCTTCAGATGCTTGACTGCTGTGGCAGAAAGAGTATCAATCATTACAAAAATAACCTTCAACCTTTTAGCTTCACTGTGTGGTGCCATTGACAAGTCACAGGAGATATACCGTCGCCTGACGTGAAAAGCTGACATTGATGAAATGCAGGATAATGTCCTCTGTCTTACCTTTCAAAAACATGGCTCTTCCTTTTTCCCTTTATCTTCTTTGAAAGTGAAGTCGATAATCTCAACCAATATGAATTACCGGGTTTTATTTTCTCCTCCTTCGGTGCCCCCACCCTGTGCTGGTAGAGTCTCTGGCAGGCAGAATGGACACCTGCTTCTCCAAGATCATTTGGAGAGGCGATTCTTCTTTGAGTCCTGGAGAGATATACCCAAGAGTGGTCCTTCACCTTGGAGCTGGCAAGCTCAGATCATTAGCTTGATGGTAGGTATTGGCAAAGATCCATTAACAAGAACCTTGCGTAATCAGAGGGCTAATGGAAACTGTTAATAGACAATGTACTTGAAAATGAAGGGTAAAATCTGCTCCATGTGTTAGATTAATTGCATCAGCCTAACAATCATAGAGAAGGAATAGAAGATATCTCTCTAGAGGGATGAAGTCTGTCAGTCTCTTGTCTCATTCATTCACCCAACAGGCAATTCTTTGAAATGTTTATTCTGTCTGTGTACTGACTAGGAATTTTTGGGGTTTCTGCAACCGTGAACATCACAATGAGAAATAAATTCATAGTTAACTATAGCTGTATGATCAACTCAGGACAAGTCGATAGCAAATTTATTTTTTATTTACTTACTTAGTGAGACAGGGTCTCACTCTGTTACCCAGGCTGGAGTGCCCTGGTGCTATCACAGCTCACTGAGTTCTCAACCTCTCAGGCTCAGTCGATCTTCCCCCCTCAGTCTCCCAAGTAGCTGGGACTACAGGCGCACACCACTAAAAGCTAATTTTGCTTTTTTTTTTTTTTTTTTTTTTTTTTTTGTAGAGATGAGGTCTCACTGTGCTGCCCAGGCTGGTCTCAGATTCCTGAGCTCAACTGATCTGCCTCAGCCTCCCAAAGTGCTAGGATTACAGGCATGAGCCACCACGCCCAGCCACAAATTTTAATTTTTACAAATGTTATTATCTAAACCTAGATTCTGAGCAGTTCTCCACTTTCATGGCAGGATAGGCAACAGGACAAAAATGAATTTTCCATGAAATTAATGAAGATTGTACAATTCATTCACAAATATCAGAACATAGTTGCTCACTAATCATTCACTAAACATCTTCCTTCACAATTATTGCAATGCCCAGTTACTCTCTAAGTTCTGTGTTTGTAATTCAGTTGGTTTATACTAGTTGCATTTCTGTCATCCTACTTATTGAATTTCCCCTATTGGTAATTAAGAGTCTAAACTGCAAAATGCAAATATGTGTGTGTGTGTGTACACATATGCGTGTGCATATATGGATATATGTACATACACACACAAACTTTGATTAGATACTGCCTACTAGAATAACAAGAGATGTGTTTCAAGTAGTATGCAATGTATTATTTTAGTCAACAAATAGTTATCAAGCGTCATACTTCTATTGTTCCAGAAGTGGGATGTCTATGAGGCTTAATGTGATGGTGACATTCACAAAACACTTGACTATATATGGCACTTTATTTCCACAAGTACCAAAAATAACACAAAACAGATTACATGATAAGAGATTAATAAGGCAGAACTCTTAGAAAGGGGAGAAAGACAGTCTTTGAGCAGAAATCTGATGAAAGTAAAGGCTCCTTCGTGTGGATAACTGGGTGGTGGCGAGGGTTGGAGAGTTCCCATGCAAAGCGTGATAAGTGTTTGGCATATTTAGGGAGCAGAAAGTAGTCTCACAGGTACATGACTAGAGCAAATGGACTGTCAGCCACACTGATAAGGTCAACCTGCCCTATCTTGGGAGGCAGGTACCAATAGTTTCTGAAGGACTTTGCTGTTTGCTCTTCTTCTTCTCTCCTTCTCACCCTAGATATAATATTTGGTATTAATGTGGCAGGGCACTCCCTTAAGCTCACCAAACAAAATGGAAATCTAGTTAGGGAAAGAAAAAACAAAAATCTGCTTTGCTTTTAGAAGAGAACCCCAGGACATGAAGGCAACACTATTTTATGTGTCTGTCAGTCTGTGGCCTTTTAAAACGTATAATGTGAAGGTCATAGAGTCCAAGTTCTGGAGGTAGATTGCTGGGATTCATCTTTGCTGCCTCACCAATCTTTGTGTAGCCATAAACCTGAATTCTCTCATCTTTCCACTGGAGATAATGATAGTACCTTACTTTCAGGGTGAGCCTGAGAATTAAGTGAGATAGTACATGGGTACTGCTTAGCACACTGCTTGACATGTTCTGAGCGCTTAACACATATTGGATGTATGTTAATCATAAGGACAAATATCTGTCCCTGGAAGTTTGAAATATCAGCCAAAGATGAGTATACATTCAATTCTGGTAGTGTTTATAGAATGTCTTCAATTTGTACATAGGAATAGTTGGTCCATCATTCTGAACCCTTTGGATGCATAACTCCTCTTCCAAAACCTTCCTCAAAAATACATTTCCTGTTCCTAACACCCCTTGGTAATGCTTCTCTTCTAATTACCTCATGCTTTGACAACCCCATTTTTTTTCAAGCCCAAATTATGTAAAAACAGTCCTTACAATAGAAACAAGCCAATGTCAGCCACTTTTTAATTGATTCTCATGATTTGTTTACACATAATATTAGAGATAGAAAAAAGAGTACAATATTATAGGAGCCTTTCCTTGATGAATGTGAGAAAAATTGGCCTTTTGTGTTTATAAAGTTAGTTTTTAACTGAACAGTAGATAAAAAGAGCAAAGTAGGCATTTTCATAAGTATAAAAAAAGCTGTAGATGTTGAGTGAGAAAGAAAACAGAAGTTGCAGTAAGGTATCACCATCCTATTTATGTTTCACACATAAATATACACACACAGCCCTGAAATTGTTCACTGAGGACACCTGTCAGTAGTGGGACCTGTATTTTTCCTGTTCTACTCTTCTGTATTGTTCGCTCCTGCCAGTATCCTTTTGATGACGGTATGTATGAGCATATATATTTACTCCTTGAGAGTACTAAGTAAGGGGAAAAGGAATTTCTTTAAGGACAGGAGAAGAGGCAGGGGGTGTGCTTTTTCCCTTTGCTTATTTGAGCAAAGATAGGTATCATTATAATCTCATTTGACATTGTTAGTCTTAGTATTGTTAGTCTTGTATTGTTAGTCTTGTATCCCTGACAGGCTACTGCGCCTATTGCAAAATATTATGGTCTTCCAAGCTATTCTAAATGAAGCTCACCCTTAACAAGCTGGAAATAACATCACTTATGACAGTGAGCTGTATGGATTCCCCATTCCTGGAAGTGGCATTAATGGTGTCTCCCACATGCATTAGTGACTCCCATGCACCCTTTGTTTCCATTCTTTAATTCCTAAAGTTCGCCACTTTCCAAATGACAGTTGTGCTGAAGGCACTGGAGATTTAAGCCTGAAAAACATTCTTCTGGTGGAAATAACAGACATGGAAACAACAGGGTGAACGCCCGGGCATTCATTCATTCATTCATTCATTCACTGAATATTAATTGAGCATCTACTCTGGATGTGGTGGGCCTACAGCCAGGGAGTAGCATCAGCAGCTTCCCTGGCACGGTGGGTTTTCCCTGCTAACACTGAGCTCAGAGCCTGCTGTTCCTGTTTGTCATCATCCTCATCACTTCCTTTTGCTTCCCATCTGGCTTACCTGACTCATTCAAGTTATTTGCCCGGCTTGTGAAAATGTCTGGGTTTCATATCTGTGATCGAAACTGCCTAGGAAATTAAATTCAATCTGAATAAAACTTGTTTTTGTGTTGTGACTCTGTGTGGCATTTCACACAAGTTGGTTGTTTCTAACTGGGTTATCTGTCCTGGAAAATTGGAGTTTGGTATGCCAACGGGACAGAGCCATAGGGAAGAATGGAGATTTGGACTGATATGTAAGTATAATTAGGCAAGGAAATAACTTGGCCAAGGTAAAATTCTGCTTTAAATGTACTCTCATAGCTTTAGATTGAACTATCCCAAAGTAGGGGTAAGGGTGGAGAAAACACTGGCAAAGCACTGGCAAGCTCAGGGGTAGGCAGATCCAGAGCACTGAACACACCTATAAGCCAAATAATTAACTTGACAGCTTTATAGGATTGCTCTCCTTCTCGCTCACCTCTTTTATTTTTTATTTTTTTGACCAATTACTTTCAATAATGATGGCAAGTCAGTGTCTCCCCCTGACTGTGTTAGAGATTAGAATGTCGAAAGGGCTTCTGTAATGTCTTTTGTGTCTTAATAAACCTGTCAGCTGAGTTACATTATTTTCTAATTTCCATCACAGAAGCATGGGATGGCACAGCTGGGGAAAGATGCCAGGTCATGGTGTGTGTTTTTAGATGGGTGTGATTTGCCACATCCCAGCAGTGCCATGGCTGCGTGGCAATACTTGCCAAAGAACAGCCTCTTCTTTTAATTAGGGCCCTGCTGTCGTTTTGGTGGGATGTCATTCTGACACCTATTTGTGCTGTCAGGGCTGCTGATACCTCTTAACACCTTTGGCAGGAAGTTCTGATGTGTTGGGTGTTTAGTTAATGTCCATACTGCCGGGGGTTCATTTCCCCTGAGCTGAACTCTGCTGACATTATTTTTTATTCAGAAAAGCTTCGGCAATCTTCCACTAGCTGACTAAAGTTTATGATCTCCCACCAAACCTTTTTTAGGTAGAAATTCCAAAAAAATGTTTTTCTTGGAATCCTGTTTTGAGCCAGGCACACCCTTGAATACTGGGCATTTAAGGGTAAGCAGAAGCCAGCACTCTCTCTGCCTTTAAGAAACTCACTGTCACATGGAGGAGATGGTCAAAGAATGACAGAAGCACATCCTGTGCTCTGGAACCAGTGCTCTGAAGATAAGGAAAGTGATTCTAAAGAGCAATAGATCAGTGATTCCCAATTAGGAGTGATTTTGTCCTCCAGGGACTTCTGGAAATGTCTGGAGGCATTTTTGGTTGTCAGAACTGAGGGGTGGGTGCTACCATCATCTAGTGAATGCTGCTCTACTTTCCATGATGCTCGGTGCAGACCCCACAACAAAGAATCACCTGGCTGCAAATGTCAATAGTGTTGAGGTTCAGAAATTCTGCTGTAAAGCATGGAAATCTGGCCTGGTCGGGGATGCTGGGGAGGCTTCCTCCAGGGAGATCTGAAGGGTGAGCAGGAGTCAGCAAGGTGGCAGAGATGGGCAGGGAGTGGTTTTCTTGACAGGGGAAACACCTGTACAAAGGAAAGCATATAGGGCCTTGGAGGAACAGAAGGAGGCTTCTGTGGCAGTTAACAGGAAGAAAGGGGGCTGATGTGTACATGGAGGGGTGGTGGTTGTGGACTATCCAGGGCCTTGTACATCCCAGAGGGTCATGCGGGCTTTTCACATTAGGTGAGATGTAAGGTGAGTTCAGGAACACTAGTGTGGGTAAAGGCAGTACCTACCTACCTTTGGAGGTGACATAGTAGCATGTTTTGTAACAGAAAAGAACACTCATTTTGGAGGCAGATACAACTGGGCTTGAATCTGTGCCCTGTTTCTTAGGACCTGAGTGAGTTTGGACACCTTCCTTGACCTTTGTAGTTCTCAGTTTCCAGGTAAGGAACATCTTGCAGAGCCATAGGTCAGTGAAAGAGATAATGTGTACACAATGTCTTTTGCAGAACTTCCCCTTATGTCTTCAATCCAGTCTAGGCTAAAGGGGTCTTATCCAAAACCAAGAGCTCTGTGTGAGAAACTAGGACCTTTGTTAGAATTATTTAAAGTTCTGGGTCTTGCCTCAAACAGGAGTGTCGAGTACCCTGAAAGAACTTGCTGGTTTTGTTGTAAGCCTGAGACCAATTCTCATAGGAAAGATTCTATCAGGTCTTACAGTTGAAATGTTTACCTTAGTCAAAAATTCCCATTATAATCCAGGTCTGTCAATATCCAGGGAAGCCATAGGGAAATGATGGACTTGTGAATAGTGTTTTTAGAAGTTTATAGGGAGGAATGTAGTATAGTGACTAACAAATGCTGGCTCTGAAATCGGTCCTGGGTTCCAATTTTAACTTCTCCTCTTATTAATTGTGATTGCTAGCCAGTTTCTCATCTATAAAGAAGGTAAAACCAAAACACGTTTCATAAATCTTATGATTTATGATTCTAGCATTAGAATAAGATGAGGTCTATATACAAGCACACAGTAGGGCATCTGATAATACAGAATATTTAACAAATAGCACTATCAAAAGAAAACCAGATTCCCCACTACTGTGATCCCATGTTCAATCTGTTTTCTAAATATTTAGGGAAACTGAGGCTGGACTGCAAGATCTCATTGGTTAAATAAATAAGTCAATAAGCAAATCCAGAAATGAACAAGCACTTGAGAATTTGTAACAGACCCCTACTTCTGGCATTTGGCTTAAATTCTACCTCTTCTATAATAGAGGACTTAAATAGACAGGTGACTATAGAAAATGTACAGGTTTATTCCAAGAGTAAAATTAAAAGTTCTATGTTGGAAGTTACTATAAAATGACACAACAACATTTTTAAAAATATTCAAAATAGTCTTTCCTTTATTGGATACCTAAAACCTAATACCCTCAAGGAAACTTTCCTATCCTATAGTAATAGCACTAGAATGGCCTTTCAGGTCATGCTGCCCCTTCCTCTGTCCCCTCACAGAGCTGGACTTTTGACATTTCTAGGGCTTTCCGTACTTTTCTAACATTTCCCTATACATTTCTCCTGGTGATCTGTCCTGTACTGTTGCTTTGCTGTTGAGCATTCTTTCCAACATCCAGTTTACTTTCTTCTTGCTGTTACCACCAGTGTCGCCTTTAATCCAATCTCAGCAGAGAAGCATCTTCTCCTTGTGCCAGTTGAAGGGGTGACTTTATCCACCTGTGATAATGCAGTGAGCTCCTTGAGGAAATGGGCACCATCGAGCTTGATGCACATTGATTTTCCCAGGTGCCCCTCTTCGTGTGTCTCCATATGCTGATTGTGACTTTCAGCCCTGTTTTCCTTTCCTCTAGTAGACATAGAGGCACGCAGCTGCTTGTTTATTTCTGCTTCTTCTATTGGTTCTGGTGGTTTTTTTCCCCCCAAATGCAGGTCCCTCCTGAGTTACCTACCTTGAAACACTCTCCATGTGCAGCGTACCTTCTGTTCCTGGCAAGCGTCCTATCCCCTAAGCACACTCCTTTGTTTTCCTTCCAGGAGGAATCATGCCCTTGGAAGTGTCTTCTTTCTTGATGACTAAGTCACGCCAACTCTAGCAGAGCAGGACTGAACTCAGGCCTTAAGGGTAGACTTGGCACTTGTGAATTACACTATTAATAATTGTGCACATGAAATACCCACAGATTCCTAAGTGCTGGCACAAGTCAGGCCCTACCCTCATCACAGTTGTGGAAATTAAACATTCATTTAGGATTGGCCATGACTATGGCAGGCAGGCAGACGTTGTGCCGTTTTGCTTTTACAAGCTTCTTGATGCCCATGGGAAGGGTGTTGGTTGTTTCAACTGCCACAGGCTTTTCAGCCATAAAGACAACACAGCTGGCTATGCGACCAATGTGCCACCTTTTAGTAGCCTGATAATTAAATGTGATGGGCAGATAAAAATAGGGAGACCGAACATAGCCACACAAGACAGTTCTCCTGTGATTGTCATACTCGTTAAGAAGTATGTGGCTGAAGAACAGAAGCCAAGTCAGATTTTAACTGGCCAGAAACTCAGTCATATCTTTTTGCTATTACAAGAATTTTACAAAAGAAATACATTGTTTCTTGTGTAAGAATATGGATTGCATAGTCATCTTTTTTTTTTTTTTTCTGCTTTGTTTGGAATAAAGTTAAAAATTTCTTAATGAAAATTCTCAGGATCCTACTGTCTGTTGTTCCTACTTCAGGATAAATTTGAATTTGTATTTTAATTAACCTCTCTCTCTCTCACACTCACACACATGCTCTCATTCTCACTCTCATTCAGCTCTGTTTTACAAGTAACAATGTGTTATTGGTTTGGAATTGATTTGGATGTCATATGTTGTCATTTGATAAAAAAAACAGTTTAGCTAAACTGCTTGACATTACAACAGCTGGTAATGTCACTTTTGTTAATGTCTTTAACCACATTTTTAACAAAACAGCAGATGCTCATCACAAAAGCCATTTTCTTTCTCTACTGGATTGTGTAAAATCAGCTCAACGAAGGGCTCCAGCTTGGGAAGAAGTCCTGTGAGTGGATGGCTTGACCTCAGTAGAAGATAGGTTTTGAGGTTCTTGATTCCTTGGCAACGTTAGAAGAACAACAAAAAAGATAGTTGTAAAAACAATGCAAAAAATACGTTTCTTCTGTAGGAAGAATGCTCTAAAAATGTGGAAAATGTGGTGGCTCATGAGGAGGCCAGGAAGTCTCGGCCTTATGACCATGAAGCAGCAAGTTCAAATGAGCCGTCATGGCCATGGGGAGGGAGAAATGTGTTCATCTAGTGGTTGGAAGATGTCATCATCACTTTGGAATCTCTAACTTTTAGGGGAAAACATACTACCTTTTCCTCTTCCCTTTCTCCCTCCCATTCTTAACCAAGGCATTTTTCACCTATGAACATACACACACAGACATACACACACACACACACACACAAGCACAGAATGGGATTAGTTTTCTGAAATATTTGACAGTCACACAGCAGAGACTATAAAAATTTGCCCTGAAAGATTTCCACCAATATGTTTCTCTATGTAACAGACATCTTAGTTTTAAGTCTTACCCTATGTTCATAATTTTTACTGCCTTGTTTGTATTTGGAACAAGACAGCGTAGTATCACACAAATTATGACTCTCGTTTGCTCATTTGTGCATACATTGAGCAAGTGTTTCTGGAGCCCCTGTTGAGTGTGAGGCAATGTGTCCTCATGGTTATGAGCATGTTCCCTGGAGTTAGAGGGCAGTTATTTGGTGTCTCCACCATTTATTAACCTAGTGACTTGGGGCATGACACTTGGCTCGTTTGTCCTTCAGTTTCCTCAACTTTAAACTGGAGATAATTCTAGCATCTACCACATAGATTTTTTAGATGGATAAAATTATTTAATCTGTGTAAAATTAATAGATGTGTAAGAGCAATGCCTGGTGCATGGAAAGGGATAAAAAACATTGAATGTTATTATTTCTGTGCTAAAAAGATAGATGGCTAAGAAGGTGTGTGCTTTTAAACATACTGTGGTAGACTCTTCAACTTCCTTTCTACCCCCTTATAATTTAGTTTAAACCAAGCAAAAATTGGCTTGTGAGGATGTGTATAGGGGGAGAGAATCTTACCCTTTGTATATATAAAACACACATATTGGCTGGGTATGATGGCCCACACCTATAATTCCAGCACTTTGGGAGACCAAGTTGGGGTGGATCATTTGAGCCTAGGAGTTTCAGACCAGTCTAGGTAACATGGCAAAACCCTGTCTCTGCTAAAAATACAAAAATTAGCTGGGTGTGGTGGTATGTGCCTGTAGTCCCAGCTAGTTAGAAGGCTGAGGCAGGAGGATCACCTGAACCCAGGAGGTTGAGGCTGCAGAGGGTCATGACTGGGTTACTGCACTCCAGCCTGGGCAACAGAGTGAGACCCTCTTTCAAACCCCCTCCCCTCAAACAAAAAGCATATACAGTATATCTGTGGAATTAAATGGTGGGGAGTGATTAGAAAAAAAAGCCTCAAGAGGCTCCTTGGGAGGTAATAATGACAACAAAAAGATTAGCAAACATTGGTCTAAAATCAGAATGAATGCCCTCTAGCTAGAGACCTCCAGGAACACACTTGGAGATGAAGCTGGGTTCTTTGCTCATGGCAGTGAAGGAGAACACATACCACAGAGAACTGTAGCATATCTCAGTAAAAGGGTGTTGGAACGAATTTGGAGTTCAATTGGGTGATTAGGGGGAGAGTCTAAGGAAGGGAGGGAGATTCATTCTGGATAGGGTGCTGTCACAGAGTGGGGATAATTTTATGATGGAATATCCCAAATCTCTAAAGGGAAGACAGTCTAAAGCGAGGCTAAGGCTGTTTTTCATAATAAAATAGCAGTCACTCTTACTAGCAAATGGACAGGGATGTTTGGTATCTTAGGAGTTGTGCAGTGATCTTTTCTTTCTCTGTGCTTAGAGGAATTATAAGGCCGGGCGCGGTGGCTCATGCCTGTAATCCCAGCACTTTGGGAGGTCGAGGTGGGCAAATCACGAGGTCAGCAGTTTGAGACCAGCCTGGTCAATATAGTGAAACCCCATCTCTACTAAAAATACAAAAATTAACTGGGACTGGTGGCAGACATCTGTAATCCTGGCTACTCAGGAGGCTGAGGCAGGAGAATTGTTTGAACCCTGGAAGCGGAGGTTGCAGTGAGCAGAGATTGCTCCATTGCATTCCAGCCTGGGCAGAGATTCTGTCTCAAAAAAAAAAAAAAAAAAAAAGAGAGAAATTATGAAATAGTCTCGTTTTGTCTTACTTTATCATAGTTTCAGAGTGGGTTTTCTTGAGTTGTTTGTGTTCTGCGAGATTGTTTATGCCCAGCAGGATAATAATGTGGCCTGGCTATGAGTGCCAGGTTAGTTTCTAACAGTAAGGCCCAGCTATATGAGTTGAGCAGTTTCCAGATGTCAAGGGTTTTCTTTTTTCTTCTTTGCTTCCTTATCAGAATAATTCCATCAGTCTTGCCAGAGATTCAAAGATGAGCTGGTAGGAACAAATTTGGACCACATAGCAGTAAGGAGAACCTTGCTCATGCTTCTAAGGAAGAACAAGTAGTCTCTTTCAGGAATTGAACAAGGAAGCACAGAGCACCAATTGCTACAGGCAGCCATCTAATCACCATTCAGGGAACTAGCCTGAAGACAAAGCCTTCACAAGGTTAATAGAGCAAAAAGCTCAGAAGATCTGGGGTTACCCATAACATTGTGAAGTCACTGAACCTGCCCGATCTCTACACTTCCTATTTTGTGAAACAGTTTCCAGTTCCTGTGGCTGCAAACATCCTGAGACTCAAGCACATTTCCATCTATGAAACGAAGACGTGTTTGAAAGGTTGTCATGAAAATTGTGTATTTTTTTTTTAAGAAATCATGGACATTTAATTCCTTTGTGAAATAATTGTAGGAATAATTTTTGAAAATATATGTGAGAAGATGATGGATTTATCATTCACTGTGCACTTTCCTACCAAGTCCTCTTATAGGGTAATTTGCTTTTTAGGCATCATTCTCCAGGCTAAACAGCTCAGTGAAAGTTTGCTTCCTCTACTCTGCCTTTTCTGCAGAGCTTTCACATGGAAGCTCACTGCTGCCTGTATTTAGCTAGCCCCACACCAGACTGCTTGGGATGCTAATACAAGAGCTATTTTTTTTTTTTTTTCAAAATATCATAGAATATTCAAACTGGAAGGGACCTAAGAGGTCATCTAATCAAAACTCTCGTTTTAAAGATGAGTAGACAGAGAACCAGAGAATTGTGACTTCACAAAGTTGAAGCAGCTATTGGCAGAACAACTGGACTTTTCCACATGGCAGTAGATTTAAAAAAAGCTCTTGGTGTGCCTACTACCATTTCTGAGTCCCACATCCTTGGCAGACACAACTGATCATTCACTGTGGTCTTTTGTACCATGCTTTCAGGCCATTTTGCATTTCTCAATCCATTACTCTAGCAACTCTTACCAGCCAGTGATTGTTGGCAGAGGCACTGAAACCATTATTACATCATGTGCACTTTATAAATCAATAAATGTTTATAAATCAAAAATATTTATAAATCAATATTATAAATAAGTATTGATTTATTAATCAAATAATTTATAAATCAATATTTATTTTCCAATAAGGGATAGCTATTTAAATAAAGATATATCTTAATCATAACAGCCATATCTAACACTTCTATTTTATATATTTAATATATAACTACATATGAAAGAAATATCGTTTTGCTAGCATACTAATGCACGTTGACTAAGACGCAGCATTACTTTTGTTGCCAAGAGGACAGAGTCACAATTAGGTCAAAACATTGAAAAGGAATAGATTGGCATTATTGAAATAAAATCCTCAAACATTTTGCTTTATACTTATTTATTTATTTTTGAGACAGGGTCTTACTCCATTGCCTAGGTGAAAGTCAGTGGTGCAATCATGGCTCACTGCAGCCTCAACATTTTGGGCTCAAGTGATCCTCTCACCTCAGCCTCCTGAGTAGCTGGGACTACAGGCGCTCACCATTATGCCCAGCTAATTTTTAGAATATTTTTTATAGAGACAAGGTCTCACTATCTTGCCTAGGTTGTTCTTGAACTCCTCGGTTCTAGTGATTCTCTCCCGTTGAACTTCCAAAGTGCTGGGACTCCAGGTGTTAACCATTGCACCCAGTCATTTTGTTTGATTTTAAATTTTTTAGGATTGTGTCTCTGATGCAAAGCTACTATAACATCTGAGTTTTAAAACAACTTGAGTTTTAGCTTAATTTTAAATATCTAAATCACCTTTTTTTTTTTTTTTTTTTTTTGAGACGGAGTCTCACTCTGTCGCCCAGGCTGGATACAGTGGTGCAATCTCGACTCACTGCAACCTCTGCCTCCCAGGTTCAAGGAATTCTCCTGCCTCAGCCTCCCAAGTAGCTGGGATTACAGGCATATGTCACCACACCCAGCTAATTTTTGTGTTTTTAGTAGAGAAGGGGTTTCACCATGTTGGTCAGGCTGGTCTCCAACTCTTGACCTCATGATCTGCCCACCTTGGCCTCCCAAAGTGCTGGGATTACAGGCATGAGCCACCACACCCCGCCCTAAATGATCTTTTCTATAGTGTTATTTTTTAAGCTAGGAACCAGTTCCAATCTTGCAATGGTTACTAAGCAACAATTAAAATGAAATCTCAATAGATTTTTAAAACTATATTTACTTTAGAAGGAGAAGTGTGTGGGTTTTGCACACTTTGTCTCTTGGCAATAAGTAACACTGGGGACTGAGAGGGAGGCTAAAGGAGCTGGACTTTACTTGGGTGATGGTTGAGGTGAAGGTTGGAGTGAGATGGATGGCCCTTGACATGTGTTTGTTACTTTTCACTTCTGCGATTCTCCACAAATCACAAACAGCAAACAAAGCTAAAGCATGGAGTCAACGTGGTATTCTTTATTAGCAGTAAATGAATGTCAGAAAAAAAACCAGGAGACTGCTGGATTCAGGAGCCCATTCCTGGATCAATCACTGTGCTGAGTATTGGGGTATTTGATGGCCCTACCTTGCTTATGACTCTCTCTCTGGCTGCTTGAGGGAAGAGCTGCAATTGACCACTCAACCAGGCCCACATGGATATGAAAGATGGGCAGTTCTGCAAAGGCAAAAGTGTTATTGTCAGAATTGGGGAAGGACACTGGGCAGGTAGTAGTAATGGACTGTTCCAGGCAGCTTCGCGTCAAGTCAAACTTTGCTGCATGGAGTAGTTGGGGAGAAATAAGGGGTGGGAATAGTGTCCTGTTTTTGCTGTGTTTGGCTCAGGTCTGTTGCTGGCTTGAACTTGCTGGTGGAACAATTCAGGGTTCAAAGAATGGAGAGTACACAGACGAGAGAGAAAAAGCACTGACAGCTGTGTGACTGAGATTTGCTGTTTGACACTTTATGCTCTTAATAGAGAATGGCACCAGCTCTGTGACTTTTGTGGTTTTTTTTGTTGTTGTTTTGTTTTGTTTTGTTTTTTTGACTGTCAGCCAGGCTGGAGTGCAGTGGCACGATCATGGCTCACTGCAGCCTCGACCTCCTGGGCTCCCACCTCAGTCTTCTAAGTAGGTGAGACTACAGGTGCATGCCATCATGTCTGGCTAATTTTTTATTTTTTTGTAAAAATGGGTTCTCACTATGTTTCCCAGGTTGGTCTCAAACTCTTGGGCTCAAGCGATCCTCTCACCTTGGCCTCCCCAAATGCTCAGATTACAGGTGTGTGTGAGCCATCATGCCAGGTCCTTATTCTTGAACAACCTAACTTGGTGCTAGGATTCTTTGCAATTATTAGAGATAATTTAGTATGATATTTCTGCTTTTCTTTCTGCTATTGAATAGTTTAAATATAAATTGGCTGTTTGCAAGAAACAAATGCTTCATATAGACATAAGTAAACTGTCACAGAGATTATGTATAGAAGAAAATGATTAATTGTGCCTTTTAATCATAGTTCCATTATCGTATGAAACCGTCATGTCATTGGACCCATTTCACTAATGAAGGTTTAGCACCACGAAGAGCGTATTTGCATTAATGAGGCATCACACGTTATTAATTGAAATCTAATAACAGCTTGGAATATTATAAGTTTGCATTAATTGGAAACAGAATTGTGGATTTGTTGGCAATATACCTCTTGTCATCTTAGATAAATGATTCCTTGATGGGATATAAAGAGGCCATTTTTGCCCTGATTAGAGTTTCTGGCTCCTATATGTTGACTGTAATTTAAACTGGAATGACGTTTCATGACTGATTTCTAAAGCAGAACTTCTTGGTATGCCTGATGCCATCCCTACCATGGCCTGTTTTGTTTTTGACGTGTTCATCAGCCACCTACTAAGGGAAAGAATATGGATTGAAGCATGTGTAGGTCAAGGAAGGAATGCTCATTAGCTCATGTATGCTGGAGGTTGCAATTTTTTGACTTTTTGCATGAGTGAAAAATTGGACCTTGGTGATGACTTTGAGCAGTAGGATATAGATAACTCCCACATGCTTAGCGTTCCAATAATGGAACACTAGGCCTAAGTGGGTTAATGGCAGTTCTGTTACTAACTTACTTTCCAGGGAGGCCTTGCCTGGCCATCCTAAACAAAGAAGGTGCCTTCATTATTCTCCATTAGTGCCCCTGTTTGTTTCCTTTAATGTATTATAATCAATCATGACTGTGTTGGTTTACTTGTCTTTTGTGTGTCTCTCTCACTAGTATGTCATCTCTAAAGAACAAAAACAGTGTCTATCTTGTTCTTTGTTGTATGTGCAGCACCTAGCACAATGTGAACGTGCAGTGAATAGCTGTTGAATGGACGACTGAATCCTGACCAGGGCTGGAAGGGCCTGGGAGGGGCGGGGGGTTCCGTTGAAAGCAACGATAGTTATTTCAGTAGAGTTTCTGCTCTAGATCTAGAGCAGAATGATAAAATGCCAGACCTAAAATTTGCCCTAAAATCAGCCTGTGTCCTTTGTGTTTTTATTCCAAAAACGTGGCCTTAGGCTACTTTTGGATGTAATTCCATCTGGATTGGTGTCCCTGATACTGGGAAGAACAAAGAAAGGTAGTCCCTGGATATTGTGCCCCATGGCAATTGACTGAGAGCTGTGTTTTCTAACATTTCTTAATGAAGAATTTTAGAAACCAGTATTCATGATAAACCTCAAAACAGAATTTTAGTGTAATAACTGGCACTTTTGGTCAAAGCTAACAGAAACCAAACAGGCAGGCTCGGCTGGGTATAGCACTGATGTTACAAATGGTAACTTTAGGTGGAGTTTAGAATTAGTCCAAGAACATGGCAGTAGAAGATTAGCCCTGGGAGAATGAGGACTGCCTTTGTTCTCTTCCTTTTCCTTCCTTCCTCCTTTTCCCCCTCCTCTTTTTTTTTTTTTTTTTTTTTTTTTTTTTACCCCCCTCTGGTGAATTGTGAGTGAAAGTTACCTTTCTTTCACTTGGTTTATCTTAAGGAACTATGCCACGGTAGAAAGAACTTTAAACAGGCCATGAGAAAACACAGGTTCTAGTCTGGGTTTTACCACTTAATAACTGGAGACACTGAGGGAAGGTCCATTTTCTGGATCTGTATCTGGAAAGCAGAGTCATCTTATCCATAGTACAGAATTTTTATGAAGATCATTGAGGAAAATAAACGTGCTTGGTAAATTGTAAGGCAAATTCAAGATGCTGCTGTTACTCATTTTTTGTTGGCTGAGGAGGAAAATAAACAGAAGCAGTGAGAAAGAACTTCACAGAGACTGCTTGGGTTGACTCTTGGTTAAGCAGCAGCCCTTATTTCTTTATCACAGTGCCTGTCCAGGATTTCACTTGGCCTTCCTTGAGAGCTTTTCCTTTTGGAGCTACAAAGTGAGCATGAATGGATCCTGAGGTTGTACTGTAAGCAACTTAAGAGACCTCCAAATTAAAGCAGGGAGACATCGTGTTTTAACCTACAGGTTTGGAAATGATTTTTTTTTAAGTTAAAATAACTTATATGGGCAAGGGTGCAAATGAACAGGCATTCTTACACTGTGCTGGTGGGGTACGGAAAGCCCAGATGGTATAGATGATAGAGAAAGGGATATGTAACATGCCATTTTGGTGAGGAGTCCTGGCAGATTTTTAAGAGTCTTTGTGTACTTTTCAAAACGTGTTTTCCTTTGTTTTTTTGGGGTTCAGAGCATTTCTTTGAAACTTCTTGAATCTGTCCTTGACTGGCAGCTTGTTAGTTGATCCTCCGTTTGTGTATTGTGTGAAAACTCCCTGTGGCAGAAAAATACACACACATGTCTTAGATATTCATACCCTGATCTCTTGATCTTCTGGAAGTAACTGCAGCCTGCTTTCCCTCTTGGAGAAACAACTCAATTTGTTTCTGCTCTCTGGTTAGGGCATCACATTACTAATATCTACAATAATTTTTTCAGGTAAAAATGTAGTCAGGTTGTTTCAGACATGAGAGATCAGAGTAGTTTATGTGTGTGCATGCATGTGTGTATATGTGTGCATGTGTTTCCTACCAGCTAATAGATACTTACTCCTATTACACAGCCTCAAGACTAGATTACCTTGCAGGCAAACTTTTAAACATGTAAATATGCTTGCCATTCATTGATTATCAGATTTTCACCAAAGGGAACCAAGAACAGGTGCCCCTTTAGCCACATTATCAGACCTCGTAGTATCTGAACATTGGTTTGTGTTGGATCCTGTTGTTGGAAGATTCATTTATTTATTGATTCATTTATTCGCCAGGAATTTATAGAGCAATTTATAGGTGCTGGGCTCTATGCTTGATGCTATGATTCAGCAGCAAATAAACAAAAATACTTGTGCCCATAGGGATTATATTTCAGTGGATAAAATGGATAATCAACATGTCAACAAGGAAATTATATAGTTGCAGGTGCTAGGAGGAAAATAAAAAAAGGGGATAGTGAGTATTAGGAAAGGGGTCTTATTTTTGATAGGAGATCTAGGAAAAACTTTTTAAAGATATGAGATTTGTGCAGTAAACTGAATGGATTCAAAAGGGAGACCTTGGAAGTATTAAGAGGAAAACAATTGCAGGCAGAGGTATGAAGGTTTAAGGTCCCCGAGGAGAGAAAGATCTTGGAATGTTGAAGGAACAGCAAGAAAGCCAGCGGGCTGAAGCTTTGTGAGAGAGAGGGAGAGTGGTAGGAATTGGGATTAGATGGATAGGGATGGGGCAAATCAAATTGAGAGGACCTTGTAAGCCATGGTACAGATTTTGCTGGGAGGACGTTAGAGGTGTTAAGTAGTGCTGTGATCTCATCTGTTTATTTATTTTTTTAAAGAATTTACTGGTTCTTTGAAGAATACATTACATGGGAGTAAGTTTGGACTGATTAGGAGGCTTTGGAAATAACTCAGAAAACAGGTGATGGTGGTTTCATCTTGATAATAATGGTGTGAATGGTAAGAAGTGATCAGAGTGTTGATATGTTTTGAGGATATTGGACCATATTATATTCAGGAATGTAAAGTCACATGATAAAGTCATATCACATGATGATACAATTTATGTACTGACTTTAGAACCTAATTTTTGGATAAGATAGGTCCATACCGTTCTTAAATCTGACTAAATGTGTAGGAAATGGACAGAATTTCAAAGCTGTAGTAATTCTCATGTCCAGTCTTTTACATCAGAGTTCCTTGGATGATGCATGATTCTCTCACTAAAACATTGAAAGATGCCAGTGCAAATCCATCCAACTTTATAACTCACATAAAAAATGTGATATTGTCATATTAAGCATATTATGACTTTTTTGGGGGTCTTTAATTCCATTGTGAAGTAAATTTCAGTTCATGCTGATTTTTAAAAATTAAATCCTTTTCTTTTTTCTTTCTTTTTTTTTTTTTTTTTTTTTTTTTTTTTTTTGAGACAAAGTCTAGCTCTGTCACCCAGGCTGGAATGCAGTGGCATGATCTCGGCTCACTGCAACTTCTGCCTCTCGGGTTCAAGCAATTCTTCTGCCTCAGCCTCCCAAGTAGCTGGGACTATAGGCATGCACCACCATGCTTGGCTACGTTTTTATATTTTTAGTAGAGAAGTGGTTTCACCATGTTGGCCAGGCTAGTCTCGAACTCCTGACCTCAGGAGGTCTGCCCGCCTTAGCCTCCCAAAGTTCTGTTATTACAGGTGTGAGACAGCATGCCCAGCAATTGCATTCTTTTCTTTAAAAAAAGTAAGGTGCCCACCTATAGTGCCAGCGACTTTAGAGACTGAGGTGGGAGAATCACCTGAGGCTAAGAATTCAAGTCCAGCCTGGACAACATAGTGAGCCTCTGTTTCAAATAATAATAATAATCATAAGGATCAAAAAGTAACCAAAGCCAGATGGAATTCTGAAGCAGAAATTTCTAGTGTTTGCCCTATGGGGTGAGATCATTGCCATATGCCTGCTAGGGTAGGGGCAACAGTGATTGACTGCACTATATTTTATACCCAAGGAGAAATTACAGTACCATATTCCTAACATCCCATTAAATGCTTAAAGGCAGGCTAGGCGTATTGGCTCATGCCTGTAATCCCAGCACTTTGGGAGGCCGAGGTGGGCAGACCGCCTGAGATCAGGAATTCAAGACCAGCCTGACCAACATGGAGAAATCCCATCTCTACTAAAAATATAAAATTAGCCGGGAGTGGGGGCGCATCCCTGTAATCCCAGATACTCAGGAAGGCTGAGACAGGAGAATGGCTTGAACCCCGGAGGCAGAGGTTGCGGTGAGCCGAGATTGCCCCACTGCACTCCAGCCTGGGCAACAAGAGCGAAACTTGGTCTCAAAAAAAAAAAAAAAAAAAAAAAAAAAGTGGTGGCTCACGCCTGTAATCCCAGCACTTTGGGAGGCCGAGGCGGGCGAATCATAAGGTCAGGAGATCGAGACCACGGTGAAACCCCATCTCTACTAAAAATACAAAAAATTAGCCGGGCGCGGTGGCAGGCACCTGTAGTCCCAGCTACTCAGGAGGATGAGCCAGGAGAATGGCGTGAACCCGGGAAGCGGAGCTTGCAGTGAGCCGAGATTGCGTTACTGCCCTCCAGCCTGGGCGACAGAGCGAGACTCCGCCTCAAAAAAAAAAAAAAAAAAAAAAAAAAAAGAAAAAAGAAAAAGAAAAAAAACTTAAAGGCTTGCCTTTTATCCAGCCTAACCAGTGGTGGCAGTATGGCTGCAGAAGCTCCAGCAGAAGAGAATATTTCTGCTGTAGACATTATAATTCTTTCATTACAGCTCCTGTAGACATCCTGAGAGTCACCCTGATTAGAATGGACTAGGTCTTGTGTCTATCCCGCAGCAAATCTCTGTGGGTAGGGGAGTAAGACGTGCCTTTTAGCTTGGTCTGAGGCACATTCTTCATGTCTAAGGATGGAACTCTACTGAGACCTTATAGACCGAGAGTAGGAGATGATTGAATTCCCAAATGATGCCAGGGTTGTTGCTGGAGGAGGAGGAAAGGGGCTATGGGGCAACAGATGTTCATTGCCCTTTCAAGGTACTGTAGCATCCTCAGGCTACCTACCCTCTAAAGCATCTTCCCCATACCATGGAGCTCTGGACCCTGAGGTTTAATGGCAGATATATTTTGATCAAAAATACCATATGCTTCTTTTCTCATTTGCTTTGTCCTTACAAAGGACAAAGACAAAACTCTAGAATAGAATTTTACGAGACAGCCCCATAGAAGAATTACCTTTTTGTTTTCAGCAGAGTCCATCAACATTGATCCTGAAAAAAAAGGATGTTGAAGAGTATATCCGACACTATTCTATTTCTAGTGGTGGACTGTGATCCTCATACAAAATTCTCTCTTGGAGTTCAGGTTGATGGTGCCTATTTCCATAGCTTTCCTTCTAAATGCTGTGTCATAGATGACAGAAAGTAAATAGGATAAATGCCAAAGAAAACAAAGAAACACCTATATTTAATTTCTGACACCAGTGGTTTAATGTCTTTCACATTCAATTAGGTGAGCTGTTTGAAGGAGCTGGTTTTGAGAAGGGTTATAGTGTCCAAAGGAAATTATTTTCCCTAGCATGTCAACAACTGCGATAGAAATACTACCAGACCTTAGGGAACCTCCTCTTGATGCTGGAAGGTGGCATGCTCAAAGGATTACTGTTCAAGGTCAAAGAGCAGCAACTAATAAGCACAGCAGGGAAGAAAGGACAGCAGAGTGAAAATTAGGGTCACGTTTACACTTACTTTGTTAAAGCTAAATTTATTTTTTAAGTGAGAAGCACTGCCTTTATTAAGACAGTTAATGCCTAAGAATAAATGAAAATATATTGAAATAATGTGTCTTTCTCTTCTGAGCAAAGGATGTAAACTCAGGCTTTAAAAGAATCCCAGGGTCTTAATTCTGCAAAAGACATTCTTTTATCTTACTTATCTTTCCTTATTGGGAACACTGGCAGATATTTGGTCTTTAACTGCAGTGTGGTATAACCTGTATCAATTCAGATGCCCATGTCTGATGGTCTCCTTTGTGTGTGTAGTCTGGTAAATCTCCCTTAACACATCTATCCAACTAATATTTGTGATTTTAAATAAAAGATGTTACCGAGACTACATATATTAGTAAAATATCCGAAGTTAAACTTCTACCAGAAAGGTAAAGTTTAGTTTACTAGGATAAAAACAAATACTATACAGATTATCCTGAACTGTACCCACACTTATGTTTCACTAGGTAATGCTAGAAAATGGTATTTTCCCCTATTTTCAAACAATTGCTGCATCCCTGACTTGTGCAAACTACTGTCATCCAGTTTGAAAGACTATTACCACATATGCCATTTATCTATCCATATGGCATGTATAGTGTGGGACTCTAGAGTTTATTAATATATTTAATGTATAACACTGAGGAAATAACTGCCATTTAGCTTTTTTTTTTTTTTTACTTTTCGCCTCTGAAATTGTAGGTATACATTTATTTTCTTGTGATTGTGGCTATCTCTTCATGGGCAGTAAATATGAGTATTTTGGGACCCTCCTCTTAGTCTCACCAGGCAACATTTGTTTGCTTTGTTTCATCCATTAATCTAGCACACTCTATGGACAGAATAATTTAGTATTAAACCCCTGTGAGGAAACCCCTTCACCAGTGAAAATAACTTAGTGACAGCTGATTTCATCATCAAAGCCTTCCACCTTGATTTTCCACTGTCCTAATAGTGGCCTGGCGAAGCACTCGAGTCCCATGGTGAAAGAAATAAATGCACAAACGGGCCTAGATTTGTTTCCCCGAGTTCATTTGGGAACTGCACCCTTGCTCCGTGCGGCACACTTTCAGCAATTAGCAGGCGTATGTTTGCAGCTGATTGCATTTAGCTGTAAGAGAAGCTCTGGGATGATAGCCTAACTCAACTCCTTTATTGTTACGGGGAAAAAGTTGCTCAGGGTTTCTTGGCTATTTCCTTGCTCCTTGCTTACTCTTTTGTTATTAAATAAATATCAGTGTATAAACAAATGGGATTCAAAGAAATTCTGTGCACAAGCAGTGAAAGACCGATCCAGCATAAAGCCACAGAGCCTGCTGGATCCCTCCCGTCGCATGTTGAACTTTCACCTCTGTATTATGACCCCCACGGTGGCGGAGGTGGGAGCGCAAAGGCACTGCGTCCTTTACATCTTGCTCCTATAGTGCCTCACAGTTTGAGGGCAGGATATGTCGGTTTCCTTCTAAACCCAGAGCTGCTGCCGTCTCTCCTCTTGAATCGTCAGTTAAGACTTGTAGTTTGAGTTAAGAGTTCTTATTCTAAAATTTCAACTCTATCTCATACTCGGTTTGCAGGTGAGATGGTTTCTGCAAAGACAGAGAGTTCAAAGCATCCTTTTGGCTTTCAGTCCTGAAATCCTGAAAGAGGTTTTGGAAAGCTTTGTATTGTTGGAGGCTTTTTCCTCCTGGTTGGATTCATTAATACCCTTTTGTGAGTACTATTTTGCTTTTTAGAATAGCTTTTTCTAAACAGCTTTCTCTGGTGGAAAATCCAATTTAGTTGCAAGCAATATTACCAGTTCCGCTCCTTTATTTTTCTTCCTCAGTGAAAGGAAAATAAAGGATTGTGTGTCAAAATGGAGATGTATGATTTCTGGCATTAGCACTTCTATTAATAAATTTATGCAGCAATTATATATCTTCACATTTTATATTTATTTGTAACTGAAGACAGCTTCTTTATGTTGCAAGAGCATATTTTTCTTCAAAACACATTTTATTTTCTTGGATCTTAAGCTTTTGTTCCGGATTTCCATTGATAGCGGACGCATGGTAGGAAGTTTTAGCTGCTTTACACACCCAGAAATGGAGTAAACTTTTGCTGCAGATTTAATGTCAGACATACTGAAACTTGGGTGGTGTCCATGATGTTCATCTGCTCAGTGTTTCTTTCTTAGGAGGGCTAATTTACCCCCATTTCAGATGAGTCCTGCCTCATTCAAATGGTTTGAAGGTAGCTACCCCCATTCTCTCTAGCTACCAAACTAGGTGATCAGAATACTTCATTCCTCTGGGGTAATGTTTAGTTTTAAGAGGGCAGATCCAAAGCCAACCTATTTAGAGCCCTCTGAGAACATTTCTCTGTAGTCACCTTTGAGTAAATCTGTTTGAGAATGAAATCAGATGAAGTAAAGCAGGAAAAAGAGAAGAGAGAATGGGGTGTTTATGGTATCGTTTGATAGCTGGATCTAGTATCATGCTGGGGATGGGTCATCCCAGCGTACAATAGCCTCTTATTAAATGTTCAGGAATTCTGTGAGCTGGTTGATAGCATATCGGTAGCTTGAAATTGGCCACAAGTCAGCCCCCTCCTATCCCCTGCCCCTTTTGTTTTTTTTTAAATGAGTATATTGTTACATGTTTACCAGCCGTACTGCCTAGACCCATCCTAAATAAAGTCACAAGGCTTCTTGTCATGTGAGCAAATTAACCTCTGTTCTACCCTCCTCTCCTTTAGTTTGACTTTGGTTTGCCATCACATGCAATTGTAAGAGATTTGGATTGGCTAAATTATTTATTTTGCCATTATGATAGACATCTTCCCTTTGTGGTATAGGTGAGAAAATATGAGGAAACCAGTACAGCTTTTGATGACAAAGCTGCATGTCCCTGTTGCATGTTAAAAAATATTTGAAGGAGGTAATGCGACATTGCTAGAACTTTTGATGGTTTATAACAACCTGACAGATTATTCAGTGTTCTAGGGGAGCCCTTAATTGGCAAAGAAAACAATAAAATTTGCTTTGTGAAGCAGTGGTGACTGTCTAAGATGAATAATCTTTGAGGGAAAAAACTAGGTAACGTGAAGTTTTGAGATAGAATTAATAGTAGGAATGGTCTTGTTTCTAACATAGATTTATCCGTTGGTGATAAATGATGAATATTTGAGACTAGAATGCCTATATCATAGCACTGCACGATTCTGTGGAGATTTAGTGCCTTGAAACAGTCTCACAGGTCTGTTTTTAGTCATCTGAACTAAACTGGAGGCAAAATGCATTGGAAGTGCTTATATCCAGCATACACTGGGTTTGAATTTAATTTCTAATAATTCGTTGCTGGCTATTATGTGCCCCCCATGCCATTGTAGAAAATCAGTAGAATAATAAGCAAGCCCAAGTGGTGAAGCTTGTACATAAAATACATGTAATGTGACTGCAGAATCTGTTATCTCTTTGAGGTAGCAACAGATAGAGAAATAAAACTACAGAAAAATTATAAAAAAAAAAAAAAAACCTTGTGTATTCACAATGCAATTTCCAATAACACCAGGGTCTGTGTATTATTTTCAGTAGAAAGTAATTCAAAGGAGCAAAACATTATGGACAGGTGGACAATCTAACAGTGAGAACATATGAATAAGATTTCAAATGGGTCGAGAGTTAGTTAAAGGGGAATACTGAGGGATTTAGGTCAAAGTCTTTGGAATAAACCTAGACCATTGGGATAATCTAAAACAATATCACTGGAATTGATGTTTTTTCTTCAAATCATTTGGAAGGTGTTCATAGTGCATCACACGCCCTTTTATTTACAAAAAGTGCTTTCTATTTGGCATAATATTTTCACAGACCAGTTGAAATTAGAAAAGCTTCATGTTTAAGAAAAGAATTAAAACTACAATCAACAGTCAGATAGGAGAAATACATTCTGGCATTCTATTGCATGGTAGGGTGACTATGGTTAACAGTAAAATATTGTTTATTACAAAATAACTAGAAAAGAGGCTTTTGAAGGTTTTCACCAAATGGTAAGTGCATGAGGTGATGGATATACTAACTACCCTGATTGGATCCTTATACAACACGGATATGTATTGAAACATCAAATTGTACCCCATAAATATTATGTACAATTATAATGTATTCATTAAAAAATACGTAAACATTAAAAAAACTTCAGTTAACTGAGAAAATGTTCAAGACTTACCTAAAGCAAATACTAATCAAGTTTACCTGTCCTAATTTTGCCTGAGAGCCCCGGTCAAACAAGGTAGTGACTTTGTAGCTACAGCCAAGTCCCTCAGTCTCTCCATGCTCCAGAATACTTGCCTGTAAAAGCACAAGGCAAAGTTGGTTGGAGAAATGAATAAAAATAACTACCTCCTTGGGTAACTATGAATGTTAAATGAATTGAATGAAATAGTTGATGCTTAGTGCTTAGCACAGTGACTAGCACCATCCCTATCAATGGGAGTCAGCTATTACTATTGTTACTAGAGTTATTAATTGGTCTCTCCAGCCTTGCTCATGAGTTTCATTATCCATGTGTAAATTAATAAGTCCCCATAACAACTTCTGCCCTATGGATGCTGGAGAGCTTTGCTCATGTGTGAAGCAACTCAACACAAATCCTGTGGGGCATCTGCCCTGGTATCTATTGAATAAAGCACACATTTGAAGAGACCGATTTCTCAGTCCAGTGTGTCTTCATACACATGGCAGCTCTCCTGAGGGCCACACACAGGTCGTTTTCATGCCTAGGGTTACTTTGGAAACTGTTGGTCTCTCTCTTTAAGGTATGACCTACTGCTTGCCTCCCTACGCCACCTTCTAGTGAATTTTGCTTATGCTGTATGGCCTGTATTTGGAGGCCTATGACCTCAAACCTTCATTTAATTTTGGTGACTGTATTCCGGAGCACTTTCATTTGGTATGGTGAGTGTCAAATTTAATTTATATTAATTGTTGAGGGTCTCTGAAATTACAGTAACAAGGTTAATATGTTTGGAAATCAAAGCTATGAAGATACGTTATGGTAAGCCATTTAGAAGGCATACTTTTTCACTTACAGTTGGCAATAGAAATACTGCTTTAAAAAGGGTCATCATTTTGTTACTGAATTTGTTTTCCATTGCTGCATAACAAATTATCCCCAAACTCTGAGGTTTAAAGCAATAATCATTTATTTTCGCTTGTGTCTTAGTGAGTCATGTGGGGTTTAGCTGATCTAGGTTGGGCTTAGTGGATGGCTCTGCTCCATACTGAAGGGTCTGATTCTGTTTTGTGTCTGTGATCTCCCTTAGACTAGCAACCACACCAACTATGTCACTTACTTCTATGGCTGTAGTGGAGATGCAACAAGGCAAGCAGAAATGCTTAAGACCTTTTAAGGCAGAGGGTGAGAACCGAGTGAAGACACATTGTCACTTCTACCCATATATCAGGGCCTAAGGAAGTCCTAGGACCAGACTTCTACTGAAGAGGTGGAGAAATACATGTGGCCCCAAAGGCCATGTACAGGTGTGGATACAGGGAAGGCTAAGAAATTGAGGCCAGCAATGCTATCTACCATGGCTATTAATTATGTGCCCCTCTGAAGATTTGTTCCATGGCCTTAGTTGTTTATGTTCTATGCCTCTAACAGAATCACTATATTCTCTCTTTCTGGGCATTTAGTGTATTTTAATCTCATGAGTATTGAACAGTGTGCTGCAGACCCAGTTTTCTTTCTTGTGTTGGATGCCAGAAAGCTGAAGACAAACTAGTAGCTGCTTACAGCAGCCACATCTAAATGATTCTTATCCTTTGTCTTATTCCAGGCTCTAGTTTTGTCTATGACATTTGTTTACTTAACCTATTCTTAGATATTCCTAATCTTGTTAATTCTTAACCTGTTCTTGAATTATATTTTTGTCTTTTGTATGCCTCTTAAATTGTCTTGCATGCTGGGCACAGTGGCTGAGCCTGTGATCCCGGTGACTTGAGTGGCTGATGCAGGAGGATCATTTGAGGCCAGGGGTTTGAGACCAGCCTGGGCAACATAGTGAAATCCCATCTCTTAAAAAAAAAAAACAAAAAGAAAAGAAAAGAAAGACAAAAATAATGTTAGCCTGGCATGGTGGTATAGTGGTGTGCACCTGTAGTCCCAGCTACTTGGGTAGCTGAGGCAGGAGGATCACTCTGTGAGCCTGGGAGTTTGAGGCTGTAGTGAGCCATGATCATGCTGCTGCACTTCAGCCTGGACAACAGACTGAGAAACCCTTTGTAAAACAATAACAACAACAAAAATTTAAAAATAAATAGTCTTTGCATCTTTTCTGGTGCAAGAAGAAATAAATTTTGAAGCAACAATTTACTACCACTATTAGCCCTTGGCCCGGGAAGTAAGGTTACAAATAATATAGTAGTAGCTAGCATTTATTGAATACTTCTTCCTCTTGGGCCCTGTGCAAAATATTTTTTGAGCAGTACCCAAGTCAGTTCCCACAGCAACCTTATGAGGTACGTGCTGGCATTATCCCTGTGGAAACAGATGCAGTTTATGAACTCGTTCAGGGTCTCACATCTGGTAAATATCAGAGTCATGATTTGAGCTGATGAAGGCTGGCTTTAGATCTCACATGCGTGACCAGTTAGTCATACTGCTTTCCAATTGATACGCTAAAAGAAAAGGATAAAAGAAATGGATGGTAATTCTTTTCTCTTTTCTTGTGTCCTTGATTCAGCTTTTATTCCTTGCTTATCTTCTTTTTTTCCCCATGTCTCTCATAAATATGCCTAATTAAAATGTCAACTGCTAATAGCTTAAAAATACCATTTTAAACTCTGACACTTGGTATTCCACTCACTGCAGTTTAAACAGAAAACTTCAAGGATTTAGGTTAATGAATATGATTTATGAATCACTCTTACCAGTACAGATAGGTTTATCACAACTGTCCTTGTATTTATGATGAACATAATCCTTCCAGGTACATTTTATGTTTCCTTGCAGAAGTTTGTTGGTAAATGTGGAAATTAAACTGGAAAATATGGATTAATCAGCACAATTCCAAACACCTGCTCAAAACATTCATTTTAGTGATTTAACAGTTGACTCTTTAGGATGTTTTTCTAAAAACATTGGCTCTAGCTCTAGGCAGAATAAGTATTCTCAGTGAATATATTTGTTGACAGATCACTTAGAAGCTACTGCACTGACAGATTTTAGGAATTCTGTATGAGTTTGGTGACAAGCAAAGGCCATTTTAGATGAGAGTGACTTCCTGTTTTACTGGCTGATTCTCATATATTTGTATACTTTTAGTGATGGGGTTTTCTCGCTTGATTTTTCAATATCTCATTTGGCTCCGTTATTTGGAAAGTCTTCAATGTTTTTTTTTTTTTTTTAATGGGCATCATGCTGTCTTGATATCGTTACTGTACAACTAAAATCTTAGCAGGAAACTGTAAGTAATCACTTTTCTATCAGAACAATTGTAATTCCCACAACCCTGAAAAACTCTGAAGCCATTTTAGTAATGATCATTTTCTATGAATCAATTATCTGTGCATTTAGACAGGGAGAGGGCTTATTATGTTTTAATTCTCTTAAGAATGTCCAAGTGATAGCTTCATCTCTTCCAGTTATCCCCCCTTGAAAAGGCTGCACAGTAGACGTCTGACAGATTGATGTCCCCCAAAGCTGAGTTTCATTCTTCTGCTATTTAGTCATTGCCATTTCTTCAACTAATAGTAGATGTATGGTACACTTAAAACTTTGAATTTCTTTTGGTGGTACAAGACTGAAACCATCCTTGACCTAATAAAAAGAAAAAGAAATGTTTTGACCGGTGATAGCTTTGACACCCTAGATCCGAGTACTCAGTGTTGTTAAGAGTCTGTGTCTCTCCCAGTTGGGCGCAGTGGCTCACACCTGTAATCCCAGCATTTTGGGGGGCAAGGCAGGTGGATCACCTGCGGTCGGGAGTTCAAAACCAGCCTGACCAACATGGAGAAACCCCATCTGTACTAAAAATACAAAATTAGCTGGGTATGGTGGTGCATACCTGTAATCCCAGCTCCTTGGGAGGCTGAGGCAGGAGAATTGCTTGAATCTAGGAGGTGGAGGTTGTGGTGAGCCGAGACCGTGCCATTGCACTCCAGCCTGGACAATGAGAGCGAAACTCCGCCTCAAAAAAAAAAAAAAAAAAATGTCTGTGTCTCTCCATCCATGGGCTCTGATTCCTCCATGTTGCCTTCTTTGGACACCTTGTCTCATGTGGTGGTCATTGGCCATACAATGCTACTATCTTGACACTAGTAACAATCTCAGCAGAAGAGAGCAACTTTTTCCTCCTCACTGCCAAGTAGCTCATATCAAGAATCCCACAGAGAACTTTCATTGGTCCAGTCATGTCATGTCATGTCATGTGCCAAACTCAGACCCAGGGCTGAAGTCATACCCCTCATGTGAATTTCTTCATGTGAAGGGAGTAGCTGTGGTTTCCTACAGGAAAATTAAGGCACTATAATCAGAATGGGAGAGTGGTGGCTCAGTTAACAGAAAGAACAGTTGTCTACTACTGTATGTAAATGAAAAAAAAATGTCTATAGGAATATATTCTTACAATTATCAATCTGTAATCTAAAATTAACAAATTTTTTTTTTTTTTTTTTTTGAGATGGAGTCTCCTATGTTGCCCAGGCTGGTGTGCAGTGGTATGATCTCTGCTTACTGCAAACTCTGCCTCGCAGGTTTAGACAATTCTCTGCCCCAGCTTCCTGAGTAGCTGGGATTACAGGCACGTGTCACCATGCCCAGCTAATTTTTGTATCTTTAGCAGAGACAGGGTTTCTCCATCTTGGCCAGGCTGGTCTTGAACTGCTGCCCTCATGATCCACCCACCTCGGCCTCCCAAAGTGCTGAGATGACAGGCGCGAGTCATTGCATGGCCACAGTTAACCATTTTTTATAATGAAAGGTACTTAAAATAAAGAAAGCATTTTCTCCTTTTTAAGTAGATGATTGATTGATAGTGGAAAGAACCTCGGGACATAATTCCATATAACACGTATTTCTGGAGCTTTCATTTATGGGCCAGGCACTGTGCTATGTTCTGGAAATACAAAATGGAATAGGCCCTCCTTTCCCTTGACCTCCCACCCTCAAAGTCAAGGGGAACAGTAAAGCAGGCAAGAACATGAGGTTACAATTCCGTGTGATCAATGAGTAGCTGAGGATTGTGCAAGCCTTCTTAGAAGTTCAGAAGGGATATCTAGCTTAGGCTCTGAACGCTTCTAAGCTGGGGTGATAGACTTTTCATCTTCTGGCCTTTTCATGCCTCTCCAGCTATATCCTCCACCTTGTTTCCAAATGCACTCTTCACTTTAGTGTTGCCAAACCCTTTTTAGTTCCCTGGTTACCCTAGTCTGTCATGTTTCTGTGCATTTACTCATATACTCGGCCTTGCCCCCTTTTTGGTTCTCACTCCCTTTAATTAGGAATCAGCTATGGGATGGCAAACCTGATGGAGTAGACACAGTGATTGAGCTCTCAGGAACCTTGCTAGCCTCCTCATCATGTACCTTCCTCTACTGAAAGGCAGAGTGGTCAAACATTACATTCCCAGACACTTTATAGCTAGGGCCCTGAATATGATTCCGTTTTGGCCAGTTAGATGCCCTTGTTTGAGTTTTGGAAGACAGAATTGAGACTGAAGCCAACTTTCTGTATTTTCTGTGGTCTTTGCTGGCTAGAACATTGGAGGAGACATCGGGCCTTTGGGCATTCATCTTTCAGTACCTGGCCACTCAGTTCAGGGCCACTGAGAAGCAGTGGATAGAGCATTTATTTCGTTGCTAGTGTGACTTTCCTGTAAAGCCAGAGACTGTGTCAGTGACTGCAGCTTTCTGATCCATGTTCATAAATCATATGGTTTATTTCTAATAATGATTCTCTTGGTGACTTCCTGATTCTCTGCCTTTCTGATGGTGGCAGAAGTAGTGGTATTCCTCGTGGTCATCCCGAATGTCTTTCTAGAGCCCACAGCTTCAGCTTTTTCAGTGACTTTGATGCACCCCGTTCCCTAGTTCTCTCTTTCCTTCAAAAAGCTCAACCCTGCCTGAAAAACAAACTTACCTCTATAGAGACTCAGTGTCTATCCGAAACTTGGAGATAGCAGAGCCATAAGGTTGTCATGAGGATGCAATGAGAAGAGGCATGCGGGGAGCCTAGATCATAGCATAGCATGTGGAACTGGCTATGGAACCTTGGGCAAAAGGTTATCATTAACTTGTTGTGCACTTGCGAGTTTTGTCCATTCAGTGAGAACATTTCTGTCTACAGGAAGCGTCATTGAACTGAAAAAGATGTTTTCCTTCATCTTCTCAAAGAGGAGACGATGTGTATTTACTTTTGTTGTTGTTACCTGGATTCCTAGCCCATCATTTCTCAGTCAGAGCCAAATAACTTCAAACTCTCTTTGGGTTCTAGTCACTCATTCCCTCGGTTCACATGTTGTGTACAAATGCTTTGCATCAATCACTTTTCATGGCTTAGTTATCTAACTCAGAGTTTGCAACTTCTGACTTCCTTTGCGTCATGTTAAGAATAGAACTTCCATAGAGCCACAAGCCGTGAAATCATGAGGAAGATAACTGAATTTTACAGTGGGCGATCTTCGATTTGAGCCACTAAGATTGTGAACTGAACTTCAGTCTTCTCTTCTTTAAAATGGATATTTACTGCCTCACAAGGTTAAGAACATCAAACTAGACAGTGAATATCCCTGCACACATGTAATTCATAATGCTGTGCAAGTGGAGCTGGTTAAGATAATGACTAATGTGGTCAGTGGGGCCACAACATATGAGAAGCATGTGACCATTGCTTTTATTTCCATGGATACTTATTTAGGGTCTCTTATGTGTAGCTATTGCTTAAATATTTATGTGCATGTTGTGTTGTCACTTTCTCTTTATCATACACTTATTGGGCAGATATTCCTACCCTCATTTTACAGGTAAAGATGTTAACCCAGTGAAACTGACTTGTCTGAAGTGATACTGACTGTGTGACTCTAGCCTTTGGCTTATTTCCTTCCTTCCATCCAAAGACCTCAGATTTCCTAACAGAGTTTCGGGTATTGTTGCCTACAAGGACATCATGCCTGATAAGCTTTGTCCCCATCAGTGTCAGCGTCCTGATCAGTTCCACCTGAATCATGAAGCTAGCCCTCATCACGTAGCCACATGATTGCTGAAACAAGAGTGTCTGGCAGCTAGCTACCTAGTCGTATTTTTCTGGAGGGAGAATCACAGATGTAAGATGTTTCCTCAGTTTAACTCACATTTTAATTATTAGACTTTTTTTTTTTTTTAAGTTTGCTTAAATGAGAAAGTGTGTTTCTGTCTCACTGAGGGGCTTTAGAAGCTCTTGTAAGAATGCATTGTGTGTTCCCGGAGGACTCGCACCCCACCTCCGCTACACTTTGCATTATGAAAGACAGTGAGAAGGAAGTTCGGTTTTCAAAATGTCATTAATTATTCTTCCAAGGTGGTTCTGGCATCAGTAGGGATTCCTTAAAAGAAAACCATTCCGCTCTAGGGAGGCGAGGTACTGTTGGGAAAAACAACCAAAACTTTGTTGTTTCCGTGCATTTGGTGGAAATGTAATGATTTGTTAGTTCTTACTACCTGTGTATTTTGAAATAGAAAATTGTTTGAATAATACAGCTCCTTGGAGGTTTTCATGCTAATGCCAAAAGGATACTGTATAAAAATTTTTCCTAGTGAGTATTTTATTCTAATTAGAAGAGATGAAATATTAAACCAAGGAGATATTGCACCTCTTATCAGGTCACTGGGTTTTATCTGCCATGTCCTATGAAGTTTTGAGCTGGCTTTTTTCTAGTATCAAGACTGTTACTAATCCATAGGGCATGTTTGTATAAAATAGAAAAAGATACTCCTTTTGCGGAGACACAGCTCCCCCACGAGGTACGTGGCCTGGGCATAGGGACCAGGCTGGATGGCCCCCAACTCATTTCATGGGCTGATGCAATGTGTGGTCTTAACAACTGCATGTTACATCTGCGGGTAATAGAAATCTTCAAGGTCCTATGTGAGGTAAATGGAAGCATAATTCCTGAGCTCACTGGGAATTTGGGATTTGTGAGCACAGTCAAAAACTGAACCCCCTATAAGGATAGAAATTGGATAGCAGCTCAGTCCTCATGAAACAGAGTTGTGGGCAGGTTTGAGACAGAATGGTGAAGAATTTCAGCATTATGTGGTATGCGATACCAGGCGTTAGATTGTCTTCTAGTGATAGTAAAGTATTTCTGAGTGAAGGGTACAGATAATGGGTCTGGAATCTGAAATTCAAGTTGGGTTTGCACAGTTCCACAGAACTATTTATTTTTCTGTTTATGGGATGAAGAAGAATATATAGCCCTTGTCTCTGATAATATAGTTACTAGTTACACTTGCAGTCCGGAAATGTAAGGAATGGCAGCTGGGAAGTAACCCTGACATTAAGCTCTCCGGATGCCCTGCTTTTCTCCTCTCCTTGCCTTGTGCCAATGGAGGTGTGCTTGTGTAAAAACAGGTAGCAGCAAGAGTCATATTTGTTGGATCAACAAATATGTGTATATATATCCCATGCTGACTATGTGCCAGATGCAGGTGACTTAGTCATGAGCAAGTCTAGACTCTGTGCTTGACCTCATGGAGTTTACAGTTTAGTGGAGGCAATGGACAGTAAACCAGCCATTATACTGAAATACATATATTATTACAGATGGTGAGAAGTTTTATAAAAACAAGTACAGGATAAAATGAGAGCATTGTTGGTGGGGAGGGGGCTATGATGGACAATTTAGATGGATTTAGATTTTGAGCCACTCTACTGATAAGAAAATGTAGGAAACAGGCACCATGAAGAATCCATTTTGCCCCAAATTCTTCTGTTTGATAATGAAAGTGTCTATAATCAGCATGTGAGAAGATCAGCATTTTGACTTCAAAGAAGTTGCTTTAGACATGGTATAGGAGTCTCTGCTACGTCCTTTGGGGTTGAGCAGGCTCCTGCTGCTGAGACCTCTGCTCACGGCCACTGCCGGAGGTGAGAAGTTCTGGTAGGTTGGGGGTAGTTGCTTTTCTTTTCTCAGTACAAATAAATCACTCAGGTTACTTCATGTAAAACCTCTTCTCCTCTCAACAAATGTTGAAATGTTTGTGTTTTTCTCTGCATGATGAGGAAAGAAGCCTGGAGAGGCTAGAGGTTGCAGCTAGTCAAGTAAAGTTTTGTGATTAAAACCCCATTGTAGGTATTCCACAAATATTTGAATCAAATTGATTTGTTAGCTCCAGGGTGTAGGAATAGAATCTGGGCTGAGCTGTTTGATCTGCACAGTTTTTTCTGCTTGAAACAGATGCTGTGCTTGAAATTCAAGCATTTTCTCACCAGTAAGCTTATATTTATGCTATTTGCCTGGTCCCTGAAGGCATTTTAAGGATGTGACCCTGTACCACTGCAGCCCTAGGTGTTGAATTCATTTGTTTGTACGTGACCCTGGTAATAGAAAAGCTTCATCTGTGGGTGCCATCTTTGGAATCTATCTTTTGAAAACGTTGCACCTTTGGGTCCCTGTGGCATTGTTGTCCATCCACTTGTTTTTCTGAGTGCTCCTCTGGCTTTGCCCTTTTTGTTTCAGATTCCTCCTCTATTCTCAGCTAGATATTCACTCCCTCACTGGCTTCCCTTTCTCTTCTATCCTTTTTCATCTCCTTTCTTCTCTCCCCCCTTTTTTTCCTGTCCATCTTTCTCTTTCCTCTACTCCATATTTGTTGAGTGTTTGCTCAACTTACATTACATGAGGAACACCTCGACTTACATTGTGTCTCAGTGGTGGTAAAATCAGTCTTTAACAAACAGTTAATGTAAGAACTGTGCACAGTAATAAATACACCTAGGATTCCAGCTGGCACAAAGTCTGATTTTAGATTGACAAGCTCTACAGTATTTTCTGTTTTTCAAGGGAAGAGGAAAGTGTCACAAAAATGGAAACATGGTTTTTTTTTTTTCTTTAATTCTTTATTTTAGATGCTATTTAAAATAGTCATGAGCATGAAGTACTCTATTTTTAGATTTAGGTCATTTGAAATGCTTCCTCTTTTAAGATTTAAAAAAAAAAAATGTCAAGAGGAGCTCTGGCAGAGGTTAACATTGGGAGGGTTCTGCCCAGTATGTGAATGTGCCTCTGAGGCTATACCAAGGCAGACTCTGCTGGAGGTGGTAATGAGCTAGTGAAAGAGCCATAGTGCCGCAGCTCGACACCACAGAGTGTCTTAGGAGTACATTGAAAGAGAACCTCAACTAATTCTATCAAGGCACAGCAGACTCATACATTTGATGACTTGAAATAAGTGATAGATATTCCATGTTTGGAGGAGCATATTTACTTGTCGACATTTGTCGGTGTCTCTCTTGGAGGACTGGCTGGCAGGAGATATTGAACAGGAACCCATTCTTGTGGAAGTAAAACCTTATAAGATTTGTGAATCTAGGTTGAGCTTGTCTGCATGTATATATGTATAGGAGCATGTATGTTCATGAACATAGTCATTGTGTTGTCTGTCATTCACAATCTATGACCTGTAGGTATACACCTATGAAGTTTTGTAAAGGCCTATGGGCCCCATGCCCAGAAACTCTGATTCCCTGCTTTTTAGAAAAGCTTATTGGGTGAATTACAACCATTCCACTTGAAACTGTGATAGAGAATAAATGTGAACAGTTTTCTAAAGTGGAGAATAAAAACCTGCCCCATTAGATTATCTTTTTCCAGATGTCTCTGCGACTAAGTGATGAAGTATGTTACCATAAAATGTTGCAAATTTATTTTTGAACCTGTTTTGCAAATACTGGAAGTGTCATGGATATTTTCCTCTCTCCATCTTGGCCCAACTCCATTAGGCAATTACTTATGTTTAAACTTGATTTCTTCAGAAATATAGTTGGATCAGTGACTGAGTAGTACTTCTGTCCCTATCCTTTAATATCATTTCTCCCAGACAGGTCATGCTTGAATCAATCTTTTTGGCAAAACATGGAAGACCTCGACTTACATTGTGTCTCAGTGGTGGTAAAATCAGTCTTTAACAAACAGTTAATGTAAGAACTGTGCACAGTAATAAATACACCTAGGATTCCAGCTGGCACAAAGTCTGATTTTAGATTGACAAGCTCTACAGTATTTTCTGTTTTTCAAGGGAAGAGGAAAGTGTCACAAAAATGGAAACATGGTTTTTTTTTTTTTCTTTAGTTCTTTATTTTAGATGCTATTTAAAATAGTCATGAGCATGAAGTACTCTATTTTTAGATTTAGGTCATTTGAAATGCTTCCTCTTTTAAGATTTAAAAAAAAAAAAAATGTCAAGAGGAGCTCTGGCAGAGGTTAACATTGGGAGGGTTCTGCCCAGTATGTGGATGGGTTGTGCTAAGCTGTCAGAGCTGCTGTACAGCAGGCCATGTAGGTGACTCTGCTCCCTGGTCCCCAGACCCTCAGGATAATCTTCCACACTGGGGAACAGAAAAAGAGATAAAGAGTTGAACCACAGGGGCCTCCCACACTTCTCCCTCTGTGATTTATTTATGAATCACATTAACCAGTAGACAAGATGCAGAGCCATACCCTTTGCAGATCTCTTCCTCTAGAGTAGAAGGAGGACATCTGTGGTTGCCCCGACTCATTCCCTACTCTACCACTCTGGGCAGAAGTTTTGGCAGGGAGCTGGCTCAAGGAATTGAAATGAAATTTGCCTTTTATTACTCAGTTTCCAGTATTTTATTAGCAAGGGAAGAATTGAAGTTTGTGGGGGTAGAGAGAGGCAGAAACACGGAGAACTTTGGCGTTTCTCTGGCTGAACACATCAGATTTCCAGATTCCCAGGCTTGGGGTATAGTCCTTCATCATCAGCACCAGCCCATATCTTCACTTTCAGCCCAGCAGCTGAAACTTCCAATGTTTTAAGAGCCATGAAAGATGCTCCAGCCCAATCATAAAGACCACCACATTTCCATTAGCTTTTTAATATCAATCCACATTAAATCCTTGTCTCCTGGTAGTCTTTCATGTTTCAGTAGGTATACAAGCACTGCTATATTTAAGTCTCTATTGGGTAGATGTTTGTATATTAACTCTTTTAGATACTATTTCAGTAAGTCATTTGTCTTCAGTAATCTAACTCAAAAGCGAATTTAAGTGTGGTATCACTCAAATGTGATAACAGGTGTTAGATGGTGGGTTTAGCAACAGAAATTTTGATTTTAAAAAAGTTTTCTACTATATTACAGTGGATTATTCTCTGGCGTTTTACCTTATTTACCTTTGCTGTTGAATGTAGATCCATAAAAATCAGCGTGACAATAAACCAGTAGAAAGGTAGAGACAATCAGCGGAAAATGTACAGAGATTTTTCAACCATCCAGTAAATCTCACAGAAATACTTATCAATTCTTTAGCCCCTCTTAGTCACACAGAATATCCTCACCCATTTATTAACTTCTGGGCATAGGCACAATTCTGAAAGTATCTTCCAAGTAGGGATGATATATTAAATATGTTAAAGGGCTTTCTCCATTCTTTTAACATCTCTCAAGGGCCTGTAGTAATGTTTGCCAACACCATTAACTTTTGCTAACCTTATAGTTTTTTTCCCCCTTTTCAAATGGTTTACTTTTCTTTCTCTGAAGACAAAAAGATCTGAGGTCATATGTTCATTTGTTTAACAAATACATAATTAGTGACCATCTAACCTTTGCCAAGTTCTGAGTTAAATGCATGGGCTATATCTATGAGCAAGGCCAACTGCTTTCCACCCTCTGGAGGCTTGTATAATAGTGAGAGAAGATAGTTCACACACACACACGTGGAGATGAATAACATAATGATCAGTCAGAATTATTATGAAGGAAACAAATGAAGAGTGAAGAGAGAATAATGGGCTTGGGTCAGACTAAATAAGGGGGACATGGAAAGCTCTCTGGAGGAGGGTTCTGTCTCAGCCTGAAAGATATGAAGGTCTGACTGTAGATGGCAAATGGAGAGAGAGCACTCTAAATCAAGGAGCCAGTATGTGTAAAGGTTCTGAATTGAGAGAAAGCTAAGCTCAGTCTGTTTGACAACTGGCAAAAGACTAGTTGGCACTTTTTAGATGTGGAGAGCTTGACTATGGGCCTCTGAAACAGTGGAAGGGAGTTCAGATTTTATTTCTGACGCAATGAGGAGTCATAAAGGGGTTTTAAGTGAGGAAGGGACCTATGGGATTGGCTTTGAGAAAAGATAGGAAAGTAAGCAGTGTGGAGAATGAACTGTGGAGGGCAGAGGCTACCATGTAGAAGGCTGCTGTCTCAGCACTGGGGGAAGATGATTGGAGTCTCCCCTAGAATGGCAGCAGTAGGGGATACTGATGGGTTTAGGCTTGGGGACAGGATTGAAAGAGGAATAGAAAGGGCCTTCTTAAGCAAAAGAGAAGGAGACATATCTGTGGGTGTCACCTTTTAGCAGGGAGAACTGGGGGGAAGTGTAGCTGCCCTTACTAAGTAAGAACCTTGTTTTATAAGGAACACAGAGCATAGGCAGTTTTCTGGACAAGTTGATAATATAATGCAGTCATATAGTGCTTATATTACATGAAAGTGTGAGATTATATGTACCTATGTGAATATGAGTATTGGTTAAAAGTGGAGTTGGACCTCTGCATCCATGGGCTCTGTATCTGTGAATTTCATCCACTATGGATCAAGAATCTTTGTGAAAAAACAATAAAAGTAATACAACAATAAAAATCATGCAAATAAAAACAATACATTAGAATAACTATACAGCATTTACATTGTGTTAGGTATTATAAGTAATCTAGAGATGATAAATTCATGATAATATATTGGATAGTACTAAGACCCAGAATTCAAGAATGGGCTGTACATTAATCTGAGAGGGTTTTATATCTCCTTAACTTTAACTTGATAACAAAACAGATGTTTATATTTGGGATGAGAAAAATAGCACCACAGATGAATGAAGCAAAGCAAAAAACAAAAAGTAAATTCACCACTTATAGTAGACTTAAGGCATCTCCTAGGACTTTACATACATAATATATTACTCAGAAGAAAAGGAGTTTGATACAGCTTTGTTAAGAGCCTGGGAATGTGGATATTCAGAACATCAATATGTAGTCTAGGAGTTTTCAGTTTGGCTTCAAAAACCCTGTGACATGGCTAGGTACAATGATTCATACCTATATTTACATGTACAGGACACTGGTTGAATTCATTCAGAGGAAATTCTTTGTAGGAAGTGGATCTAGAAATGTAAATTGATGTGCTTTTAGAAAGAAAAAGAAGAGGCCGGGTGCAGTGGCTCACACCTGTAATCCCAGCACTTTGGGAGGTAGAGGCGGTCGGATCACGAGTTCAGGAGATAGAGACCATCCTGGCCAACATGGTGAAACCCCATCTCTATTAAAAAGATGAAAATTAGCTGAGTGTGGTGGCATGTGCCTTTAGTCCCAGTTACTTGGGAGGCTGAGGCAGGAGAATTGTTTGAACCCGGGAGGTGGAGGTTGCATTGAGCCAAGATTGTACCGCTGCACTCCAGCCTGGGCAAAGGGGCAAGACTCTGTCTTCAAAAAAAAAAAAGGAAGGGAAGAAAAGGGAAAATTAAGTATAGAGTAACCAGGAAGGGAAGGTGTGGAATCAATGAATTATCGAATTGGCAATAGAATTACATTGTTAAAAACAAACTGAAGCATTTCATCTTGGTATCTATTCTGCAAAATGAATGTCTACTATGTACAAAGAACTGTGTTAGGAGTTTTGAGGGATATGGAAATGAAATAACCATGGAGCTTGCCCCAGAGGAGGTCACAGTCCTATCTGGTCACCTGTGCAGTGTTCACTGAGCATACATGGAATGGACTATGTCATTTCTATGTCCAATCCAAATCACAGACTCTTCTAATCAATCCCAGCACTCTTTCTACCTGATCCTCAATTACTGTGGTGATCAGTTGGCTGCAGAGTAACTCTTATTTGCCTTCCAGGCATGTGGCCCAGTTCTGCCATAGAAGCAGATTGGTTGGGTATTGTTTGCTATAATATCTTAGGTACTTGCCCCAGAATACAGTCCCTAGTAAGGGTTTGTATTAGTCAGTTTTCATACTGCTCATAGACATACCGGAGACTGGACAATTTATAAAAGAAACAGTTTTAATTGACTCACAGTTCAGCATGGCTGGAGAGGCCTCAGGAAACTTACAGTCATGGTAGAAGGGGAAGCAAACATGTTCTTCTTCACATGGTGGCAGGAGGGAGAAGAATGTGAGCCAAATGAAAGGGGAAGTCCCTCAAAACATGAGATCTTGTGAGAAGTTACTGTCACTAGAACAGCATGAGGGAACAGCCACCATGATTCAGTTACCTCCCACTGAGTCTTTCCCAGCACATGTGGGGATTATGGGAACTACAATTCAAGATGAGATTTTAGTGAGAACACAGCCAAACCATATCAGGGTTCAATATTCAATTCACTTATTGAAGTAAAACTTCTCTTCTTTTAGTCATTTATTCTTATTTCATATTAAATACTCAATGATGTTTCAACACTGATCTTCAAGTTACTCTGAACTTGTATATAGTTCATACACATACATATACATGCAAAATTTAACAATCTTAATGTTACATGAATATTAAAGTCAAAAGTTTTGCTGACTTTGTGTAACTTACTAAGGCTAATAAAATGTACTTGTAGGCTGCATGAGAAGATGGCTCATGCCTGTAATCTCAGCACTTGGAGAGGCCAAAGCTGGAGGATCACTTGAGCCCAGGAGTTCGAGACCAGACTGGGCAACGTAGTAAGACCTCATCTCTACAAATATATATATATATATATATATATATATATATATATATGTGCTGGCATGGATATATGCAAATATATATATTAGCTGGCATGGATGAGCATACCAATAGTTCCAGCTACTCGGGAGGCTGAGGTGGGAGGATCCTTGAGTCTGGGAGGTGGAGGCTACAGTGAGCCTAGATCATGCTACTGCACTCCAGCCAGGGTGACAGAGTGAGACCTTGTCTCCAAAAAAATAAAGACAGAGATAAAAAAATAAAATGTTCTTATTTAAGCATAAAAAATAAGATGTATATCATTTCTGGAGGGTACCTTAGTGGGTATGTAAACTTGTTGAATATGAATGAAGTTCATGTCATGGGAAGTTTATTAACAAGCAATAGCCTTGTGAAGTTGTAGAACATTTCCAGGGCTGGGTGGAAAGGGGGAGGAAGTTATTTTAATCACTTACAGAAGCCATTTATAGTCCTGTCATCTTTTCTGTCATGAAGATTATCACTTAATTATAAGATAACATGATTTGCTGTTTAGATATCAGAGATAGAAATGCGTAGGCTGGGATCAAAGTGGAAATCAATTCTCAAAAGGTCTGGGTACTAATTAATATAGTTGGTGCAGCTGTGAGCCTGTCAGCCCACCCTGGGTTGGGGTTATTTTAAAAACATTGCATGGGCTGAGTCCTCTGGCCTGTGGGTCAGAGAGGATGGCCACATGTAAACCTAGATGGGATAGCTTGTGTAATTGGGAGATCGCACAAGTAGAAGCCAGTGATAAGGTGCCTGATCTCACCAGGCAGGCCTGAAAAGTCCTAGAATACTCCCAGAGAAGAGTGTCCAAGGGCTCTCTCCCTTGCTTGCCTGCATTCATCTTGAAATTGTGCAGGAAAAATGGCAGATCTGGTGGTTAGAAGAAAGGCCACTAGTTATGGAAGCATGCACCTCCCTGGAGGTGTTAGCTCAAAGAGGGGGAAACTCATAAGCCAGTTGGTGAGTAGATGTGATGAGAGGTCACATTTCAGGTCTCCTGAATTTTCAAACTAGGCTTTCTGAAAATGGCCAGATCTGGCATGGGGAGGATTGGGGGAAATTTCTTATGACTCACACTGAAGATCCATTTGGCAGGGACATCGTTGAGGTAAATGTGGTAATACTTCAGCATTTAGGAGAGTGTGCTGTGAATTGGGTTGACTCTGGCTTGAATCTCAGTTCTGTTGTGAATCCAAGTTTTGTTGGTAGATATTCATGTAGGTTTTATATTTCCAAGGTTTGATTTTTTCATTTGAAAAATAGAGATGATGATAGCAACCTCCGGTATACAACTTCTATAGAGCTTGGCATGGGATATGTGTCCAATAAACGGTAGCTGTTTGTTATGACTGTGGTGGTTGTTAGAACTCCATGAGAGATCATGACTTTTTTGTTTGTTGCTGTATTCCCTAACTCCTAACACCGTGTTTATATCAGACTCCCGACTGGAACAGAGGGTACACTCAACTGAGGCTGCGCTCCAGAGAACTTCTTTACAAAGGGATGATATAGAGAGGTGTTGGTGGGGTTTAGAGGAACCGCAAGGTTAGTGCAGGAACCTAGGGATGGTAAGCAGTGGAGTTTTAAAGACTCAAGCCCAAAGGGATAAGGTGAGGGAGTGGTACTACAACACAGTGGGAGAGATGTTTGGGAAAACAGAGTACTTTGGGAGAAACAGGAGATCTCTGTGATTGGGGCCTTGGTCTGATCTTTCTGCTAGATCAGACCAAGTTCTTGTTTTTCCTCTCATTTGGTATTCTTATAGAGCCCTCACTGGCCAACTTGCAGAGGAAGCCAGAACACCAAGGGGCCTGTCAGTATAGTCCACATAGATCAGGCTTCTGCAGCACAGAACAGAGAAAGAAGGGGAGGAAGAAATCTGAAGGGGCACATGGACTATCACAGTGTTTCGCACAAAGAGGCCTCTCAATAAACTGTTCTGAATGAATAACACGTGTCATCGGTAGTTGCATTAAATTGTTTCTTCAAAGCATTGTTTTCTTAGTGTACTCACTCTGTGTTAGCTGCTACAGCAGAAGGAACAATGAATAAAGCCGAGTGCAGTCCTCCCAAGTGTCTCGACTACTCCCATTTTGTAAGTACATTACACATACATACATATATATATTTATATATGTACACACACATATATATACACAAACACACACACACATACATACAGACACATACACACATATATATACACATTTACATTTTTTTTGAGACAGTGTCTTGTTCTGTCACAATGGCATGATCTCGGCTCACTGCTACCTCTGCCTCCTGGGTTCAAGTGATGCTCCTGCCTCAGCCTCCTGAGCAGCTGGGATTACAGGCATGCGCCACCACGCCTAGATAATTTCTGTATTTTTAGTAGAGATGGGGTTTCACCATGTTGGCCAGGCTGGTCTCAAACTCCTGACCTCAGGTGATCTGCCCGCCTCGGCCTCCCAAAGTGCTGGGATTACAGGCGTGAGCCACCGCGCCTGGCCTACATGTATATTTTTAAAATTAATTTGCACAATCTCCCTCTAACATAGGCTTTATTACCACCATTTTAGAGAAAAGATATCCTAATCTCTGAGAGGTTGACAGACTTGTCCAAAGTTGTACAGCTGCTAAGAGAGCGAAGTGGGAACTCCAGACCCTGGCTGCCTCTTCGTCTCCATCTTGCTCCATGACCTTTGGAAGTCAGCTTCTTGGAGTGGCTGCTGGATTTCTCCACAGAGTGGATTGTGCAGCTGATCTAGCCTGCATTTCCTTTGTGTTAATGGTTGAATGAGTTCAGTATATAATATTGTAGCTTGTTTCAGCTATGTCTATTCTGTAGGAGATACGTGTGAGAATCATCTGGGAACTTACTAAAATATAGAATTTGGGGGACCTCATCAGATCTAATCTGTGGGTTTTGACCCCCTAGCGAGATCCTCAGGGTGTAGTTGTGTGGCCAGGCTGACAGTGAACTCTGCTTTCATGAATCACTGAAAGGTTGGACTTCTCGTTTTACAAATGTGGGGAGCAAAGCTGAGAGAGTCAGTAAAAGTGGCACATCAAGGCTAGTTGGTGTCAAACATGGGTACTTTTGTTGTCAATAAATAAAATCAATGCCAAGTAAGAGTAATATTAACTAAGGAGTATAACCTAAGGATGGGTGCATAAAGCTTATTTGGCTGCATTGCTCTTTGGTGGACATGCTTCTGATGGCTAAATGTGAATTAGATGACACTTTGATCAAAGAAGATGCAGTCTAACAACTTATATTGATTTAGTGTATAGAACAAGGGGAAGCACTACTCCCCACATCTAGATCATTTTTGCAGGCAGGATGCAGGATAATGGAGCTGCCTCGCAGTCACTTATTTCAGATGAATGTAGGCTGGGTTGTAAGAATAGGTATCCAAGGATGAGGAAAGGCACAGCCATCAGTGAAAACAGAAGGTTCAACTATATATTTTTTGAAAGATAGACATTTTATTAATGAACCTGGTTGTAGAGCAGATACTTGCTAGCTCAAGAAATAAGGCTTTTTGAGCATAATTGGCACAGGGAATATTGAAGATGGCTAGTCTTCAAACTGGTGTGGTGTTTCTAGGAGGTACATAAATTGCTGTTTCTTTTTTTTTTTTTTTTTTGAGACGGAGTCTCGCTCTGTCGCCCAGGCTGGAGTGCAGTGGCCGGATCTCAGCTCACTGCAAGCTCCGCCTCCTGGGTTTACGCCATTCTCCCGCCTCCCGCCTCAGCCTCCCGAGTAGCTGGGACTACAGGCGCCCGCCACCTCGCCCGGCTAGTTTTTTGTATTTTTTAGTAGAGACGAGGTTTCACCATGTTCGCCAGGATGGTCTCGATCTCCTGACCTCGTGATCCGCCCGTCTCGGCCTCCCAAAGTGCTGGGATTACAGGCTTGAGCCACCGCGCCCGGCCATAAATTGCTGTTTTTAACAAAAATGTAGGCCAGGCGCAGTGGTTCACACCTGTAATCCCAGTGCTTTGCGAAGCTGAGGCAGGAGGATCACTTGAACCTAGGAATTCAAAGCTACAATGAGCCATGATCATGCCACTGCACTCCAGGTTGGGCAACAGAGTGAGACTTTGTCTCTTATTTATTTATTTATTTTTATTTATTTATTTATTTATTTATTTTTAGTGCATTTCTCTTAATGGAACTGAGAATTCAGACAAACCTAAGTCGTGGATAGGAATATACTCATGTAACTAATATTTTTAAGTGTCTCTCATTCCAGGTAGATCACTCCTGAAGTATAATGATAGATTATAAATTATTTTAACAACACTTGCCGTGATCTGCTTAATCCACTAAGCTTAAACTGGGCCCTGGCGTTCTCTTGTGATTACAGAAATGAAGTTGACAAAGGAGGATTTCTTAGGCAGCTGCTGAAGCATTGACAGCAGCGACTGGGTTTCTCTACTCATCATTTGAAAACCGATTCAAAAGACTCTCTCTGTGTTGGTGTTAACACACATTAATTCTTTACTCTTTCAACAATATTTTAGAATTCTCTATAGTATGTTTAATGAATCAGAGTATATAACACATTTGCTTTTTTTTTCCTTAAGGAACAGCCTTTTCATAACTTCTCCCTAAGTTTATATTTACTGAGGTTTCTCAGTCTCTTACATAAGGATAATCCAGAGACTGTTATTAAGACAATGTCTTTGACTTTAGAATGAGTTTATGTCTTTAAGGATAGTTTTCAGCAAATGAGCCAACCATATGTTAAATCAAATTTAACATCCATTATGAAACACTGAATCATACTTTATATTTCAGTAATGATAACAAATGATCGCTTATCTCATGTTCTTCTCATTTGTACTACTTCTCATCAATCTTGCTAATACTGCAAAGATTTATGAAATGAACAAGTGTCCAACTGTAACTGTTAATATTAATAGCTTCTTTTTATATTTTCTCTCACTGGCTTTCTTTTCCATGCTTGCTTAAGCCTACCTTAATATAGGCTTTAAAAGTCATAGTTTTTCTTACTCTGAAATGATAATTAACAGAAAACTAGAAAGTCAGTAATAAAATTATTTTAATGAAACTATGCAATTATACCAGCCCATTACAAGCCACAGGATTTGCTCTGTGCTCAGCACTAGAAGCCAAAATCTTTTTTTCACTTGTGTAAAACAGTCCATTTTAAAACTCTGGAAACATTTCAGATCCCTTATGACTTAAAATTGCTACTTGTGCAGTAAAAGTTAAAATCACTTGAGTAAATTTGTAATTTAATCTTTAAAGTTTAACTAACATTGATTCTTCCTTTCTAAATGGTTTCCTGTTGGTGTAAATTGTAACAAGCTGCCTCTATCTTTTTCTAGACTTTACTGCAGGTCTTTAAGTCCACGTTCCAAGCTCTCCCAAGCCCAAGTTTCTAGAAGAGATTCCACCAGATGCTTTTTTCTCTGAGGCTCTAAGTATGAGTGTCTATCTGTCCCTCATGTCCTAGATTTAATGTTTTCAGAAGGGGCTGCTTTTTCCCATAAAATGATCCCTTAGAGATTTAAACCCCTCCTCTGATCTTGTGGCTAGACACTGTTTACCTAACTCCTAGATTTTTTACCACAATCTCCTGGTCGAGTTCCAAGATGTTCATGTTTCCTCATGGATTAATGTATCCTGAATTCCTAGCGAAACAAATCTTGTCCAGTCAAAAGTTTCCTAGTTTTATTTCATGAACTCAAATGTTCCCTGAGGGCAGGGATTCAACACAAATTTGTTCCACATTTCCCACAATTCCCTGCTTTGCCCCAGACAACACATATCATAAGATCTTATCTGTTGATGTAATTGTAAGCAAAATCTCTTTGTTAATGACAAACATCATACTAATATAATGTTTTTATTAGAATGCTGAGCACTTCTTTCTGGAGTAATTAGTGACAATTGCGTGTTGGTTTCTAACGTCTCTTTTATTATCTCTAGGCATTTTTTTTGTGTTTTTTTAGTTGCAGTTTCTCTTCTGGAGAAAAGAAAACTTTTGTGCATTTCTCTCATTTCTTCTCTTACAATTTAAGATTTGTAAGTGTATTCTGTTTCATATTTCTCATAATACTTAGGAAAGCAGATTATACTTAGCAGGCCTGATAAATGATTCTTGGTTTGAGCAAAGAGTCAAACCCAAATATATTATTTCTTAGTTGACTGTAGATACAAAATCATATTAGACTTTTAATTTGAGGAGTACTAGGAAGAGGGCTTTGGGGTGTGGGGGAAATTTCTGTTTAACAGGGGTTTTTTTTTGTGAAATGTCTCATAGGATTAGAGGCATAGAGTTTCAGGAGGGGAGGCTTGGAGAAGGGATATGACTGATCGGGTCACAAGGATATGACTGATAGGATCACAGGTTTTATTTCATACATAGTTGCTGGAATGGGACGAAGGGATAGCACTGTGACATTAGGCACAGGGCTACAGGGCTAATGTGTTTTTTGTTTTTGTTTTTGTTTTTTGAGACAGAGTCTTGCTTTGTCTCACAGGCTGGAGTGCAATGGCATGATCTCAGCTCAATGCAACCTCCACCTCCTGGGTTCTCCTGCCTCAGCCTCCTAAGTAGCTGGGATTACAGGCATGCACCACCATGCTCAGCTAATTTTTATATTTTTAGTAGAGACGGGGTTTCACCTTGTTGGCCAGGCCAGTCTTGAACTCTCGACCTCAGGTGATCCACCCGTCTCGGCCTCCCAAAGTGCTAGAATTACAGGCGTGAGCCACCACATCTGATGATGTTCTTTTATCAGGACTAAAGTAATCCAGATGAAATGAAGCCATGAAATGAAGTCTCTTATTCACACTCTTAATCCCTTGGTAAGTGTGGGGTGGATTAACATGGGGATGAAATGGAAAGCTGGCAATCAGGGCTTCATTCATGTTTCTGTTGTCTTCCCTCTGTCACCTTGGTCTCAATTTCCTCATCTATAGAGTGGAATTAACACTTACCCACAGGAACATTGTGGGGATATAATCAACAATGCATGAAAAGTGCCTAGAATAGTGCTAGGTGATCCACAACTCAAACTGCTTTTGTCTTTATTATTATAATTATATATGTTAGTACATACAGTAGTCCTCCATTTTGCATGGCGGGTATGTTCCAAGACCCCCAGTGGATACCTGGAACCACAGATAGTTCTGAACCCTAGATATAACATGTTTTTTCCATATATATATATACACACACACACACATACATACATACATATATATACACACACACACATACCTGTGGTAAAGTTTAATTTGTAAACTAGGCACTGTAAGAGATTAACAATAATAACTAATAAAATAGAAGAATTATATCAACTTACTGTAATAAAGTTATATCAATGTGGTCTCTGTCTCACAGTATCTTTTTGTACTATACTCATCTATTTTCTGTCTTTTTTTTTTGAGATGGAGTCTCACTCTGTCACCCAGGCTGGAGTACAGTGGCGTGTTCTTGGCTCACTACAACCTCTGCCTCCCTGGTTTGAGTGATTCTCCTGCCTCAGCCTCCCAGGTAGCTGGGATTACTGGCACTTACCACCATGCCTGGCTAATTTTTATATTTTTGGTAGAGACGGGGTCTCACCATGTTGGCCAAGCTGTTCTCAAATTCCTGACCTCAAATGATCCACCCGCCTCTGCCTCCCAAAGTGTTGGGATTATAGACGTCAGCCACTGTGCCTGGCCTATACACACGTATTTTCAAACTGCAGTTGATTGCAGGTAACTGAAACCATGAAAAGTGAAACAGCAGATAAAGGGGTAGACTATACTGGATTGTTATATACATTATTAAAGTCGTATTATCGATTATATATAGTTCACATTTTACTTTAGTAGCATTAATATATAACAGATAATTACTACTAATAATAATGTTGGACATAGGCTTCTGTCTTCTTACAGTCTTGATTGCTGAGGCTAGTGAACCATTATAGGGGTAGTTTAAATTGCCCACTTCTTAAGTGGTTCAGTAGAATGAAGACATGATCAGTGATTTAAAAAAAAGTTTTTTTAATGAAATCACAAGAAGATGTCATGATTCTTTAATTATCTTTTGAGGGTTTCAGGAGGTCAGGCAGAGAGTGAAACTTGTAAGGCTCTCTTATGATTTTGTAGAGAAAGACTTTTAAAACTCATTACACATAATGTAAACCTAAAGGCAAAATTTGGGAACTGTTATGTGAAGACTGATAACAGTGTAAAGCTTGTTCACTGCTATGTGAGCAAATGGTTAAAAAAAAAATCGCTCTGTTGAGATATAATTAAAGTAAGAATTAATAACCTGAGACATTGAAGTAACTGATAGTCCCCAGGACCCCCTTTAGGATCCTACAGAAGAGAGAATGAGTGAGTACCTGTCTTGAAACTTGCTAGTTTCCAGAGCTTGACTTACTGCTGAAGATGATATTGAATATTCTAAAATAGGCTGTTCAAATACTTCCTTTAAAAAATGCTGTTTAGAATGTTTCCCATTTGATCCACAATTAAGCTTACATTCTCAACCCTACAGTAAATTTTTATACTCCAGTCCTCGCTGCTGTCGTACTCTTAATCAAATAGGAAATTGCTTCCCTGGGTTTGGCCAAGTTGGAGCAGGAAGATTGTGCATCATCAGCATGATAATACCTAAAATTATGCCTTCCATGGTGGAACCTAATAAAAATATGCAGGTGCCCTGCATGGGACTAAGAATTTCAGTTCAGTGAAGTTTTATTTATAGTATCTTTAACTTTGCCTCAGAATCAATTCTGGCTTTGTTAAAGATTTCATGCTTAGCAAATAACTACTATGTGCAGGCACTGTGCTGATCTCTATGGAGGAAACTAAAATGGTTAAGACCCAATTTCTACTGCCAGAGAGTTTACTGTCTAATTGGGTGGACAGACAGGCATACACGAGGCAAGACTGCATGCTCGTTGTGCTGTATATTGTGGAAATGCTGAGATGAGAGAAATTTATTTTAATGAGAGAACTGGAAAAGGTTGATGGAAGCTGTGACATTCGAGCTGGGCTTTGAAAGTTTAAACTATTAGAAATGTGGTAACAGTGCTATAAGCTTCAAGAGTGTTGATTAGACTGATTTTTTAAGCAGGGAAGAAGCAGCTGATGACTGTGATACCAGAAAGGCAGGGTAAGGACAGATTTCACAGGACCCTAAATGCCATTTGGTGGGATTTGGACTTGATTCTGAAAGCACTGGGGAGCCAGTAGAGTTTTATAAAAAGGAAGTTACGGAATCAAGTCTGTGTTTAATGAGGATAAATGTGACAGCTCTGTGGTAGATTTCATTAGTGCTACACTGGAGGGACAGTTGAAGTTGTAAAACTGGGAAGGGAAAAAAGCCTGAAGAAGTAGAAATTGAGTCACCAGTACTCAATGAGTGGTTAGATGCTGATGATAGGAGGTATATGTATATGCCAAAAGTTTATTTCCAGGTTTCTAGCACAGGCGAGTCTTGATTTCCTTACTTGACACAATGACAGTACCCATACAGGGACAAAATTAATCCATAGAAAACCTTGTTTCAAAGGAACAATAAATATGCAATACCCCTCCCATATATCCTGGATTTTATAATGCTGTTTGTTTTAAGTACACCATTGATTTCATATTTTGGAAAAAGTAAATACTTCCATATTAAACATATCAATTGCAAGATGCATCTCCATTTATTTATGGTAAAATATAAAAATAGGACATCTTAAAATTGAAGAAACATAGGCTGGGCATGGTGGCTTACGCCTATAATCCCAGCACTTTGGGAGGTCAAGTCAGGCAGATTGCCTGAGGTCAGGAGTTCGAGACCAGTCTGGCCAACATGGTGAAACCCTGTCTCTACTAAAAATAAAAAGTTAGCTGGGCATGGTGGCAGGCACCTGTAGTCCCAGCTACTTGAGAGGCTGAGGCAGGAGGATCACTTAAACCTGGGAGGCAGAGGTTGCAGTGAGCTGAGATTGTACCATTGCACTCCAGCCTGGGTAACAGAGTGAGACTCTGTCTCAAAAATAAAAAATAAATAAAAAATTGAAGAAATAGGGTAATAACCCTGCAGTTTTGTTTGTTTTTGTTTCTGAAATGGAGCCTTGCTCTGTTGCCCAGGCTGGAGTGCAATGGCACCATCTCAGCTCACTGCAACGTCTGCCTCCCACGTTCAAGTGATTCTTCTGCCTCAGCCTCCCTAGTAGCTGGGATTACAGGTGCCCGCCACCACGCCCAGCTATTTTTTTTTTTTTTTTGTAACCTCAGTAGAGATGGAGTTTTGCCATGTTGCCCAAGCTGGTCTTGAACTCCTGACTTCAGGTGATATACCCCCCCCTCAGCCTCCCAACATGCTGGGATTACAGGCGTGAGTCAGCATGCCTGGCCCCTGCCATTCTTAATATGTACTAACTTCTAGTTTATTGCCCAATCAAGTAATTATAGCAGGTATGTACTTTGTAATATTAGAATTTGTTTCTTCTTTTTGTCAATTCACTGTGTGACCTTGGGCAAGTTACTTTACCTCTGGAGAGACCAAATATTCTAAAGAAATTGAAGAAAGCACTATAGGAAGCCCCTGACAGTATTATGCCTCCCTACTGTCATTCACTCCTTGACATACTCCATCATTCAGATTAAAATAAAAGATTACCAAAATGCTAGCTATATTTGAATTTTAAAAGTTAAATTTAAAAAATTAAAACAGGACTGGGTACAGTGGCTCACATCTATAATCCCAGTGCTTTGGGAGACTTAGACAGGAGGATTCGTTGAGGCCAGGAGTTCAAGACCATCCTGGAAAAGACCTGTCTCTACAAAAAAAAAAAAAAAAAAAAAAATTGAAAATGAGCTGGGTATGGTGGTGCACACCTGTGGTCTTAGCTACTTAGGAGGCTGAAGCAGGAGGATCACTTGAGCCCAGAAACTGGAGGCTACGGTGAGACATCATCACACCACTGCGCTGCAGCCTGGGCAACAGAACAAGACCCTGTCTCTAAAAAAATAAGATATCAAAATACATTATAACACCTGGCTGTACATTTATGATTACTGTGAGATTTGTTAAAAGATAAATAATATCCTTGGTCTCAAACTCACCTCTTGAATCATCAGCAAGAATGGAGGTCAGAATCCCATCTTTTAACAAGCTCCACAGGTGATTCTGATGCATAACCAGACCTGATTCTCACTGGTGCCTCACAGCCTCAGGGATACCCTAAGGTGTCTGGGTACTGACCCTGCAGTTGGTGGTCTTTCTTCCTTCTTGAACATCCTGAAGGTTGTGCAGAAGAAGCAGGGGACATTTTTTTCCTCTTCACTGGTGGCCTCTATAGTCCTACATCTTCTTACCCTTCATCATCTACCCTTGCAGCCAGCTTTTTAATGGAATCAGCTCATCTGTGTTCTCTGCGCCTCTGTTCATCTGGACCCTCAGCATTGGCAACTTGTTGGTTCTTCATCATTTGCTTTGTTACAAGTTTAATAAAAAAAGGCATGACTTAACCATAATTCACATTTTTCCCAATTAACCATAGCAAGCTCCTGAATTCTTAAGAACATAAAAAATGTAATTACCTAGGTGATAAACAGTGTCTTCTTTTTTTTTTTTTTTTAAGATAGGAAGTAATAGACTTTAGGTCTGTCTGGATTTAATATTGATGTTATAGGACAGGAATGCTAATCACTGAAGCTGTAATAAAAAGAAAAAAAATTAAACCCTCTTTTCTATACAGTATTATATTCTAAATTCCAAATGAGAAGAGGCAATTTGAACTTCCATATTTTCTTTCTAGACGTTTTGGCCGTTTTCTCACCTATTCTGCTGTTTACCCAACTTCTTTCATTCCAAATACAGACATTTTACATGTCTTTGGACCGTAGGGCTCCCAGGCCAGAGAAGAAATACTCATTCCCTTCTGGAATTCAAACCAACTACTGGAAATCTTATCAGCCATTTAGTCCAATGCATATTAAAATTTAGCGATTAATTATCTCTAGTTCTAATCCAGTAAGCCTGTACAATTAACATCAGGGATTCAGTTCATCTTTTTGCTGACTTTCTAATTTAAGGTTTGGGACAGAGTGGATCTCCCTAGAAGATGTATTTAATAACGATTATTTCCTGTATTTAAATCATTTTTTAACCCATGGTGCATTTTGTACAGTATTTCCATAACTTTTTTTTTTTCTAGAGGGGAGATTGTTAGTGGCAAGTAACTCTAAAAATAGAAGGGAAATTTTGTTGCCTCCCTTAATTTTTTTATGTTTTTAAATCATTAGAATATCAAAATCACCTATAGCAGGAAAAAATTTTCATGTAAATAGAGAAGCAGTCATTTGCATCATGGTGTGATTTTTCAGTGCCCTGCTCTTCCTTCTTGGCCAATCTGCCTTACCTGCTTGCTTGATCCTTGGAATTGCTTTCATATTGGGGCTACTTTTTATCTCACCATTAGAGGACAGGTGGAGTACATATTTGATTAGAAATGCCAGGAAGAGTTCATTTTTGGACTTTAATTCACACTATGTTGTAATGAATGAGGGGATTCTTTTCCAGAGTTGTTCGTGATGGGCTGTAAAAAATGAATTGTCTCCTAGGTAAACAGTATCTCAAGGAGGTGAGAAAAGAGGGAAGTACATAATTTGTGGAGAAGCAAGCAAAGAGGGGTTCTGAAGATGGGCTTCTTGATTTTTATTGAAGGCTGAGGATCGAGTTCAAATGGTAATGCCCACTGTCGAGAATACTTTGTCCCACTGTTCCATGAGATGGGGCTCCAACTTTTTCATATAAAAGTTCCACGCCACCTTCTCCAAGACGCCTTTCTGGCTTTCAGCTACAACATCATTCTCATGATTTTTTTTTGTTTCTATTTCTGCTTTGCTTACATTGCAGCCTTTGTACCAACATGTGTCTCTTTCTCCAGAAGATCCCATAATGTCAGGAGTCTCTTTGTGTCTGTCTACTGCTTCTTTTTGTTTGTCATAAGCCCTTAGCATAGTCCACTGGTCTATAGTAAACACTAACAGATCTAGTATATCTAGGAAATATCTAATATATCTAGTGTTTATGCCATCATTGGATGTTTTCCAATACACTTCCAATTTATTAAAGAATATTTGAAAAATGCAGAAAAATAAGGAGAAAAGTTAACATTAATTCTACTTCTCTTCTCTAACCATCATTAAGATTTAAGTAAATTTTCTCCCTGTGCTTTTAAAAATTCCTATCTAAATGCATGTATGCGTATATGGATAGGTCTTTGTAGATTTGTAATATATATGTATTGTACATACACATAATACCTATTCGTGTTTGTACATTTTGTGTTCTACTTTTTTATACTTCACTATGTCAATACTTTTTCATTTTATGAAGTATTGAAAACCTGATTTCTTCATGTCTTTCAAGTATTCGCCTTTGTGTATCAGAATTTGTTCTTTCATTTAGTTTTTTTATAGTTTTGTTATGGTTACACATAAAACTGTGTCAAATGTTTTACAACTAATCTTTGTCTGGGTCTCTGATCATTACATTGGCATAAGTTGCTAGAAGGCTATGAATAAATATTTTGATATGTAGGCCAATTTTCCCTTATAGTGGTATATACCTGTGGCCTCTGAAGACCTGAATATAAATGAAAATACTCTGCCTAGTTTTCCAACAAAATTACTGTTTTATTATTTAAAATTGTAGTTAATTGAATATAGTGAAGTTGAGTATTTTATCATATGGTACTTAACCACATATATTTCTTATTTTGTGAACTATTCACGCTTTAAATTTAGTTTTCTAATAAAGGATTTGTACCATAGTGATTTGAATGGCACTCTGTCTGAAGATATTAGCTCTTTGCCTATGATACTTTTTTCAATACAGATTCTCCATATTCTTTCACTTCATTTTATTGGTAATGGCTTTGGGGAACTGAAAGTTCTAATTTTCTGGGGTGATAGGTTTCATTTTTTCCTTTGTCATTCTGTTTTAAGATCTTCATACTTAAAATTTATTTTAATCCAGATAAAAGTTTCTTCTGTTTATAATATGGCTCAATTTTCTGCTCTTATTTTATTAATAAGTGTGTGATTAATTTAATATTTGACATGAGATGAGAAAGCAATGCAACTTATTTTCCTTAAATAGTTAGCCATTCTTTGTTGAAAAGCTCTTTCTTACCTAGAATTTGCCCTGCCAACTTTTATCAGACAGTGGCTTTTCAATGTACTATGATTCCCTTCTGGCCTCTCTCTTCTGTCAGTTGACCCGGATACCCTTGAATCAGTACACTTCCAACTATTGTTGATATTCTCCATTTTTAATTTTAAGGAACATTTTTCTTTTTGAATAAGTTTAGCCCAAGAGTGCAAGATTTCTCATGAGACTGAAGCAGGCACATTGCTTGAGCCCAAGAATTTGAGACCAGCCTGGCCAAGATGGTGACACCTCGTCTTTACAAAAAACACAAAAATTAACTGGGCATGGTGGCATGAACCTGTAGTCCCAGCTGCTCAGGAGGTTGAGGTGGGAGGATGACTTGAGTCTAGGAGGTGAAGGGTGCAGTGAGCTGAGATTGCACCATCACACTCAGGCCTGGACAGCAGACTGAGACCCTGTCTCAAAAAAAAAAAAAAAAAAAAGATTTCTCCTGTTCTTCCTTATTTTAAGGGCCATTTCTGTGTATTACTGTGTACAATTAATTGCCTATTTACAAGAAACAATGGGAGAGCCTTTCGGTGAAAGAGAGCCAGGGAAGAGACTAGACTGTTTGAAAATATGATGCTATTGCTTTTTTGTGTATCTGTGTGCTCATGATCTTAGGAGTTGGAAATCTTTAAATTCTAGTCTCAGCCCTGCACCTAAGTAGCTATATAACCTTGATCAAGCTAATTAACCTTACTGGGTCAGAATTTTAAAAATAGGGATATTCATACTGTTTACCTTGTCTGATTATGAGGATTAAAGAAGTAATTTACATAAAAGGCTGTGCTTGTTTTATAATGTATTTTTTTTATTTTTGTTTCTTAATTGTGGTAAGATGCACATAACATAAAATTCATCATTAATCATGTTTAAGTGTACAGTTCAAAAGTATTAAGTACGTTCACATGGTTGTGTTCCCGTCTCCAAAACACTTTTCATGGTACTGTTTTCCAGTGCAGCTGTCGTCGTAGAATCTTAATCTTTATGTACCAGTAGTCCTTCTTTGGGCCAAGATTTCTGATTTATGCATCGCTAATAGTAGGGTACAGTGACTGGCACATAGTAGGATGTAACACTGAATCCCAAAAGACTAACCGGTTAGTAGATTCACTGTGTATGGCCACACACATGTTGAACAGCTCTCTCTTTCTCATCCCCTTTTAAATGAACTGCGAAGCTGGCCTAACTGGGAAGAACATAAGCATTTTAGTGGTAAGGTTTGTGTGGTACATGAATTATAGCCCATTCATTTATGCATTAAACAATTTATTGAATGCTTGGTACGTGTCCAGGTTCCCTGCAGTCGTATTTCCCTGCCCACACTCCAGCTTTCTGAGTTTTATAACATGGTTAGGACAGCAGAAGCAGCAGTGGCAGCTCTATGATCTGGCTTCTGAAACTCGGGACCACAGCTACAGATAAGCATTCTATGGTTTCTCGCATTAATAAAGTCAGTTGTAATGGTGACAAGTTCTTGATTTTACTATGGCTCTAAGACAGGTTCAGGAGGAGTGGCTCCTTACAACTTCCATGAGGTCGATGGGATATTGTTCTGGGAGTCCTTCCTGAATACTCAACCTAGAGTTGTTCTTTCAGCCCTCAAACACCAACTTTGCTGTATTAAGTCTCCCCTGCTTAAAATATCTAGAATGGGTTCTGATTCTTGTACTTGAACCCAACTGACACATTGATGCGTTTGTGAGCAAAGAGAAATAATTAATCCCATACTTAGCTTCACTGAGCCACTTATCTTAATATGTGAGACAATAATTTCTCTTATGGTTTAAGCCAGTTTTGGGATTTTCTACATCTTGCAATAGGAAGCATTTTAAGAGGTACAAATAATAGAGGCAAAAAAGGGCTAATCTGGAAAGCACTTAACGAATGGTGTTTCAGGCAAAGAGTTGAATTTTTAATTTGAGATGTCCCTTGGATGTCAATGGGGAGATGCCTGGGAGGCTCTTGGCTGTACAAGTCTAAACCTCAACAGAAGGCTTGGTATGTGGATACAAAGCTGAGGTAGGACAAGCGCTAGTTTAGAGGCAGAGCCAAGCTAGGGACCACTTTTCTTTATTTCTTCAGTGGGTAGTTTGACAGCATTTCAGCTTCTTTGTAAATCAACAGTCTATTCCTTTTGAACAAAAGCACTGAATTTTACAGTAGCAAAGGACAGCTAATTACAGAGCTTTAAATATATTTTTTATTTGTGCAAAATGGAATATAAATGAAAGGTATTTCTCAAATCACCATTGAAGGAAAGATAGCCCCAAAGAAATAGGTAATTAATTGCTGGAAGAAACTAAGCTGGTTGGGTTGGCATCATTTTTTAGGGAGTCAGTAGGAGTCTGTTACCTATCAGTGGTTTTAGAGGGATCTTTTATTACTATTCTTTAACTGCACCCTTGGGTAGAAAGCATATGTTTGTCTTACCAGAAGGGCATTTTTAACTTTAATTACGCTTTGTTTTTACTCATTCCAGATTTAAGCTAGGACTTTATCCTTATATACAGGACTTTATCCTTATATACAGGTATATGTGGATTTATAAGTGAATTTCCCTAACACTGATCTAAATTCTGAACACAGGCTACTTAAAAGACTAGAAAAATCAATATGCTGTGACATTTTTTAGTAGAGAAACAACATATACTTTTTTTTTCTTCTTGGCATATCAGATTATTTTTTTTTCTTCTTGGCATATCAGATCACTCTGTAGTGTACTCTGCATTTTGTATAGTTTACCTCTGACAACATGGATGTATGAGTTACTTCTGACCCACATCATTTTGGTATCTGCATCATAGAAGACCCTCCTAGGCTTTGGGAATTGTTTCATGGGACAGGCAGAGTACAGAGAAACACTTAGCAGAGATTAGGTGGGGTGTGTTCTGATATATATGGAATAGGAGATTTTAGTTACGTAATTGAAACATGAAAAATTAATAGCCAATTATAAAGTCCTAAACTGGGAAGAAACCTTGAATGTTTTTTATGTCAAACCCCTTCTTTAACCAGGTAATGATGGCAAGGTCTCAACCTTAATGGTAATTGAAATAAATCAATGAATAACTGAAATAACTATTATATGTAACACTTGGTGCTAATCATCTTAGATAACCTATTTCAAACACCTCTATGAAGTCATGTTAGTATCTCTGTTTTACAGATTAAGAAACTGAGGCTCAGAGGTGATGTAACTTATCCAAGAATGCACAGCTACCAAAGGTGGAAACAGAATTTGAACCTACATGAACTTGGCTCTGAATCACACCTGTTTTACATCACTAAGCCGTAAACTGGTGTCTATTTAGTGATCTTTGGATTCTTTAGGGTAAGAAGACTCCGTTACCCTGCTTTAATCATTCCTTTGAATCGTATTGTCCTGATCAGAAAGTAAAAATGTTGCGAGGGATGTAGTCATTACTTAGTTCATCTTTGTGCTCCAGGGAAGAACTTTACAAGATGGTTAAATGAGTTGAGAGATTGTGCCTTATTCTGAGTCCACTTACCCTGCTTAGAGATTTATACTGAGTGTTAGTATATTACATGCTATGAAATGTCCTGAAGTTTAACACAACAATTCCACATTTATTTGACTGCAAACTTTTATTATCATTCTATGGAGGTAGCCCAACCCCGCTGTGTCCTCATAGGAGAGAACACTGAGAATAGAGAGAGCAAGAAGTTTGTCCCTGGAACACAGGTTTCCTGTTTCCTTTATAGCCGTAACATTGCGCTAATTTATGCCAAACTGAGCTGCGTGAATCATGGAGTATTTATGATCGAAGTCTCGAAAAGAAAACTCCTTTACCTTCCAAGTAGTTTTTTGAGAAGCAGCTATCAAAGCACTCAGCTGAAAAATGCAAGTTTGGGTTATTGTTACCTTATTTATAAAAAAGGGATTTGGGGAAGTACAAGAAATACGTCATTGGTTTAATGTTGGCTGCTGCTGTGGGGGTCAGTAGCCAACTAAGAGGAGAAACTGGGCTGTAAAGAAGAACTTCACCTACAGAAAGGTCAGATTTATGCAGAAAGCAAGCAGGCTAAGCTAAGAACATGTCCTCCAGGGGCCTCAAGTTCCATTTTCACCTTTTCTTCTTGGTAAGTCTCAGTACTATAGGATACTTAGGTGCACATAAGCCATTGTCTGCCGCATTTAAGGAAACCGTTAACCACTTGCTTCTATTATTCTCATCATGTATATTCAGCCCCTTTCTCTGTTCTGCTTTGCTAGACCTGTTGGGATTTGGAGGCCTTTGGAACATAAACCCTAAGGGTTGTCATTCTTCTCATTATTTGGCCCGATAAATATCTCTGTTTACTCTCTCTTTAGGAATAAGCCAGACATGGCTTTTTTCTCCATTCCCTAAGACTCACTTATACGGTAAAAATGGGAAATATTTCACTTTTGGGATTGTATTTTATGGAGTTTAACACCCTCTGAGATGCATGAGATGACATGAAAAGTTCAAACACAAACTCCGCTGACAAATTCCTTGTGTGAATGACATTAACTGAAGAGCTAATATTTCTTACTGGGCTTTTATGCTGAACTTAGAAAATCAGGCCCATGTTAATATATGAGATGGGGGAGAAAAAACTTCCTGGCTGAAACAGCATTTTCATTTTATCACTGTAATCTCTCTCTCTCCCTGCCCCTACCCCCTGCCCCCTTCTTGTACAGCATCTAGAGCAGAATTAACTGTTTATGAGGCTCTTTTAGTTAGGAAGCTCCCAGTTAGCACTGCAAAAACCAGTTCTGGTTATCTGGCGTGAAAAAGAGAATTACCAGATTAACAATGAGAACTCAAATCTTAGAAAAGAGAAGGAACAGCCAGGCATGGTGGCTCACACCTGTAATCCCAGCACTTTGGGAGGTTGAGGTGGGCGGATCACTTGAGGTCGGGAGTACGAGACCAGCCTGACCAACATGGAGAAACCCTGTCTCTACTACAAATATAAAATTAGCTGGGCTTGGTGGCGCACGCTTGTGATCCCAGCTACTGGGGAGGCTGAGGCAGGAGAATCACTTGAACCCAGGAGGTAGAGGTTGCAGTGAGCCGAGATCGAACCATTGGACTCCTGCCTGGGCAACAAAAGTGAAACTCTGTCTCAAAAGAAAAGAGAAGTAACTGGGACACAATTAAAGGCCAAGAAACGCTAAGCACAACGTCCAGTTTTAGCATGATCTATTGAGCCAGGAGGCCTCCGTCCTTCGGGCTCTGGCAAGAGGGAAGGCTCTGGTCAGTAGCAGGAGCTGGTCATTTCCCATACAAAAGAGTTTATACAATAAGAATTCAGGCATAGGTGGGACACAGGGGTGGGTACTAGATAGGAAATAAAAACAAAATGAATACACAGAAAAACTGGACAATGAACCCCTGAAGGGAGTGGCATTACCTAACCTTTTGACTTAAATGGCAGAGAACCAACTTTGGAGCTAGCTTGAAATTAGTTGTAATCAAAGCCCTCAAATAGTTGCTTCTGCAAGTACAGAATATTAAACTGTATCTAAACCTCCCATCGGTCTAGTCAATTCAGAGGAGCTCCCCCATCCAACCCAAGTAAAAACATAATGCCTTATGATGGAAATAACCCCAAAGTGGACACAATGAATTAGCTTTTAACTTAATTTTACTGACATGATACATACGGTCAAAGTCAAGCAAAGCACTTTCCAGACCCGTAAAACTGTATTGGATTAAATTGACCAATCTGTCAAAGTAACCAAACTAGCATGTATGTGAAGATGAAACCTTGAAGAAAAGTTTAAAGAGGTTTTGTCCACTTTGAATGTCCTTTCACAGCTTCCCCAGAGTAGTATTTGTTTCTTTGTTTCAAATCAAATTATTCACTCTGGTCAAACAGATAATGCCTCAAGGAAGCAAATTTAGACTGTCAACACTATTCTTTCCTGTATTTATAAAAGGTTATATTGATAAAATATCTGCATATCTGCAGTCTGTTTTTAATATTCTTACGGATAGTGTTAAAGTGAATTAAAATGGAGACTAGATGTGAAAGAAACAGATGGTATCAGACCTCTTAAGTGACTTAAACCTTGCTTGGCTTGCAAAGACAAGGGAAACTTAAGCTATTGCTTGCAAATGCCTATATTAAAGAAAAACAGAACTGAAGCCTATCCAGTCGGAAGTAGCCAACAAACTTATGTATATATATTTAGTGACTTTCTAATGGGATAGAGCAAATAAGGCAATTATATAGCTATAACCAGTCACATACTGATTTGCTTTACTTTTGTGACCATCCTATAAAAGCCTCCCCGTCATGTTCCCTCTGTGGAGCTCGTGAACCGCTTCCAGTTAGAAGCTGCCCAATGCATGAATTGTTGTTCGTTCAAATAAAATTCTATCCTGCCTCAGTTTATGTTTTTTTTTTTTTTTCTTTTTTTGAGATGGAGTCTCGCTCTGTCGCCCAGGCTGGAGTGCAGTGGCGTGATCTTGGCTCACTGCAAGCTCCGCCTCCTGGATTTACGCCATTCTCCTGCCTCTGCCTCCCGAGTAGCTGGGAAGACAGGCACCTGCCACCACGCCCAGCTAATTTTTTGTATTTTTTAGTAGAGATGGGGTTTCACTGTGTTAGCCAGGATGGTCTGGATCTCCTGACCTCGTGATCCACCCGTCTCGGCCTCCCAAAGTGCTGGGATTACAGGCGTGAGCCACGTGCCCTGCCCAGTTTATGTTTCAACGGTAGGTTATTCTGATAAGAGTAGAGTATGAATTGTGTATCGTATTTTTTTGTTTGTCTGTTTGTTTTTTCCTTAGATTGCTCATCAGAATGTATTTTTATGTGTAAGAAAAGCTATCTGTAACAGGATAGTTTACTGTGAAGTTTTATCTATGCACATGTGCTCTGGATGTGTAAATTGATCCAACCATCACAAAAGAGTCCTTTGTGTGAAAAAAAAAAAAAAGGCTTTTAAAGTTTAAAATTCATTTAATCAATTGAGCCTTTTCCTAGGAAAATAGTGCCCAGATTGGTTTTCAAATGCATATAAAATTCAGCTTTTTAAAACTGATTTATTCACCTATTATAAAACCACCGTGAACTATCACTGATCTTTTCTTAGTTATGTATAGACAATGGGAAGGCTTACAATAAAAAAGTTCATTTCCTTAAGGAGCAATTTTTCACAAGGAAGTTTCACATTTCTAAGGGATGCCAAATTAAAAAGGATAAAATACAATTGTGTTTAAGGTATCCATACAGAGGAACTGTATGATTGGAGCTGGATTCTACCCTCAAGGTTCTTCAGAGCCCAGATACTGGACATTTCCTGCCTTCCATCAATATTGTGGCTTTTAGATTCACTCCTGAAAGGGAGAGACCAATGAGCGTATACTACATGCACCCTTTGGGAAGATAGAAAGGATAGGGGAGTCTCATCTCTTCTGGGAAGCAGCGCTGTCCTTGGCTGGGCACCTCAGATTTTGATATACAACAGTATTCCCTTATCCACAGGGGATACAATCCAAGACCCCCAGTGGATGCCTGAAATCGCAGATGGTACCAAACCTAATTGCCATCAGTAGGAACACATTTCTGTTCATGTCTTCCTTTCACAGAGATTTAATGCCTTTTCCATCTTAATTAAGCACTTATCATGAACTATGGTTGAAACTTTTGCAGTTTGAGGTGTGAGAGCAAAACTAGCATGAATTTTTCTTTTTTTCCCAATTTCATGGATAGAAGATTTATTCTTCCCATAGGTGTTGCCACCTTTAGCAGATGACTTTTCTTTATTAAATCAAGAACTTTTGACTTTTCACTTAAAAGAGATACTTTTGGACTTTTCCTTGGCATACGCAAATTTCCAGCATCACTACCCTTCTGTGGGGCTGTCGTTAAGTAAAAGAAGAGTTACTTGAACATAAGCACTGCCATACCACAACAGTTGATCTGATAGCAGAGATAGCTACTAAGGTCTAACAGGTGAATGGCACATACAGCCAGAATGTGCTGGACAAAGGAAAGATTCATGCCCCAGAAGAGACAGAGTGAGACACAATGAGATTTCATCACACTACTTAGAACCGCTTGCAGTTGAAAACTTACGAATTGTTTATTTCTGGGATTTTCCGTTTAATATTTTTGGACCAAGGTTAACCACGGGTAACTGAAACCACTGAACGGGAAACTGCAGATCAGGAGGGACTACTGTAGAATTCTTTTCTCTGAAAATTCATCTCTCATTACTAATTTTACTGCCCTTTTTCTTTTTCTTTTAATGTAATTTTGAAAGTTTATAGAGTAAAAGTAAAATACTTCAGGATGGGCTTTCAACTAAAAATAATCCACACTTTTTATAAATTTGGAGTTGGAAATTTGGGTGTGAAAGCTGCTACATCTCACATTTCTGTCTTGCTAACATATTTAATTATACATGGCAGAGCAAAGGAAGTTAGCTCAGGGTAAAGCTAATTAAGAGAAGTTTCTTTATAGGTACCATTAGCTGAGTAGTGAAGCACAGCTTTGGTGTTGTAATATTATTCTTATATGTTTCACCCTGATCGCTAAAGTAGGTATAAAAGGTTAGATGAGGTCTGGTCCTTTTACATTTTAAATGTAATTACTAGAAAAGTAGAGAAGCCACACATATCTCAATCTCAAGAAATAAAGGTGTTTCTCTGTGATTTACTAAAGATTCTGTTCTATGTTGGCATAGAGCACAAAAACCATATTATTATATGCAAAATTATTGAGATTTTGTGTGTGAGTGTGTGAGTATATGCATGCATTTATTTCTGAGTAACAATGAAATCTTATTATCTCTGAAATAAAGTTGAGATGCATTTTAAGGAAGGGCAGGCAGCCTATACTCAGAACCAATGAGTGCCTGGTACTTGAAAGAAATGAAGTCCTTGTTAAGTGAAGCCTTACCCTGTAGAGTGTTGTATCCAAACAATAATCTCAACATTGGTTGGTTCAGGGGAAACAGAATGAGTGATCTTAATTAAAAATTGCAATGCTTTACAGTACAAGTGTGAATGGTAGAGAGCAGTCACCCAGCCAAAGGTTGAAGCACACGATTTATGCTTAATTGAGCTCCATTATTGTTGAGTTTTTATTTTATTTTTAAAATATACTAAAGACAGTAAGAGCTTCAAGAGAGGATATTAAACAACCATCATTGATCTTGATTTTAGCTGGTGGAATTTGAAAGAAACACTGCCTTCCTTTCTGAAGAGGAGGAGCTCTGTTCCCCTGGTAACTAAGTTTCATGGATTCTTGGTGACTTAAGTGGCTAAATTTGAACTCAACTTTGGCAAGGTAGCATTGTTCTGGTTTTTATTATGGATTTTTAAAAATTCTAAATTTTATCCGGCTTAACGAGAAGTCTAAAAAAACTTTCAGTTTCTTATTCTGATCTCACATTCTCTAAGACCACTAATTGAATTTTGCTTTGTTTCATTGTTATTTTCATCTGAAGTTCTCATCTGTAATCTTTTGGTGATTGTTCTTTTAGTATCACTATTGACTGCATTGCAATTCTAAAAGATAAAAACCTCTCCCCCTCTTTCTCTTTCTATTCTATAAGCCCACTGAGTGTTGTAAAAAAAAAAAAAAAAAAAAAAGTTTAATTCACTCTCTCTTCAAGACATTTACATTGTGTGTTCAAGTCAGTTTTTTGCTATTCTGACTATAAAGTCACATAGTTGTTTGGAATGATTTGGGTCATTTCAAAGATAATTACAAGGAAAGCACTGAATGCAGACATTGAAGACAAAACAGAATTCTTTATACCAAGCAGGTTCTAGCACAAAGTTTGGTGTTTAATGAACACCGTTTGATTGATGATGGGTTGACAAGGAGGTGACTTTCTTATGGCTACATGACTACTCAGGGGTAACCACTAAAGGAAAAGTTACCTTTGATGCTACATTGTTTAATTTATAGTATACTGGTTTGATAGGACTTTTTTTCCTCCCCAAAGTGATTTCTGAGGTTTTGCCTCAGGTTTAAAAAGAGTCTACCTTCCTCACTCTTAGCAAAATCCTGGCCTCATGTATGGGTCACAGACTTAAATTTGAAACAGAAATATGAGCCCATATCTGATATGAGCATAGGAATTACTTCCTTTCTGCCTCGGAAGTGTCTATAAGGAGGGAAAGCAGATATGCTTTCTAACTCAGAAGGTGATCTGCTTTTCAGAAGTGGCAATATTATGCACAAGCAACATATAATTAAAATTGGTTGGAACTTAATATTAAAGCACAAAAGAAAACATATTCCTGAAGCATGAAGGACACGCCATCCCAGAATATGCCAAATTGGTATGTTGATTATTTCCAGCTGAAAACGTTGGAAAAACTATAATTGCAGAGGGCTAGCTGACCAGTCTTTTTTTTTTTTTTTTTTTTTTTTTTTTTTTTTTTTTTTTTTTTTTTTTTGAGGCGGAGTCTCTCTCTGTCGCCCGGACTGGAGTGCAGTGGCCGGATCTCAGCTCACTGCAAGCTCCGCCTCTCGGGTTTACGCCATTCTCCTGCCTCAGCCTCCCGAGTAGCTGGGACTACAGGAGCCCGCCACCTCGCCCGGCTAGTTTTTGTATTTTTAGTAGAGACGGGGTTTCACTGTGTTAGCCAGGATGGTCTCGATCTCCTGACCTTGTGATCCGCCCGTCTCGGCCTCCCAAAGTGCTGGGATTACAGGCTTGAGCCACCGCGCCCAGCCTGACCAGTCTTTTTGTACATGTAGCAAGCCATAAAGAGTCTTTTGGGAGGGCTGCCTTCTCCATACAAGGGTAAGAGAATATTCCTTATCACTGGAGACTGTGATTAGGTGCTGCAATGTGTCCGAACAAATACACTTCCTGAAATAATCCTTATCTTCTCCTTGTTTTACGCTCATACAGCTCCTGGTCACTTCCATAGAACTTATTTTCCCTAGCCAGATGCCTTTTTATCCTGTCATTTCTTCACAAATTTATCGTGATGTTTTTTTGTTTGTTTTTGTCTAAAATGTATAAAAGCATGTTGCTTTGATCACTTCTTTGAACTTCACTCTCTTGTGAAGATTCCCATGTATGTGTAAAATTAATAAAATGTGTATGCCTTTCTTTGTTAATCTGTGTTGTGTCAATGTGGTTCCTGGATCGGGCCAAAGAGCCCATGTAAGAACCAAGGAGGGGAATAGGGGTGATCTTTCCCTCCCCTGCAATATACAGTGTGTTTATCAAGTAAAAACAAGTCTGTCAGCTCTAGAAACACAGCTGTCTCCTTTCATGTGGTAGGGGGTAAAAATGGGAGAGAGCTGCCCAGAGAGGAAAGTGTGCAAAGTCCAAGGAGCTGGGTCAAGTGGGAAGCTGTGATGTGTTAGCTTTTATTAAAAAGAAGCAATGGGGTTGTAAGCTTCGTAATTTATGTACTACAGGGGTAAATAATATTCATTGTCACATGCAGTCAGAAAGAAAAAGTCTAGGAGTTATTTGACTTTCCACAACTCCCCCATATGGTACCTTCACAGATGCATGGCATGTATGACTGGTTAAATGCACCAAATCTATAATTGTGATTTTATCAAACACAGGACTTGTGTGGTTTGATCTGTAGATGTGTCATTTCTTTCTCTTTTATTTTGAAAATTATCCTGCACGTCCTCTTTATGTCATTCTCCCTTAAATCCTATAATGATGTTAGTGACAATGGTCTTTATGAAGCTAGGAATCAAATAGATATGAAGCTTTGCATAGGGAGTGTTATTGACATGGGTGACCTTGATTGTTAAGTGGTGCTTTATTACACATAAAGGTGAAGGGTTTTTTTTTTTTTTTTTTTTTAAAGTTCTTATTTAACACTAATTTTCCAAAAGAGCCAACTTTGGATTTACAGATGCTTACTTTTTGCCTTCTTGGGGAGATGGTGATTGTGACTGCACATGCTGAGGAATGTGGAGGCTGTCTTAGAACCATAAGTAAGAACCCCCCAGATCATTCTGGACTAAATGTTTCCAAAGTGATAGAAGTGAACGCAGAAAGTGCTGGCTGACTCGCTCCATGTTGCATTTCTCGTTGCTTCCATGTCTCCCCTGAACTTTGTCTTTCCTCCTTTCACACACCCTCAAAACTTTATGCTTCTGCACTCAATGGACTTCTGTGCAATGCAGTTTTAGTTATTATGCTTAAGCAGGCTTTGCTGCTGCCAACATTGGCAACCCTCTGCCTCAATCTACACTGAGCATAGTGATTGAGATGTTGTTAGTTATCAGTAAATAATTTAGTTAAGCTCACTCATTTGCCTAACTTTTGTTGAACACCTATTGTGTGCCAGGTAGTGTATTGAAGATAAAGGAATGATTTGGCCATGATTTGTGTACTTCTGGGACTCACCCACCAAAAGGCAGCTATTTTGACAGATTGTTGCCACATTTAACTTTGCCTTGGTGCATTCAAAAATTCTTTTGAAATCCTAGAGGAAGTAACAATTAACTGATCCTTGAGCAGAATTAGACTTGAGTGGGGAAGGGAAGAAAAGCATCCTAGCGAGAGCTAACAGCTGGTATAAAATTTCAGAGGCAAGAAAAAGTGACCTATTCCTGCAACAAGTGGCTCAGTGTGCCTTGTGTAATTGTCCGTGTGGGAGAGCGCGGGTTGATAAGTCTGGAAAGGATGGCAGGTGCCCAGATAATGGCAGACCTTGGAATGTGACGGAACGTGGCATTCATTAATTTATTCATTGCACAGATAGTGTTTACATCTATGTGATGTCTTGCAGGTTTATAGGGGGTACAGTGCCAAACAAGATAAACAAGGGCTGTGCCCTCATGGAACTTACATTCCAGTAGGCAAAATTGAAGATAAATAAGTCAATATATAAAGACAATCATTGTGGTTTGTGTAAAAAGGAGCAAGAAGAAAAAATATATAATGTAATAGAAAATAGCATGAGGTGGGTGAGGGAAGGCAGAGACCTTTGTAGAAAGGGTAGGTAGAGAGAACTTTCTGAAGGTAGAGAGGACTTTCTGAAGGTGACACTTAGCTGAAACTTAACAGATGAACAAGAATCAGCCCTGGAGAGATGAAAGAAGAGACCTCCAGGCCAAAGGAGGAACAAGTGCTCAGGTGTGAGAGGAAGCCAGTGAGCCCAGGCTGCAGGAGGTATGAGGGAGAGTGGCCCAAGGTGAACATGACCATCTGTACAGTGCCACATCACTTTATGCAGGGCCTTGCAGGCCAGGTAATGTGCTTGATTATTCTCGTGCAATGAAAAGTCATTGAAGCACAGGGTCGAGGTTCCCTGCTTTACATTTGTGTCAAGCCCTTCTGGCGGCTGTGTACAGAAAGGATTAGAATAGGGAGGGGAGGCTGGCAGGTCAGTTAAGAGCAGATACTGCCCTACTCCCCAGGTTAGAAGCAATGGTAGTCTGGTGGGGGGTGGGTAGACTTTGAGACAGATAGAAGTGTACATATTCAGACTCTATTTCGGAAATAGAGTCAACAAGAATTTGAGCTGTTACATGTTCCTGGCCTGTGGAAACAGGACCTATACATGACTTATATATAACGACTCTTTTGTCCAAAGGGCAAGTGGTTCTTGGTGTCATACATGCAGTAATGAGAACAAAATTAAGTGAAACAAGGAGATATTGGTCTTTGTTTTAATTTTGTCTAATTGACATAGATGATGGTGTGTCTCCAGCATGACTCTACTGTTTAGCTTTAGGGATTAGAAAAGAAGTCATGATTTAACCGTAAGTGATAGAAATAAATTCACTCTGGTTTTAAGCTAAACTTTGTCCTCGAGCCCCTTCTACCCTATGACAGAGCAATCCCAGTGATTTGTGGTTTTTTGATACAAGAACACAGAGGGGTTTCTGGAATGATGGGACTGGAACCACTCAGGGTCAGTGTAGTGAGGGAGGAAGGCTCCCCTGCCTATGCCTGCAGGTGGAAACAACTTATGATTTTTAAAAACCAGCTTTTTAAAATGACACAACTCTGGACTTGTCCAAATGTCAAAGCAAGTGATTTTGTTTGTACCATGACACCAGTGAAGAATTTAATGATTTCAAAAAATCACAAATAACTTTTTTTTTTTTTTCTTTTGAGATGGAGTCTCGCTCTGCTGCTCAGGCTGGAGTGCAATGGCACGATCTCGGCTCACTGCAAGCTCCGCCTCCCAGGTTCACGCCATTTTCCTGCCTCAGCCTCCTGAGTAGCTGGGACTACAGGCGCCCGCCATCACACCTGGCTAATTTTTTGTACTTTTAGTAGAGACGGGGTTTCACCGTGTTAGCCAGGATGATCTCGATCTCCTGACCTCTCGATCCACCTGCCTCGGCCTCCCAAAGTGCTGGGATTACAGGTGTGATCCACCATGCCCAGCCTAATTTTTTTTTTTTTTTAAAGACAGAGTCTTGCGCTGTCACCCAGGCTGGAGTACAGTGGCACGATCTCAGCTCACTGCAACCTCTGCCTCCTGGGTTCAAGCAATTCTCCTGTCTCAGCCTCCCAAGTAGCTGGGACTACAGGCAGCTGCCACCATGCCTGGCTAATTTTTTGTATTTTTAGTAGAGATGAGATTTTACCATATTGTTGGGGGTCAGGCTAGTCTTGAACTCCTGACCTCAGGTGATGCAAACGACTTGGTTGGAGAAGATAGCTTTTCAGTCCTATATTGAGCCTGGTGGGAACAGACTGTCTAGTTGGCCTGATTGTCAGGGTCAGGGCAGCACTCCCAGTGAAGAAAGGGGGTTCCAGTCTGCTACTGTGAAAAACTGTGACTGATGTTCCTTATAATTGTTTGGGTAGCAGTATTCAACACACACCACAACCATTTACACAGCACTGCTACTGTGTGAAGCATGAAAGATGTTCATTCAAGAAAAACACTTTCATATCTGCTGCAGCTCAGACAGTCTGATTGTGGGTAAATCAGCCAGAGTTTCTGCTTTCATGAACCTTACCCAGTATACATGCTGTAAGACATATGATGGAGCTATGTCCCAATAAACTTATCATAAGTTAAAATGCATTTAATACCCCCAATAAACCATCAAAAAGTCAAAAAATTTTGAGATGACCCATTGGAAGTTGGAGACCATCTGTATTTCATGAGTTGAAAAAAGTATGTAAATATGTCGGGTGAGGCCAGTGAGATAACTTCCAGAGTAAGGCGGGGTTACACCACACTGGGGGCATTCAGAAAGAGGTCTGTGGAGAAACAGTTACATTATAAAATGCCAGGGTCACAGTGTTAGAAGGACCATTAGAGGCATAGAGGGTACAGGTTAACAGCCCAGCTCTAAAGTCCTACTAACTGGGTCAGAATCCCAGCTGAGTGACCTTGGGAATGTTCTTTGACCCTCCTGGGCCTCATCTATAAAATGAGGATTATTATAGCTCCCTCTTGGGTAATTATGAGAATAATGTATTCCACATGCTTAGCACAGTTCCTGACCCAAATTAGCTGTTATTATTTTTATCGTTTGAGCCCATCCCATTCCACTTGTGAATCATTTCAGATGTTAAGAATTCTTGGTTGGTAGATGGATAAGTTATCAAGAGGTAAACAGAGCAAAGTGAGAACCTTTGAGGTAGGAAGACTGGCATGAGCAAAGACTAGTAGGAGACAAGTATGGGGTATGTTCAGGCAAGAGCACATGATTACTCTTTGGCTGGAGTGTTGGGTTTTAGGCACAGTGGGAGATGGGGTGAAAAGGCAGAGGCACTTTTACTGGAGAGGCTTTGAGTGCCAGTGGTCAACAGTCAGATCTAAGCACTCTACTATATTACTGGCCTGTCCTTTCCATATTAGAAGTTAGGACAAGTATAAGATCAGATAAACATTGGTGAGCTAACAGAATACAATTGACCCTTGAACATCACAGGGATTGGGGTGCTGACCCCCAGGCAGTCAGAAGTCTACATATAACTTTTGACTCTCCCAAAATTTAACTACTGTTTGCCAGAAGCCTTACTGATAACAATCAATTAACACATTTTGTATGTTGTATGTATTATATACTGTCTTCTTACAATAAAGTAAGCTAGAGAAAAGGAAATATTAGTAAGAAAATCAGAAAGAGGAATTATAATTACTATTAAGTGGAAATGGATCATCGTAAATATTTTTCATCCTTATTGTCTTCACATTAAGTAGGCTGTAAAGGAGGAGGAAGAGGAGGGGTTGGTCTTGCTATCTCAGAGGTAGTGAAGGTGAAAGAAAATCCATGTGTAAGTGGACCCACACAGTTGAAACTCATGTTGTTCAGGATTTACCTGTTTTCTCTGGAGCCTGTCTTGGAAAACTGGGACTAGATAGCTCCCAAATGAACGCAATATACATTGGGGGCAGTGTGCCCTTTTTTAGCACTACCCTGGGCTCCTAGGGAAATTCCTAGCTCATTCTATTTAGACCCATCATGGTCAAGGGGTAAAGCTCCGCCTTCCTGCTATTCCATTTAAGTTCCTTATCTTCTGTTTGGAGAGGCTGCTAGATTTCCCAGACCATAAGCTGTTGAATTACCTGTAAGGGATAAATTGCCAGTCCAAGTTGGGTGTAATAACTGGACTAAAGCTTGGGGGTGCTGGCCAATGGGTGTCCTCACTTGATATTTGGGTATGTTTTCACCTGGCCACCTGGTACTCTAGATGGGGACCCTAATTCTTTAAGGACTTAAGTTCTTCTATTCCTTTTTTTGTTTTCTTTTCATAATAATAGAGATAGGGTCTCACTATGTCGGCCAGGTTGGCCATGAACTCCTAGCCTCAAGGAATCCTCCTGCCCCAGCCTCCCAAGGTGCTAGGATTATAGGCACGAGCCACAATGCCTGGCCATTTCTATTCCATTTATACCCTAAAGTCATTCCCTCTTGCATCCTCCTGCCCCTTCCCCAGCCTGAGCTTTTCCTACTGTCTGGTGCCTAAAACCATTTCCTCTGATTCCATGACACTCTGTGCTCTCTATTTAGCCAGCAGTTTGCTTTTCTTTGTCCATGCATCTGCTTCAGCTTGAACTGGGGAGAAGGAAAGGAAACACACAGAACAAAACAGAAACCTGCCACTGGAATGTTTGTGAGAAAGGAAGATACACAGAAAACAAACTGACGAACGGATGACTCTGAGGATAATAGGAGGCAGCCAAATACCTAGTCAGAAAGAGGCGGGTCCCCAGTGAAACCCCACCTCCAAACCAACAGAAACAGCCTGAAGTCTGAAAGACCAGACTGCTGGTCCTGGATGAAACCTGCGACCCAGAGTGAGAACTTCTGTTTCTGTTTGCCTGGTCTTTCCTGTTTGATTCTTTCTGAATAATGCCTTCTTAACCAATCTAATGGTGCCTTTTCCACTACTACCTATGGCCTGCCCCTCCCCTATTCTGAGCCTATAAAAACCACAGACTCAGACAAATTGGGTGGACTTTCCTGCCTTCAGGTAGGGGGACCACCCCTGCATCCCTACTCTGCTGAAAGCTGTTTTCATCACTCAATAAAACTCCTTGCCTTTCTCACTCTTTGATTGTCACTGTATCCTCATTCTGCTTGGGCGCAGGACAAGAACTTGGGAACTAGTGTGCAAGTCAGACTCGACCTGAGTGGGCTAAGTGGGCGGACCATCTCCTATAGCAAGTAGCATGGCTGAGCGAGGCCTGGGCAGGGTGTCACTGGCCAGAGGTCCCTGACTTGCAAAGTGACCAAGAAAAAATCCTGTGTCAACTCCTTCAAGGTGTATGTTATTTCTGGTCTTTTTATGATTCCCTTCTCCCCAAAACCAGCTGCCTGGGGAGGTGACATGGAAGAATATAGACAGCTCAGGATGGGAAACAGGAGCTCTGGGATGTAAGCCTGGCTGTAGTGGTGGCTCAGTAATATTCTGGACCAAGTCAATAAACTTTTGCTGGATTCAGTCTACTGTCTTTTAAACAAGGTGGTTGCACCAGATAGGCCAACTAGAATGGTCCTTTTATAGAACTAACAGGCTGTAGTTTTGCCTTTTCTCAACCTGTGAGAGATCTGATTTATGTTTGATTCTTTAACTTGCAATGAGGCTGATTATCTAGAAAAACATCTGTATTGAAATAGTGAGAACAGGATTCAGTCCCTTCAGCCTCAGCATTCCCTCTACATGCTTGGTCGTCTTGTAAACAAATAGCCTTTCTCCTGAGCAAGACTCTATGTGATATTGCAGTTTTTTAATCAAATGAGAAAGAATATGCTTCAAAAATAATTTCTTAAGGATTTATTCACTGTTTGCTTAGTGCAGGGGTTATATTTAGTTGCATTTTAAGCTCTCCAATTTTCTCTGAAATGCACATGGGAAGAAAATGAGAGAAACAATTGAAAAACAATAGAAAAAGCATTTAGAATAAATAGAGAAGGTTTGATAAAACCTTCCAATGTGTGGGAACTATTTCAAGACTTTCTACAGATCTTTAAACATACCACCTGTTTCATTTTGGTGTTAAATGGAATGCATGCACTGCTTTCAAGGCTATCTAGAATCCTAGAAGTTTTGCCTCCGAGGTAATAAATGTACAAAATGCATCGTTGTGCCTCTTGGCTATCAACACACCCTGCTTCAGACCTTTTTGAGATAAGTCTTTATCTCAGCTTTTTACTTCCTGCTTCGTAATTGCCCAGCTAAGCTAATGAAGCCCATTTGGTGTTGCGAGCATTCAAAAGCTCATCTGCATGAAAGCTACCACCCCTTAATTATGTAAAACAGATATTAAAAATAATTCCCTGCTTCTGATCATGATCAAGACTCTAGGGATGAATCCTAACATTTAAGTCCGTTCAGAGTTGTCCTTTTATGCTCATAATCATTTGCTAAACTTAAACGCTTGGGTGCTTCCTTTTGCAGTGTTGTCTCTCTTTCTCTCTCTCTCTCTCTCTCTCTCTCTCTCTCTCTCTCTCTCTCTCTCTCTCTCTCTCTCTCTCTCTCTCTCTCTCTCTCTCTCTCCCCTTCCCTCTTCTTCCCTCTTTATCTCTGTTTCTCTCTCCCTCCCTTCGTCCCCTTCCCTGCCTCCCCTTCCCTCCCTCCCCTTCCCTCCCTCACCTGCAAATGGTGGCACAGTGCCAAGGGCACCCAGCTACCACTCTGTTTGCTTGGTGACACAAATCCTGCAAGTTAGGAATCAAGGTGTAGGGAAATATGATGTGGCTTTGGCATCACTTCCCTTTCACAGGTGTCTTCTTACATTTTGACAGGTGTCTGACAGGAGATGCTGTCAGAGCTAGGATTTCACCTTGGAATGCCACTTTCAATTAGGGTATCTCAGCCTAGGAAACAAAGAAATGGATCTGAGTGGTTGATGCCTCGATATTGTTCTATTTAATTTCATTTCTGTATCAGATGTATTGCCTATGTGGGCATTTTTTTTCCAGGTGCTACAAAAATAGGTGCCGGTTGGGCCCTGTCACTAAAACCGTGAGTTTCAAAAGCTGGTCTTGTTGAGGAGTCAGATGAAGCAGAGCTGTCATCCCAAAATATATTCAGTGGAAGGCAGATCTGCTATTGTTTAGATACTTTCACACTTAATGGTGTTTTAATTTCTCATAAGTGTCTAGACTGCTAACAGCAATGAAATGCATTACATATCATTCGTCAACTATAAAAAATGTAACAAAATGAATGATTGAGAACTTGAGATGGGGAAAAGTCTGTTAGTGGGTAGACTCTCTTAGAAACTTCACTGGGTAACACTGTCTCTCTGTTTTTTAATCTTCAATATTATTTTTTTAAATTTTGTTTTTCTGGAATTTTGGGGGCTCTGAGAGCACATATATTCAGCTCTGCCTAGCAAGATAAGATAGGATTCTCACACCTTACACATACACAGTTTACACAAATGAGAGGCGCTTACTTGTATTTGTGGTAGCTGGAGCTGAACAGACTTTTAAGTAAATTTGAAACATTGATGCCTGTAGTGGGCAGTACAGAACAGCAGTCCTCAACCTTTTTGACACCAGGGACCTATTTCATGGAAGACAATTTTTCCACAGACCAGGTGGTGGAGGGAGTGGTTTCAGGATGAAACTGTTCCACCTCATATCATTAAGCATTAGATTCTCATAAGGAGCCTGCATTCTACATCCTTTGCATGTGCAGTTCCTATTAGGGTTCTGGCTCCTATGAGAATTGAATGCTGCCACTGATTTGATAGGAAGCTAACTTCAGGCAGTAATGCTCACTCACCCACCACTCACCTCCTGCTGTGTGGCACGGAGGTTAGGGATCACTGGATAGAATACCCCACTCCTACCAAAGATGTCCATATCCTAATCCCCAGAAACTGTGGCTGTGTTCCGTTACATGCAGTGGGGAATTAAGGTTGCAGATGGAATTGAGGTTGCTCAATAGCTGATGTTAAAATAGGAAGATTATGTTAGACTGTCCAGTTTGGCTCAGTGTAATCTCAAGGATTCTTGGAAGTGGAGGAGGGAGGCAGAAAAGCAGGTCAGAGTGATGTGATGTGAGAAGGATTTGTCCCATTATTGCTGACTTTAAAGATGAAGGAAGAGGCCATGAGCCAAGGAATGTAGGTGGACTCTAGAAACTGGAAAAGAAGCCTCTGGAAAGGAATTCAACTCTGCCCACATCTTGATTTTAGACCTGTGTCAGACTCAAGGTGTCAGCTCTGCCCACACCTGGAGACTTGTGTCAGACCCCCAACTTCCAGAAGAGCAAGATAAGAAATTGGTGTGGTTTGAAGCCACTAAGTTTGTGGTAATTTGTTACTTTGAACCCGACGTGTTGCCTCCTAAGTGAGGGAGTGGTTATCTAATCTTGCTCTCCAGGTTGAGCATGAAGCAGAATTTTTCTTCCTTTTGGAATTTTTCCTTGGTGCCAAAGACAGAGATGTCTTTGGCACCAAGCTGGTTCCAGCTTGAAATACGTTTAGTTTGAACAGATGCACAATCTATTTTCTCCTTCCTGCTCCCTGAAATTACATGAGGAAGTTCATTATAATCAGTTATGAAGACCCTTAGCACTGATATTTGTGGTCTGCTTACAGGTTCTTCTGCTCACAGTGAATGCCATTATTGTTATGATTTTCATTATTATTTTGCTGTTCCAGCTAGCTCAGATATCTTGGCCCCTCTTGCTGGAGCTGGGATGAGTTTAGCAGTGTTTCACTTTCCTTTCCATTTCTTCCATTCATTAATCCGCTCTTGCTGGCCTCCTAGTGACTCGTTCTTACCACCCTTACCTTTGGTCTGAGATATATGTGTGAAATAAAAGCATCTCTGAATGGAATCAATCTAGAAATGCTGTCATGTTACACATAGTTTTTAGTTAAAAGCCAGGCCTTAATGTAGACATTGTAAAACCATCATGTTGAAAATCTTTTACATTATCTCTAAAGTACTATGTAGATAAAAATGTTACTTTGTACTTCTACCATGGCCAGCCTGTCCTTGCAGCAGATCATTATTTCTTAGGTTGAGAACCAGATGAAGAAGTTGACCTATGTTCTGAAGCCATGTCACACAAAGACTGTAGATCTTTATGTAATCAAAACTCACATGGTACCAAGCAGATATAACCAAATCAGTATAAACCAGTTACAATTATGAAACAACTACACTGTATAATCACTTATTAATTCATTTTCATTCATTTAACAGATGTGTGTTCAGTTTCTACAACATACCAGGCATAGCTTCTGGGAGGGATTAGTGTTACTTGGTTGCAGACGTATCTGGATATTATTGTTGTACTGTTTCTTAAAATGCCTTTGTCTGTCTTCTATGACTCACCAGTAGTGGAGCCTGTGGGTAGCAGCTACCAAAGGGGAGACTCCTGACTTAATTAGCAGGTTAGAGGTACTATGGTGTATTTGTCTGTTCTCACATTGCTATAAAGAAATATCTGAGACTGGGTAATTTATAAAGAAAAGAGATTTAATTGGCTCACAGTTCTGTATGCCATACAGGAAGCGTAGCAGCTTCGGCTTCTGGGGAGGTCTCACCAAGCTTCCAGTCATGGCGAAGGGAAAGGGAGAGTGAGGCATCTCATGTGGTGGGAGCAGGAGAAGAAAGGCAAGATGGGAGCTGCCACACACTTTTAAACAACCATGGTAACTCACTATCATGAGAACAGCACCAAAGGGATGGTGCTAAATCATTCGTGAGAAACCACCCACCTGGTGATCCAATCACCTGTCACCAAGTCCCACTTCCATCATTGAGGATTAAAATCCCACATGAAATTTGGGTGGAGACACAGATTCAAACCACATTATACAGTAAACCCCCCAAACATCCCAGTTTTCTTCTGTATAAGAGTGGCTCCAGAGAAGAATGTTCTGTGCCAGATCACATGGATGACACTGTCTTCCTTCCCCAACTCCTTATCACTCCAGGTGCCAACAAGTGGCAGCCATCTGTTCTCTAGCCAGCAGGTTCTAGAACCTGAACAGAGACATTTTGCTTACAACTCTAGAAAGTCTTTTACTTTCTTGTCAGTAAGCCAAAGACCCTTCCTCCTTATAAATCTTCAAAGCATGTTTCTTCCTTCAGATAACAAACTGATATGTCCTTGCCTGGATGGGCTTTAGGAGAGTTCAGAAAGAGTGAGCTCTTAAGAATGAAACTGTTCACCTGCCTGATAATCCCTGCTTTCTTAAGGTTTTTGAGTGTCAACTCTGTTTCAGTTGAATTACTTGTAGTTGCAAAGATTCCTTTACAAAGTAAGCTACTGTAGAGCAGTGGCCTTTTCCAAGGAGAGGACTGTCTGCTTCTGCATCAGTGAGCTGAGGCCAAGAGGCTAATGATCTCCTAGTTGTCAGTCTGAACATTGTGGTTAATCGCTCATTATGGATGAGTATGATGAGAAACTGTTTTGAAATCATATTTGGTGTTTCTTACCTGCTTCAACTTGCTTTGCTCCTTGATTTCCTTCACTTCCACCTTGAGGACCTTACCCCGACCCCAGAGTTCAGACAACAGATCTTCTCACAGGCCCTTGGCTTCTAAGAAACAGTAACACTTGTCTCCTTAGAGGTATGTTTCACCCAAAGCCTGTGTGGCCTGACTGGTGGCAGGTACACACTGAACCAAGCATCAAAGCAGCCCATCAAAGACACTCATGTCAGCTCTCAACTATTCAAGCACCAGCATGTCACTCTAGTGCTAGATAGCAGAGAAAGGGTTGTCACCTTCGCTTCATTGGTCATTCTAAGAGGCTCCCTTCCCTTCAATTACTCGTGGGTGTCAGAAGAAGAAAGAGAACACGGGAGATATATGTTGTGGCACTTCAAAAGTGATTACTTTTTCCACCCATCAATCATGTAAAGAAAATTCTCCCAGCTCACTTGATAATGTACATTTTGCTTTTGAAGAAGGGAGACTGACTCTACCAAACAGGCCACTGAATTAGTACTGTCATTACCGACTTTTGAACTCATTAGGGCTTATTTAGTATTCCCAAGCCGTAGAATGGTCTGAAAAGTAATTTCTCCAGTGATGGGTATGAAGAGAGGAATGACAGTTTTGCAGGAAACAAATTGCAAATTGATCCTTCAGATTTTCCTACTGGGAAACCATGCAGTCTCTTTGGTTGGGCACTTAGTGAGAGGTTAAGTTTACTTCTGGAATTAATTGTTGCATGGTCATGGAGACCATTGATGTACTTGGGGTGGGGAGCAGATGGGAGAGATGATCAGATTCCCATTTTGATAGATGCAGTCTTGGCTCTAGATCAAGAAGGAACACTCACTTTTTTTGTATTAGGAATTGAGAATTCATATATGTAAAGCATTTAGAACAATGCCTGGAACACAGTAAGCGCTACATAAGTGATGGCTGTTGTTACTGTTGTTGTTCCATTCATTTTAATTCATATATATTTGTTATTCTGTCATCTCTAAGTGGGTTCTATGGTTTGAATATTTGTGTCTCCTCCAAATTTCATGTTAAAACTGAATCCCCAGTGCAACAATATTAAGAGATGTCGCCACTGGGAGATGATCACCTCCCAAATGGAGTGGTGCTCTTGTGCTCTTACAGAAGGGCTGCAGGAACTAGACAGGTCCCTTTTTTGCCCTGCTGCTTTTGCCATGTGAGGACACAGCACTCATTTCCTCCAAAGGAGCTGCAACAAGTTACCATTTTGGAAGCGGAAGACTACCCTCACCAGAAACCAGACACTAGGACCTTGATCTTGGATTTCCCAGATCTGTGGGAAATAATTTTCTGTTCTTTGTAAATCACCTGTTCTCAGGTATTTTGTTAGAGCAGCACAAATGGTGTAAGACAGTAGGTAAGCCTTTCATCCAGCCTATAATGTAATAGGATTATTTTTGTTGTTGTCGAACTTGTTTTATTATTTAGATTCACAACCCAGAAGCTTGTCTGGGTGACTAGCTGGCCTCTTTCCATCTGTTTATCCACTCAACCATCCATCCATCACACCATATGCATATTTATTCATCCAACATTTGCTGAGCTTCATCTACTCTGTGCTAGGCAGTGGATGTACAACAACGGACAGGGAATCATGGTTTCTTCCCCAACAGAACTCATACTTTATTGAGGATACCACCAAGAACAAAAAAACAAAATGTACTAAAAAGATTAATAAAATTAGAGTAAACTGTGGTAAGTGCTCTAAAGAAAATAAATGTGTCATGAAGTCAACAAATATTAATCACTTGTGTTTGTTAAGACCACCGATTATAGGTCTTCATAAGAAGTGTGCTTGGAGTAATCCCTCCACATCCAAAATCATCTTCTGCAGAACCGTGTGGAATTCTGTAGCCCGCTGCCAACCATTCCCCACCAAACAAGGGACTATGTCTCATAAATGATGATTTCTGCCCTTGCCATCAGAGTTGGGGCCCTTCATTCCTGTAAGCCCTAGCTTCCCTTTAACATCAAGGCCTAGATCTTGGCGGACTGAATTGGCCTAAAAACATATTCCCTTGAAATTGTTGCCTTACATACTCTTTCCTAACCAAGTCTGGGTATTTATTCATTTAACAAATATGTATTGAGTACTTACCAGGTGTCAGGCACTTTTCTAGGTTCTGAGCATAAAAAAGCAAATGGTATGCCTAGTACTGATTACCTGCCAAGTTTCTTATCTAATATGTTTGTTGGACACATGCAGCAAATGTTAAACTTTGTTTTTGTATAACTTTGGAAGATGAATTGTCTTTAGATAGTAAATAAGAAGGAATTGAGTAGTGCCAGATCTATAAAGTAGGGTTGAGCCTAATAATTCCCATAAGAGAGATTCAAGTACAGTGTTTATTTATGCCAAAAAAAGGAATGTTCCCCTCTGATTGTGCAAACTAAGGAGGACTTGCTGAAGCAGTCAGGACTCAAGATGAATTGTGAGTTAGAGTTGGGGTTTCCATGACATGATGTGGGATGATACTCGGGCACAGGGAATAGCACTTTATGCATGAAGGTGCAGGTTTTTTTGGAAAGAAGTAACCAGCATGGCCATGCAACTAGTTAGTGAGAACAGGGAACTAGAATAGAGGTCTCCTGACTAGCATTTAATATTCTTTCCACTCTACCATGTGGTATTTCTAAGGATCATGCTTGATTTGTTTGTCCTTTTCAAGGCACGTGTTGAAATTTGATCCCCAGTATTGGAGGTGGGGCCTGGTGGGAGGTGTTTGGGTCATGAAGGCAGATCCATCATGAATAGGTTAATGCCTGCCTTTGGGGGATGAGTTCTCCATCTGTTAATTCCCAAGGGAACTAATTGTTGAAAAGAGACTAGCATATTGTTGACATCTTGCTTCCTCTCTGTTGTGTGATCGCTTCATACATAAGCTCCTTTTCATCTTCCACCATGAGTGTAAGCAGCCAGAGGCCCTCAGCAGATGCAGATGGTCAATCTTGAGCTTTTTAGCCATTAGAATTGTGAAACACATAAACCCCTTTATTTATAAATTACACAGCCTCAGTGACTCCTTTGTGGCAATACAAAATGAACTAAGACAGAAAATTAGTACCCAGAGGTTGAGGGTAATGGGCAGCACTTGGAAGAGTTTGGAGGTTTCAGAAGAAGACAAAAAGACAAGGGAAAGTGTTGAACTTCTTAGAGAATGGCTAAGTGGTTGTGACCAAAATGTTGATAGAAATACAGACTGTAAAATCCATGCTGACAAGGTCTCAGATGAAAATGAAAAACTTACTGGGAACCGGAGCAATGGTCACTCTTGTTACACAGTAGCAAATAACTTGGCTGCATTGTATCCATGTCCTAGGGCTTTGTAACTTAAAAGTGATGAGCTGGAGTATGTGGTGGATGAAAATTCTAGGCTGCAAAGACCTCAGATAGTGGCATGGCTACTTTTAACAGATTATGCTGAATTACAGCAGCAAAGGAATGACCTAAAGGTGTAATTTATAATTAAAGGAGAAGCAGAGTGTAAAAGTTTGGAAAATTTACAGCTTGGCCATTTGGTGGGAAAGGAAACATTTTCAGAAGGTGAATCCAATGCTATTGCCCAGTCCAGTGAAATTGCTAAAGAGATTAGCATGACTAAAATGGAGCCAGGTGCTAATAGTCAAGCCAATGAGAAAAAGGCCCTTAAGGCATTTCAAAGATCTTCAAGACCACCCTTCCTATCACAGGCCCAGAGGGTGTAGGTGGACAGAATGGTTTCAGGTGACAGGCCTAAGGTACTGCTGCCCTGGGCTGCCTCTGGATGTTGCTCCCTGCATCCCAGCTGCTCTGGCTCCAGCCATGGCTCAAATGGCCCCAGATACAGCTCAGGCTCCTTCTCTGGAGGGTGCAAGCCATGAGCTTTGTCAGTGTCTGCATGACATTAAGTCCACAGGCACCCAGAATGCAAGGGTGGTGAAGGCTTGATGACTCGTAGATTTCAGAGGATTTCAGAGATGACTCGTAGATCTCTGAAAGCATAGACAGAGACCTTCCACAGAGGTGTAGCCACCACAGAATCTCTATCAGGGTGCTTAGTGGAGCTACGGGAGTAGAGCTACCAAGGGACTCCTGAGTTATACAGCCACCAGCAGCAGCAACAGTTTATACCCTCAACCTGGAAAAGCCACAGGCATTCAACTCCAACCAATGAAAGCAGCTACTTGTGCTGCACCCACTAAAGTTATAGGGGCAGGGCTTCCCGAGGCATTAGGAGCCCATCCCTTGCAGTACCCAGGATGTAGGGCATGGAGTCAAAGAAGATTATCCTGTTGCTTTAAGATATAATGTCAGCCCGGCTAAGTTTCAGACTTGCATGGGGCCTGTTTTCTCTTTCTTTTGGCCAATTTCTCCCTTTTGGAATGGGAATGTTTACCCAGTGCCCATGAAACCATTGTATCTTGAAAGCAAACATCTTATTTTTGATCCTATAGGCTCATAGCTGGAAATAAATTACCTTGGGTCACAGATGAAACTTTGGACTTTAAACTTAGTGAGTTGATTTTGAAATGAGTTAAGACTTTTGGGACTATTGAGATGAAACAATTGTATTTCACATGTAAGAAGGACATGAGTTTTGGGAATCCAGGAGTGGAATGCTATGGTTTGGATGTTTGTCTTCTCAAAACTACATGTTGAATTTTGATCCCCAATGTTGGGAGGTGGGGCCTGGGGGAGGTATTTCGGTCAGGAGGGCAGATCCCTCATGACTAGATTGATGCCTGTCCTTTGGGTTGAGCAAGTTCTCACTTTATTAGTTTCCAGAAGAGATGGTTGTTTAAAAAAAGCCTGGTATCCCCCCACCCTTTTACTCTCTCTTGCTTCCTCTCTCACCATGTGAATTGTGCATACACTGTCTTCAATTTGCCTTCTGCCATGAGATGATGAAGAAGCCTGAGGCTCTCACCAGATGCAGATACCCAATCTTGAACTTTCCAACCATCAGAATCATGAGCAAATTAAATCTCTTTTCTTTATACGTTATACCACCTCAGGTATTTCTTCACAAAAACACAAAATGGACTAAGACTGATATCCTTAATTGCAAAATCTCACAGGAGGAGCCACCTTAAATGACATTGACTATGTGTGAGGGACTTTCCCAAGAGTTTTTCACTTACCCTGACAGCAGCACTGTAGGTTCAACAGAATTGCCGGTATACAAATGAGACAACTGAAACTCAAAAGATAAACAATTTGTCCAAGGTCATTTGATATATAAACCATATTGACCTGTAGGGCACAGGGGAGGGCAGTTAAAAGACTGTGGAGTTATATCTTCTGACCTCCACTATAATTGTGTTTCTGGCTATTAAAGAATACTGTATATGAGGTTCTGAAATGACAACAAGTGGCATTCAACTTATAGCAAACTGATAGAAACTCTCTGGGAAAACATTCTGGAGAAAAAAAATAACATTAGGATTTGCTTTGGCTCTGAAGCACTGCAGGTAAAAATCCCTACTGTCAGGAAAGCAATATTAAACATTTTGGAATATATACACATACATGAGTTAGTGATGCTTTAATTTATAGATGCTTAAGTGGAAAGGGAAGATTAAATGTAAGTGTAGAATGATGTTATATGGAAAAAACCCAAGCAAAGGATGTAGTAGGGTCTTTGGAAGAACCTAGACCTCAAAAAATCATAGGCACCTGGACAGAATGATCTGCTCTTGGTAATCTTCTTTCTGCTTGTCTGTACCATTCTTTTATATCTGAAGTTCTTTGTCTGTCTCTGTCTAGTTCATAAGGAATTCTTCAACCCTTGGGTTAATACACTGTAAAATCTAGACCACTGTCTTTTGTTCCTGTTCTAAGTGTGTGAGGAAGGAGTTCTGGCCCACCTAGGATCACTTGCCTAAGTCTGTTGTCATATTACACAAACATGGCTACAGGTAGCCAATCCCTAGAAGTGGCAAACCAATTCCAGAGAAAGTGTTTGGCGTATAACTCAAAAGATAGTGCCTCCAACATATACAGAAGACATGGTCTCTGCCTTTGGCCTCTAGGGAGAATGGTAACAGAAGATGCCTGAAGTAACAGCAAGGTCATAACATCTAACCCATCCCTGATTCTAAGAGTGTGAAAAAGAAAAAAAAAAGTCACTATCAATGTAGAAAGTTAGCCAAGGAAGACTTACAAATGCCTTGTTTCACTGAATTTCAATTTCAGTCCCTTTAAAACAGCTGGTGTGATTTTCTATTCGTAGCAGTTATAAGGAAATTATGTAGATGATATGGTAGGAACCAAACACCTATATGCTGAGTCTAAAGTCCTCAGCATGTTTACTCCGATCATTTTCTCTGTCTCATCTTTTTATATTCCCTGGTATAGATTTTATCCTCAAGCAATAATGGGATATAGTACCCAATAAATATATCAATAAGGAAATGAGTGATGCCATCTCTCCTTCATGTACATTATTTGTTTCAATTACCATTTTAGCTTATTTAATTATGTTTTTCCACCTAGATCCTAAACTTCATGAATTCCTCACACATAGCTTAGGGTCTGGCCCACAGTGGATGCCTACTATATGTGTAGAATGAGTGAATGAATAATTGCTTGAAAGTAGCACCCCTGTAAAGCTTAGGTTGGAACTGGGGAAATGGATTAACAAAAATGTTTCAGCATTGCTAAGACTCCAACCTGATTTATTCCTTTTTATTGTTTTAACCTACAATGGTAATATTTGCTTACTTTAAATAAATTCAAAGACTACAAATGAATGTGAAGCAAAAAATCAGAGTAATCTTCTCTTCCTACTCCTGATTCCATTTTCCAGAGGTTACCCCTCTGAACCTTTCAGTATTATCCTTTCTGAGACTTATGAATCCTTATACCACATTATGTATGTACGTATAGAGGATTGTATTTTGTTAAAAAAGTGATATTTCTATAAAAAGTGTGATTTTTTTTCCCACTTAATATATGGTGGTCATCTTTCTTGTCAATACATAAATGTGCCAGTTATCATAGAAGACCAAAGGGTGAATTTGATGCTGAGACAATAGCTTAATAACAGTATAGAACAGTATAGCAGAGCATGGCCTTGTTATTATTAACAGCTTCCTAGATTTTGTCTGAGGATGATTTGAGCTGGGCTTGGCAAACAAGAGCCTGCAGGCTAAATTTGGCCCATTGTCTGTTTTTGTAAATAAAGTTTCGTTGGACCACAGTCACACCCATTTGTTTATGTATTATATATGACTGCTTTAATGCTGTAATGGCAGAGCTGAGTTGTTGCAACAGAGACCATACACACTGAAAAGTCTAAAATATGTACTCTCCAGACATTAGAGAAAAGATTTGAGGGACCAGTCTATCTCTGTCTTCTTGGCCTAGTCAGGACCCAGTATCAAAGACCACACAGTGTGCTCATGGATTGGAAGAATCAGTATCATTAATATGGCCATACTGCCCAAAGCAATCTACAGGTTCAATGGTATTCCTATCAAACTACCAATGTCATTTTTCACAGAATTAGAAAAGACTATTCTAAAATTCACCTGGAACCCACAAAGGAGCCCGAGTAGTCAAAGCAATCCTAAGCAAAAAGAACACAGTCAGAGGTGTCAAGCTATCTGACTTCAAACTATATTTTAAGGCTACATTAACCAAAACAGCATGGTACTGGTATGGAAAACAGGCAAAGACCAATGGAACAGAATTTTAAAAAACCCAGAAATAAAACCTCACACCTCCAACTGTCTGATCTTGACAAAGTTAACAAATTAAGCAATGGAAAAAGGACACCCTATTCTTATTGCTGGGATAACTGGCTAACTATATGCACAAGAAAGAAACCAGACCCCTACCTTTCACCGCATACAAAAATTACCTCAAAAATGGACTAAATATTTAAATGTAAGACCTCGAATTATAAAAATCCTAGAAGAAAAGTTAGGAAATGTCATTCTGGACATCAGCCTTGGGAAATAATTTATGACAAAGTCTTCAAAAGCAATGTAACATAAACACAATTTAACAAGTAGGGCCTAATCAGAGCTTGGGCACAGCAAAAGAAACTACCAACAGAGAAAACGGATGGGATGGGAGAAAATATTTGCAAACTATGCATATGACAAAGGTCTAATATCCAGAATCTATACGGAACTTCAACAATTCAACAAGCAAAAAACAACCCTATTAAAAAGTGGACAAAATACATGAAGAGACATTTCTCAGAACAACACATACAAACAGCAAAACAAGCATGAAAAAATGCTCAACTTCACTAGTCATCAGAGAAATACAAATCAAAACCACAATGAGATACCATCTCACACCATTCAGAATAGTTATTAATAAAAAGCCAAAAAAACATAGATGCTGGTGAAACTGTGGAGAAAAGGTGATGCTTATACACTGTTGGTGGGAATGTAAATTAGTTCAGCCACTGTGGAAAGCAGTTGGGAGGTTTCTCAATGAACTTAAAACAGAGCTACTGTTCAACCCAGTAATTCCATTACTGGATATATATTCAAAAGAAAACAAACTGTTCTACCAAACTGATACATCTACCTGTGTGTTTATTGTAGCACTACTTACAATAGCAAAGACATGAAATCAACTTAGGTGCCCATCAATGGTGGATTAGATAAAGGAAATATGGTACATATACACCATATACACAATGGAATACTACATAAGCCATAAAAAAAGAATGAAACCATGTCTGTTGCAGCAACATGAATGCAGCTGCAGGTCATTATCCTAAGCAAATTAACACAGGAAAAGAAAACCAAATACTACATATTCTCACTTATAAGTGAGAGTTAAACAAACAAACATGGGTACACTTGGACATGAAAATGGCAGCCATAAACACTGGGGACTTAGTGGGAGGGAAGGAGGGGGTCAGGGATTGAAAAAGAATGATTGGGTACTGTGCTCACTACCTGGGTGATGGTATTAATCATACCCCAAACATCAGCATCCTGCATTATACCTGTGGAACAAACCTGCATGTGCACCCCCAAATCAAAAATAAATGTTGAAATTACAAAAACAGGTAAGTAGACAATGCAGTGAACTCATCCAGTTTGTAGAACCAAAAAATCACTTTATGTTTGTGGTTATTGTACTTCTTTCTTCTGGCAAGTTTATCACAGGTAATTCAAGTGACTGAAAAAGAAACAGAGAAGATGGCTGGCATGCATGACTGTTATTCCTGGCACTTTCTCTGATTAGGGTCCTGTACATATCTCTCAAACACACACATATTCACACATCTCACACATCTATAATCAACTAGGGGTTTTTCTTATTATTGGATAGTTAATAAACCACAGCATAATTAAATTAGAGCCTACATTTATTACTGTCATTCAGTAAGCAGCATATAGTTTTGGATTTCCTGGTTGGAGTCCATCCATAGTTAATAATTGGGTAGGATATGCTGGCATCTCAGTGAGGATATGAATGATTATCCAATAGTTCCTTTGAACAGGACCTTATTACTAATGAGGAGCAGTAAATTGAGTTGACTTTTAGGCAACTTCAGGATCACTCTGGTTTCCTTGGTGGGAGAGGAGGAAGTGTGATGCAGAGAAGTAAGTGAATCAGGCTGCATGGGGTTGTGGTGACAAGGCTTTGAAGATATCCATTCGTACTGATGGTCAAGTCAACAGTAAAATAGCACCCTTGGATTTAGCACCCTTAAATTTTAATGTGCAGAACCACCCCCAAAAGTTGTATAAAATGCAAATCTTAGAGTCCCAGCCACAGACATTCAGGCTCACCAGACCTGGGTCCGAGTCCAAGAATCTGCATTTTAAGTAACCCCCTCAGGTGATTCTAATGGAAACATTCCTGCAACAAACTTGGAGAAGCATTGCATTCCTCTAAGATTTGCCTACCTGATTCCATCTCCCTATCTATTTCTCTCTCTCTTTGCTTTCTCTTTCCTGGTCTGTATTCCTTCATTTCATTGTATGTCATGTACCTTGATAGAGATGCATGTGTGCACTCCCATGCCTAGAGGTACATGGATGCTAATGAATGCAAAACTCAGAAATGAGACTAGAACTCTAGCCCTCTCTTTCACTCCTCCTCTTTCCTGGCAAGGTCACAAGTATAGTTATCTATTTCATCCAGGTGTTTGCATCTAACACGATCACTGCATTGAGTTTTGAGAACTAACTTTGTCATCAAACAGACTGCACCCTTGATAAGTAATACCATTGCCCTCCTGAACTCTGGTGCTATTTTCTTCTTTTGCACTCCCTTCTTTGTAAATGCTCTCACAGGGTTGCTAATCCTCACCTATTTCTTCTTTCTCAGGGACTTTATGAATTCAAATAGGTTCAGACAGACCAGCAGTTCCATGCAGTCTCCAGCCAGACTTGTTTTATTCTTCATGTCTTAGTACCTTGCCCAGAATTTATTGTATAAAGAAGTGCTTAGTAAATGTTTGGTGAATAAAGAATGAAAAAATAATCAGTGCCTGGATGAAATGAAGCAAAGCAGAGTAAATCTCAGAAATTTTCTTAGCAGCTAAGTAGGGCTACGGGGCTCTAATATGCAGATATTTTATTTACTTGAAACGGGGACTGTCCATCTAAAACTGGTTGATGGCTAGAGTCCTGATTTGAAAGCTGTTTCTATTGAATCTGGACTTGTGTCTGGCAGCTTTCTCCTATCCTAGCAAATGTCCTCCAACCCCCATACACAAGCACAACCCTTAATCGCAAGCATTGTCAAAGTAGTGTATTTTCTGTATATTCAGTTTTCTAAAATCATAAAAAGGTAATCCAGGAAAGTGATTTCTAACAGATATGTACTCTTTCAGGTAAATTTTGATCCTCCTTGACCTTCATTATTTTTCTTTTGGCTGTATCCACACTTTGAGCTGTCAAGTAATGGGACATCACATGGAAATATTTTTTTCTCCTTTCAAAATTACATATTTGCAAATTAACCCAGATTGAGTTTTCAACATTCTACATCATTAAAGTAATGACAGTAAATGATAGTTTGCAATATTTAAAACACATTGGAGTAGAAAAAAAGTCTATCATTAGCACATCTCTACTGTACCTTCTTAATAGTGTAATACCATTTGACATTCTGAGCATTTTTTTTTTCAGAGCTCGTGAATAATAAGAATACACCCCCTTCCCTGCATTCATTTTCTGCTTTTTACTTAGAATTTTCTGGGCTTTGGCAAGCACTGAAGTTTATGGTTGCGCAGGAGGTTAGTGTGAGTTGGAGGAAGAACTTAAAACTTGGCAGGTGGTGAAGTAAGGAAGAGCTCACCATTTATTTCTTTTCCACGTATCTTCTTTGTTCATTTGGGATTAATATTTTTTTCAAAACAAAGCCAAACAAAAAAATAAGAGAAGGTAGGGTTCTCAGAAGTGGGTGGCGTACGAGTGAAGCAAAGAGGAGAGGGGGAAAATGGCGAAGGGACAAAGAGAAGGGGAAGCCGAGAGAAGGAGCAACTGGTGGGAGCAGGGAGCAGAGGGAGGCTGGCACAAGGAAAAACTAGTTTTAACTGTTCTGAGACCTTTTTAAAAGTGAAAAAGAAACACCAAAAAACAAAAACCCTCTTCTCGAGAAGCCCCCACCCACAATTGCTTTCATCCTCCCACTCTGGAATAAGTAATGTTGTCTTCAATTGTATAGAAACACGTTTTAGAAAGTAAAAAGCCCCATTTAAAAGCAGGTGTGAGGAGCCTGTGTTTCTGCTCCTGACATAGAACAGCATTGTCTCTGCAGCCCGCACATCACCTCGGGTGCCCCCAAACTACCTTCAAACAGTAACGCCCTCTAGTAGGCTGTTGTATTTTAGATTTACTGAAAACAACAGTGGCTATACTTACCACGTGCTTCATGGGCCAGCTCTTGGGTTGGAGCTTTGCAGCACCATCTTGTTTGTCCACCCCAATCACCCTAGGAAGTCATGTTGTCTCTATTTTGCAAAGGAGGAGCTGAGCCTCAATGAAGACAAGTCACTTGTTCAAGGACACTTCATGGTACAGCTGCAATATTAAGTCAAGGTCTCTCTCTCTTCTTTTTTAACTTTTAACTCTGAAATAATTTTAGAGTTGCAAAAAAAAAAAAAAAAAAAACAGTTGCAAGCATAGTGTAAAGAATCCCTCTACTCTCCTCCCTCAGATCCCCAGATATTAATACTTTACTTATTTCCATTATATTTTCTCTCTCTCAACTATGCATGACTGTGCGTACATATACGTTATATGTGTATAAATGTATGTATAATTTTTAGTGAAATATTTGAAAGCAAGTTACACGATGCCTCTTTGCTCCTTTAGTGTATTTAAACAAGACATTCTCTTAGAAAAACGTAGTCTAATTAGTGACCCAGGAAATTAACCTTGATATAAAACTATTTCTGGTCTACAGACCTTATTGAAATGTTGCCAATGTCTTTTATTTGGGTCCAGGATCCATTCCAGGATCACACATTGTGTTTAGTTGTCCTGTCTTTTAGTGTTCTTTAATCTCAGACAATTCCTCAGACTTTGTCTTTCATGACCTTGACGTTTTTGAAAAGCACAGCCTATTGCTTTTCAGAATGTTTCTTAATTTGAGTTTGTCTGATGTGGCATTTCTTCATGGTTAGAATCAGATTTTGCATTTTGGCCAGAATCCTACAGAGGTAGTATTATATCCTTCTTAGTGCATTATATCAGGAGACACTGATGCCCCTTTCTCCCATTCTTGATATTAACTTTGATCACTTGGTTGGTATGTCTACCAGGTTTCTCCATTGGAGAACTGCCATTTTTCCTTTTGTAATCAATAAGTATCTTGTAGGAATATACTTTTAGAAAACACAGTATCTTTTATCTTATACTTTTTCCCATTCTTTTTTGCATTCACTACTAATGATTCTTACCTGAAACAATTACTATTGTGATGATTGTTAAATGGTAACTTTCTAATTTAATTATTCCTTATTTATGATTTGAAATTCTACTGTAAGGAAGAGTTTTCTCCCCAACCTGCCACTTTTTTAAAAATATATTTTATTTTGTGTATTTGAGGTTTAAAATATAATGTTATGGGATAAATATATACAGTAAGATGGTTACTACAGTAAAGCAAATCAACATCTGTTATCTCAGAGTTACTTTTTTGTGAAGAGAGCAGCTAAAATCTACTTATTTAACAAAAAACTCTAATATAATTCAATTTTATTAACTGAAGTTCTCATATTGTAAATTAGATCTCTAGACTGTTCATCCTACATGTTACTTTGTATCCTCCTCTCTTTATATACACACATATGTACACATATATACATATATGTGTACACATACATTCGTACACATATACATATGTATATATGTATGTGTACACATATGTACACATATACATGTATATATGTACGTGTACACATATGTACACATATACATGTATATATGTACGTGTACACATATGTACACATATACATGTATGTATATACACATGCATGTGCACACATGTATGTGCATATGCATGTACATGTGTATACATATACATACACGTGTACACATATATGTATATATGTATATGTATTTAATTGGTATTATTTATTGGTATTTAATTGTATATGTATTTAATTGGTATACATATATGTATATGTATTTAATTGGTAACTATCATTTGTAAGCAAAAGTACTTTATTAAACAAGTACTTTATTAAACTGAGTAAATATTGCTAATTTATTTCTATCTGCAATTGTTACTTGGCCTGAAACAAAAGTTCCAGGTAAGCATGACAGTCATTTTGCCACAGGAGCCTCAATAATATATGTATATGTATATATGTGTATGTATATGTATATATATATGTATATATATGTGTATATATGTGTATACATATATGTATATATGTGTATATATATGTGTGTGGGTGGGTGTGTGATGTAGAATCGTAGATTTATTTTTATTCTGTAGTCTCTGGAATATTATCAGTTACTATTATTATTTTATTACTCAAACTGTCCCTATTTAGCCAGGGGAGTCCCTTCATTCTGACTCGTGTTATTTTGACCTGTCTCCACAATTTTTTTTTTTTCCTAGCCATTTGTAACTTTCTGGCACCGCAAGATATTCCAATCTCATCTTGTTCCTTTCCTGTCCCATTAATGGAACCAGCCACTTTTCCAAGGAGCTCTGGGTCCTCTCTTTTTTTTTTTTTTTTGGAGAGTAGTATTTAGAAACCGAGATCTGGACATGAGGTATACTCATTAATAGTGGGGTATTACTGCTGCTCAGCCTCTCTGTGTATAGAGGTAGGAAATATATGTATGCGTATTTATATGCATGTGTACTTATACACACACTATATATGTATATATATTTCCACATCTCTCAGTTTATATGTTAAAAATTATGAATTCACAGTGATGTTTTCAATCCTGTAATAAGTCCTCCGTAGGCTTCTCTCTTTCTGCCTGAAATATACTCTACAGTCCTTGAATGATTTTTAATTGTCACTATTTTCAGCAACACTTCTGTTTTGAATGCTTTTTTTCCTATGTAAAAAAAAAATATATTTCTGTCTACTAAGTTTCATCTATCTTTTTTAACCAGTTATTTATTATAAATAGATTATTAGCACATAAATACAGTCCAACTCTCCCTTGCTCAGAGTAGAAGCTTAACTTTTTGCCTTAAATTGTTTTCAGTTATTGTTTTCCTCGGATGGGGAAAATTAATGTTCCTTTAACCTTTCAATCATGTCTCACTTTGGTGATTATTTTATTTTTTGTGCTTGCCTTAGGAATAAAACATAGTGTTTGAGTTTATTTCTTATGTATCAGGATTGCTTTAATCGTTTCAATCATCTTTCTTTCTTTCCTTTTTCTCTTCAAAATTAATTTTGAAATAATTATTGTACTAGGAATCCTCAACAGCTGAGCTGTACCATCTCAAAGTACCATTATTATCACTCTGTTAGGTGACATGATAATAATCATTTCTAATCTGGTGTCTCATTACATAAACATACATTGCTAATTATAATATGCCTCTGATCTCCTTTCTTTTTTTTGAAAAAAAAAAAAAGCAGCAGCAGAAGCAGAAGAGAATAAGAGAAGAATCCTTCTGAAAGCTCTTAGTTCGGCCATATTACCCCATAGTGTGGCTGTATAAAACATTTTCACTTTCTTGCACAAGGAACATAATGAGAGTCTAGGAAGAAAATATGAATAATTTTATAAGTTGGCTATTTAAAGAAAGAGAAATAGGCTTTTCTGAGTTTCTGGTATATCTAACTTAATATTACAGTACTGGACCTCATTCTGAATACTTAGAATATTTACGACACTTGGTGTTTGGACTTTATAAAAGGTCACTTGAAAATGAAGTCACTTTTATTTTAAAGTAGAAGAAAGTGGATGTGGAAAAGGGAAGAGCTTTTAAGGGAAACCATGGTGTCTGTTCTCCTGTAAAAGGTCTTCATTTCCAGTAGTAATTGTATTTTTAATGGCCTTCCTAACATTAGATGAATACATCTTGATGTATGAAAGTATTTCAGATTTTTGAGGCTTCTGTGGCAAAATGACTATCATGTTTACCTGGAACTTTTGTTTCAGCCCAAGTAACAATTGCAGATAGAAATAAATTAGCAATATTTACTCAGAACTCACACATACATGTTTTTCTTGTTTAATAAGGTACTTTTGCTTACAAATGATAGTTACCAATTAAAGCCATCTTAAGATCAAAAAGGGACATCATTATAAGGAGTCGGAGGTATGGCATAAATCACAGGGGAGGGCATAAACTCAGCGTCATGAGAATGCCAGGCCTCAGGACCAGGGCCCAAGAAGACTATTCTCTTTAGTATCTCTGTGTCTTCTATAATAGATGGCCATGTATTATAGAGAATAGGAGTCCTACAAGGCTTCTATGGTAAACAAACAGGGTCTTTGATTCCTGTTAGCTTGGGGAATGTTCCATACCACATCCACCAGCTCTGAGAGCTTCACAGTGCACAGTAGAATATTAAAGTCACTGAGAAGTTCCATGGAAAAGAAGCCTGCTTAACCTTCTTTAATCTACTGATTCCCAAGCTCATTTGACCATTGCTTTGAGAAGTATCATTTTAAACAAAACACTTAATAATATGGAATTCAATTTAATTGTATTCATGGAGTTCGATTGTATTATTTTTTAAATGATAGGAGCACTTGTTAAGTGATTAGTTCAAGGTCACGGTACATTTTTGAGCCTCTTGGTCTAGTGCTCTTCCCACTGGTGCTTACTTTCGTGGATCTTGGCTGAGAAACTGGACTGACAGCTGTTCACTTTGTGCCCATACCCCATCACCTTAGCATTTTAAAGGAGCTCCCCACTTTAAGTTGAGTGATGGATTATTCCATTGGTTCTCTTGACAGGCAGCCTGCTGTTTCACAGATGACCCAGCAGCTCTAGTTTAAAATGTGCCTTTATTTCCTGTGTATGATGCATATATATTGAGCAGTTTCTGGTCATAGGAACTTAGGTTCCAAATCTTATTAAGGTTTTTGTCATTGCAAAGGGTGACATTTTAGAGGAACTGAAAGTGGCTAGCATGTTAGCCTCATCCTTGAATCCCGGCAAAATAAATTTTGGTTGAGTTTGCCATAACATTCACCCATTCATTTTCATTGCTTAATGTCCTAGATCCAGTGAAAGGGAAGAGATGTGTCAAATGTTCTGAGAGGCTGTAGATTCACTTGGCAATTAAACCAACTAGTGCAGATGCAGACCAGTGAAAACAGTAAAGTTTCCCAGGGTAAGTCTTCTGGGAAAGTGAGAAAAACCAAGTAGAAAAAGGGTAATTGAATATCAGAAATGAAGAGCTGAGGAAAGTGTTGGGGGAATAAACACCAGGAGAATAAACTATTGTAATTTCTGCCAATAAGAACATCATGCCCTTAAAGGGAATGCTGTTTCCTCCACTCCCCCTTTGGAACAGTTAGCAGGAGTAGCAAAAGCAGTAACAACATGATCTCAGTGATAATGTGTCTGTAATCCATGAAACTGAGCCAGGTGTTGTATTAAATACCTTTGAGACAGAAACTCATTTCTAAAATCCAGACATTTGCTGAATGAATGAATGAATGAATGAGCAAATTTTAATTTGTTTCTGTCTAGGGATAAGAACTTTTGATGCTTTGCTCTTCAAAGGAGTTTAAAACATAATAAGGGAGAGAGAATGCAGGACATGAAGTTAGAGAAATGGCATGGGAGAGGTAACACTGTAGAAGTAGAGGAACAAGAGAAAATTTCCATCAGGGGCAATTGCAATACTTCAGGCAAAAGGAAGAGAGTGAACAAAGGTTTAACATTTGTATGGGCGTATCAGTTAACTGTTTCATAAAACTCATGTGTAGCAAATGGTCCCCAGTGCTTGGTGGATTGAAATAACAGTCATTTACCTGATTCTTATGTCTGTGGGCCAGCTTGGCTTGTTTTGACTACAGGGTGTGAGTTAGGTCCGTGTGTCTGTCATCCTCCAAGACCCAGCAGAAAACTAAGACATCCGCTTCTCATAGTGAAAGGCAGGAATTTTAAGTCCCTGCTCCATTCACATGTCTTAACATGTCATTAGCCAAATAAAGTCTGATATCAAAGGAGTATGACAGTATATTCCTCTCAGGAATAAGAAGTAAAGAGACGGTGAATATTTACTGAACAACAGTCTCATTTACTTCAGTGCGAAATACACGGTTATTTTGTATATCTGGTGAACTTGTTAGGAAGTAGCAGCGTTTATATTGTAAAATCAAGCTGGAGGTTGCAGGACAGAGGCTAGAATTCCAGCTGAGAATACTATTACAAAGGACAAGAGTGGAGTGAATTTTTCCAGTGAGTCAAGGGCCACATATTGGTCAAGGGAAATGAGCACTGAAAATACCTGTCCAGAAACCTATACTTAGTAGGGTGACATTGGTATCTCATGAGAAAATAGATTTAGTAGAAGATTAAAAGCAGGAACCAGATTGTATGGGGCTGAAAAGGATGAGGGGTTAGAGAAGTGAGGTAATTACTATCAGCATCTCTTTTGAAGAATAAAGGGCAGAAGAGAGATGGGGTTTTGAAATGAGGGAGAGCAAATGTGAGACAAACACAAGCATGTACTATGAGAGCTTATATTCAGTAAAGAAAAATTCTGGGGCTGTTTGTTGTCCCAGGATAATGATGATAGACACAGAGCTGTCATCCTTTTCTCTCTTTTAATATAAGATATTTTGTAAGATGATAAGGCAAGGTCAATGAGTAAGACAATCCCCTTTCCCAATAGTTTTGTTATATACAAACTTACAAATGTGACATGTGTCAGGAAACTCTTGAATCTTGAGTCAATCACCTCTACTACTTAATATGCTCGAGGGACCTTATTTTTAAACATTATATAGGGGCACAATATTTACCTATACAGTTAACAAGCAACTTGCTAACACAATCAGTCACTTGAATTGTTAATTAATGTTTAATTTTCTAATTACTCACACCTGCAGAAATTTCCCCCAATAGGAAAGAAGACCTAGTTTCAACTCTGGATGATAGAAGTTGGGGTTTTCTTCCATGAATATGTAAGCAATCACAACTTACGTGTATTCCCTGGGATTTAGTAACACAGTGCAGTCATCTGTTGACCTTGAGCTTACAATAGGATAAGTTGGTGTGGGGTCCAAAGAAGGAGATGTTTGAATCTCGCACTTCAAACACTGAATGCTCTAGCTGGGAAAAGAAGGCATATATAGATGGAATAATGAATAATAAGAAAGTATCATGTCCTGATACCATGAAGTCCTAGCTTCATAGGTACTGTCAATAGAGAATAGTACAGAAGATGTAGAGTGCTGCAAGGGTTAAGAACACAGGCTGGGGATCCACACTGCCTAGGTTTAAATCCTTGATTGTCCACTTACCAGCTCAGTGATGTTGGGTAAGTCCTTGACTTTTTTAGGTTTCAGTCTCTATCTATAGAATGGGGACAATAATGGTGGCTACCTTGAAGACTTATTGGAAAGACTAAGTTAGTATATGAAATGTGTAAAACAATGCCTGGTACGTAAGTAAGCATGCACAGGCTCTTAGATATTCTAATTTTTATTGTTGTTGGTGATGTTTTGTTGTTGTTTACTTGGTTGGTTTCTTTATTTTGTTGTTGATATGGTATGGGCCACAAGATTTAAAGAAGGTGATGACAGCCATCGAACTGGACACATTGCATGATGTCCTTAATGTTAGCACCAAATCATCTAGAAGGAGTCTTTCCTAGTCATTCTAAATATAAAGGGCTTTCTTCTCAAATGACAAGTTAGAGTTAATGTATCCGAAGCCACTTCGATTTATTCCTCTTAAAGCAAGAGTGTTTGTCTCTCTGCAAGCAACTGCCTGTTGTCCTCAGGCTAAGGCTTGGTAACACTCTTGGTTTCTCCTCCTCTACCTGTCTTTCCTTACTACCTCATGTCCTTCAAGTCTTTATTACCTGTATTAGTCTGTTCTCACTCTGCTAATAAAGGCATACCTGAGACTGGGTAATTCATAAAGGGAAGAGGTTTAACAGACTCACAGTTCCACATGGCTGAGGAAGCCTCACAATCATAGTGGAAGGCAAAAGAGAAGCAAAGGCATGTCTTACATGGTGACAGGCAAGAGGGCTTGTGTACGGGAACTCCCCTTTATAAAACTATCAGATCTCATGAGACTTACTCACTATCATGAGAATAGCATGGGAAAGACCTGCCCCCGTGGGTCAACTCCCACCAGGTCCATCTCATAACATGTGGGAATTATGGGAGCTACAAGTCAAGATGAGATTTGGGTGGGGACATTTTATTATCACTGGAAAGTCAGCTCCAGGGAGCCCCAGGCGCAAGTCTGGGCAGACAACTCTGTTCCCCTTTTGAGCATTTTGGCTAACTTTGCTGCAAGTCATAGACAGAGACACATTCAACAAGTCTTATTCCAGAGATGCTATACAAGCTGCATTTAGAAGGGTAAACAGCAGTCAGGCATGCCAGACATGGAAAGAGAGTCATTCATGTGAAGACAAAAAAACACACAGCCTCGGAAGTAGGGAAATGCTTGTTATAATATAGAAATCAAGAGGCCAATACAGATGTGGTTGCCATGCCAATAGAAATATGATGCAAGCCACTTGTGTGATTTTAGTTTTTCTGGTCATCACCATAAAAAGTAAAAGAAATTAATAATATGTTTTTAAAACCCGATATATCCAAAATAGTATCATTTCAACATACAAGCTATGTAAAAAATTATAAATGGGATTCTTTCACCTTCTGTTTCCCTTGTCTTTGAAATCTGGGTTGTATTTTACACTTCTGGTACATCTCAGTTTGGGCTAGCCACAATTCAGATGCTCAGGAGCCACATGTGGCTGGTGGTTCTACTCTATTGACACAGCAGAACTAGAGCATGGCAAGCAAGGAAGACAGTGATAGATGAGGGTGGAAATTTAGAGGCAGGATCCTATGAGAAGGGGCTTTGCTGACCATGGTAAAGTTTATGTGACCTTTGACAGAGATTTCTCTTTTAAAGAGAGTGAAAAACAGTTTGTTAACCATAAACTAGTCTTCATGTCATCAGGTGGATGGACCTGTAGAAATTGCTGCCTGTTCTCTGCCTGAGGGCCAGCACTCAGTGGATTTTAGCTGAATCCCTTAAAGGTAAGACAAATGCCATCCAACTATTTTGAAGAAAAATGTTAAGGAATTTACCTAAAAGGCTTACAGAATAAAATTAGGGAGGAAAACCCATGCAACCTCATTGTAATAACCTTCTGTCTCATGGACTATATCCTTATATTGAACAGAGGCACCCTGCCTCGCCGTCTGCAGTGGGCGCAGTCTGTTTGCCTCTGACCTCTAAACATAGCTGAGCGGTTGGAACCCACTGATGGCATCCCGGAAGCACCTAAAGAATGTGAGAAAAGCTCCCAAATCTTTGTTTGTCTTCCCTAATTCACCCAGCAGGGACAGGTGTGGATTGGGTTCCTGTAGTTGCTTCAGGTATCGGGTAACTCAAAAAGTCTTAACGAAAGCTGTATAATTGTCCTGATGCGTGATTGGTTCATTTTGTCATTCACCAGAAGTCTGGCATGCTGAGGTGCTCAGTAAATATTTGTTGAAAGAACCAGTAGATAAAGGAGCAGCTCCTTATTGGGCACCAACAATATATCAGGCACTGTCAGAAGCTGTGGCTACAATGATGGTGATGTAAAGACCACATAGTCCACACCTCCATCATCATATCTTGGGATTAGCTGCTTCAAAACACCTGGAGAGCTTCTATAACTATGACTGTCAGATACTTACCTACCTGGTGAGTCAGTTCTTGAAGGTGAGGTTGGACCCAGGGCACTCCAGGTGATCCTGAGCCCTGTGACTTGGATGTGGCCACCAAGTTGGTCATTGCAAAGCAGCATGGTCAATACCTTGTGAGGGAATGGAGGCAATAGGGAACAATAAAAGCATATGGGGGGATCCCTACACCAGCCTGAAATGCCACCTGGAAGAGGTGACTTCTAAGTTGCAAACTAAAGGACAAGGAAAACTTGAGCAAGTAAAGAGTGAGGAGAAAAGTGTGCTAGACAGAAGGAAGTTTTTATGTGGTAAATTTATATTATTTTGTTCCTACATCTTAGTCACCCTTCCCTTAGGACACTGTAGATGTGTGAAAGTGCTTGGAAAAGTGTAAACCCCTCTAAGGATGGAAAGTATGACTGTTTTATGGATTCTGTTTGAGGGAACTTCAGTTGATTGATGGCTGAGAAGGATGAATATTTGATAGGCAGGGAATGCTCTTTATGGCACAGAATGTCTTTCCAAGAAGAAACTTTACTAGAATCACAGCAAACCTCTCAGCCACAGTGCCCAAAATGTCATAGTTAATTGAATTATTTACTATGAAAATGATGGTTAACTGAAAATCTCTTTAAAATACATGAGTCTCTTTTACTGTCTTGGACAAAAGCACTATACAAGCACAGGCCTTACCTGTCTCTTTGCTGGACCTGCAGCCCCTGGAGCAGTGTTTTATGTAACGTATGTGCTCAATGAATATATGTTGTCAGAATGTGTAATTGACATAGGTTACATTAGAAATTTTAACTTTAAACCCTTTGTTTTGTCATGAATTGTAACAGGTTGGGATTAAACTATACATAACCTGTAATTTACTGGCATTTTGAATTATTTGGATATTTTTTATAATACACTTAATACACAAACACTTTTCATTATTTTTTTTAAAAAAGTAGTTCAAATTCCAACATATAAAATATGAAATTTCTCCACTTCCTGGTTCATCTTTATAGGTTATTATTGTCAGAAGACTGGTGTGTGTCTTTCCAGGCATTGTTTCATGCCTTAACATCCCTTTATGTACATTATGTAGATTTGATTATAAACAGGATCATATTATATTTTTCTGTGATTCCCTTTTTGTCTTTCAGAGTATGTTTTGGAGCTTTGTCCTTAGGAGAGCAATTACAAGTTTATTCATTCTTTTTATTGACTTAATAGCTTTTCATGTATAGAAGCACTGTACTTTATTTAACCACTTCTATATTTTAGTAATATAGAAACAATATTACAGTAAACATCCTTGTACATATATTTTATGCATATTAATGTAATCATTTAGCATAGATTCTTAGGGCCATCTAATTTTTTAAAAAACAAGAATAGTATTTCTATTCAATCATTGCCTGGTTTCTTCTTTGCCTCTTTTACGTAAAACTCAGGTACAGAAAAAAATTATGTTTCATTGAGCATTTTTACTTGGCAGCTTCTTATCTGAGACTTTAATTGTGAAAATTAAATGTATATGAAATCAAGTATTTCATCTACCAAAATGAAAGTTTTTGCTTGTGATTTTGGATATTTAGTAGTTTGTGGCCCTTGTACTAGGGAGCACCATGGGCCTAGGATACCCCTTGGGTGGGGTTTCTACCACTTCCCTGCCATTTGTATCATGGTCCTAGTAATGGATCACACTGAACTTACACAGTGCACAACCCACACAGCTGTATGGAGCCAACTTGTTGTCTGGAGTTTTGCACTGTTGCTAGTTTTACTCTTTTCTTGTTCTCAAGATCTCCAGCTTAACCCTGGGAACTTAAGATGCAGAATCAAGATCACTTACACTGTGCTGTTAAGAAAAATTACAGTTTTATGCCCCTTTGGGAAAGCAAACAACATTTTCAGCTTGGAAATAGACATCAGAACCTGTCAAAAAAAATGCTTTCATTTTGTTTTTTTGAGGCAGAGTCTCGCTCTGTTGCCCAGGCTGGAGTACAGTGGTGTGATCTCAGGTCACTGCAACCAACCTCTGCCTCCTGGTTCAAACAATTCTCCTGCCTCAGCCCCCAGAGTAGCTGGGGTTACAGGTGTGTGCCACCACACTTGGCTAATTTTTGTATTTTTAGTGGAGACAGGGTTTCACCACATTGGCCAGGCCAGTCTCAAACTCCTGGCCTCATGTGATCCACCCGCCTTGGCCTCCCACAGTGCTGGGATTACAGGTGTGAGCCACCACGCTGGGCCCCTAAATGCTTTGTTGAATGAACAAATGAATGGATGAGCATGACACCATTGAAACTAAACTTGAGGCTCCTCAGATCATTTTAGTTAATGCCCTTCAAAGTGTTAGGTTGAACCCACTGCCACTGTTAGGTAGGGGCAAGAATGTGCTGGTTTAATTGGGACATTCGTCTAGTTAATAAGCTCTCACTGGGTATTTGATGATGGAGTGGGGCTGTCAGGTGGAAATTCCCAATATACCACAACACTTGAACCTTCACGTTGACTAAAAGAAAAAGTGAGGAGTTGCTGTACAAGTGACTTTCGCAAGATACGAGGTCTTCCCAGATCAATATCCACCAAACAACAAAGGCAATTGATAAGTTAAGCTGTGATGAGCCAGATAGTACCTGTGGGCTCTCTTGACAAATGTGACTAGCAAGCCCTTTACATTGTACATCGTGTAAGGAGGAAATCAAAGATGAAATAGAGGGCTCTTTACTTTTCCCAGTTAAATGAGAGATTGTAGTTTTGACTGCCCATCTGTTTTAGTCAGAGTATCTTTCTGTAGGGGAAAAGATATATATTCATTCATAGTCGGTTTTTCTGCTGTGTGTGTGTGCTTATTCATTCATTTATTCAATAAATATTTATGAGGAGACTGTTGTGTGGCTGGCATAGTGCTAGGTCTTTAGATAGACTTATATATCTATTCAGCAAATGTATCCATAAGTGCCATTGTTTTAGATATTTCCCCTAATATAAATATATTTCCCATCTCTACTTTAGTACCGAATTCCCTGAGCAAAGGAATAGAGACTCATGTTCATGAATAGGTTTATTTTGGAGTTGAGAGCTTTTAGCCCCTGGGTATTTTTTTATGCCATGCATTTGGGGGAGAGGTGCATCTATTTTGTAGTACTTTATGAGAATTTTTGATTTGCCTACCACTGTGATAGGCACTGAGAGTGACTAGCAAAACATTATGAAGCGCTGTGTCAGTTTTCACAGGTTCAAAAATTTTGTCAAGGATTAAAATCAACCTACAACAGATAGTCAGTGAACAGTACAAGGTGGCCCATGATTACATGACCAGAAGTTACGTTGGCATTTTGAGAAGGAGGGAGGTCATTAGGGCCAGAACAGTCTAACTCTCCATCTTGTTATCCACATATTTCTAAACACATGCTGTGGACAGGAGAATATAATGCATGCATGGAGGTATTGACAAAGTGCTCTAATTAGCAGAACATTAATAAGTAAAAATCAACTCACTTTCAATAAAACCTAATTTCACTAAAAATCGCTGGACCGGCCTGGGAATGGGAAACTCTTAGATATCACTGGGAAATTCGTTCTGAGTATCAAGATAAAAATGAGAACAAGGTGAGAAATGAACTTCAAAATTAAGCCTGAGTTTGACTTACATTTTAATTTTTTTAAATAAAAGAGTTCTCACAGCCTGGGGATTTCCCTTAAGCAGCTGGTGAGTACCCTGTACTATCCCCACCATCCCAGCCTAGACTGTGTCAGTGTCCGTGGAAAAAGGACTTTTATCATTTTCTAGGAATGAGTTCAGCTGCATGTAACAGAAACCCTGCCTTTAACAGTTGCTTAAACAAATAGGGGTGTATTTTCTTACGTAACAAGAAGTCCTCCTGGAGGTAGGCAGTGTCTTAGTGATTGTTTTAATCTGCCTATTTGAAAGATGGCCATCCTATTTCCTTGCATCATGATCAAATTCATGGTAGGAAGAAAGAGAGAGAGGTGGCAGCAGCAGTGTTGCTATTGGAAAACCATACGCTTCCCCTGAGTATTCCCCCAGCAGTTTTTCGCTGGCTTCAAGAGTGTCTGGGAGAATGAGTAGTTGGCCATGGGATGGGAGCAGGCAGGAGAAAAAGGTGTTAGGAATGAGCAATGGGCAAACTGACCAAAGTTTCCTGCTACAGGAAGCTCTGTAGATGTGTAATTCAGTGCAAAATACAAACTCAGTAAACTGACTTGAGAGGCATCTTATCTCTGACTGATTAGGTCTCAATTTCTTGCTGTGTAAAACAAGGGGCTTGCCTAGGGATAGTCTATATTTTCAGAGGTTTTCCTGTTATAACATTCCAGAATTTCTCAGATACTTTTATAATGATTAAGAGCTTTATGATATCAAACACAGTATAATTCCAGAGAGTAACTGAGTCCTAGGTACTTCATGTGCATGATCTTATTCAACCCTCACCATGCCTCTGTGAAGCAGGCACTATTACGCCATCCATTTTACAGATGAAAGAAATTAGTGGCAGGTTAAGCCTCTCGGTGACATGGTTAAGGTGACATAGTTAGATGATGGCCAAGTCAGGATTCATTCCAGGAGTGTGGCTGACCCCAAAGACCTTTCTTTAAGCACTAAGCATTCTAGCTCATAAGTTTTCTCCACATTCTAATGTATTCTGTCTTCTTCAACCTGGCTGTATGTGTAATACACATGTTTTCATGATTCTCATTTTTCCAGACTTCCTAGTTTTGGTCTGGAAAGTCTTCTCTTTTTGTGAGTCGATTGCTCTTTGCCCAATTTATGTCCTAAAGAACAGTCTCAGGGCAAGGCATGAGACTTGAATCAGGAATGAATAGTGAGTCACAGTGCCTTTGAGGCCAGCTGTGTTTATGTTTGAATGCCACCTCTCACTTGCTAGATGTATATGTGTGACTTTGAACAGAGTAAGTGTCATATCTTTAAGTGTCAGTTTCTTCATATGCAATGGGAAGATTATGATATTAATCAGTGGCTTTTTAAATGAGAAGTAAATGAGATAATACTTGTGAAGCGCCTAACACAGCATCTGTCAATGTATTAGAGAGTTGATAACTGTGAAAGTGGTTAAAGTGAAAGGGATGTAAATGAAAATACAAAACAGAACTGGATTATTTGGCAGATCCTAAATACTCTTCGACCAGTATAGTCTTGCATTGGTCTCCTTCATTCTCAGTGTGCTTGTGTGTGTGTTGTGTGTGTGTGCACATGCAAACTTTGCTTTTCCTCCTGTCTACTTTGTGAACTCGGGTCAACTGTAGCTACTACAGTTCTAGAGCTGCTCACACGATAGGTTCTGTCTGCCCTTGTCCCTCATCATTCAGGGCATGGATGATACAATGACTATTTACTCTGTTGTCAAAATTCTAGAGGTACTGTCTGTAGCGTGGAAACAGAGTTTCTCTGCATATTTTCAAATACAAGGTAGAGATTGCAGTGGAGGACAAAGTGTGAGGGTGGTTTGGTTGGGGGTGGGGTATATCAGTTATACTGTGTTCTTTCATTGCAGCTAAAAATTTCAAAAATACTACCCATTTTGGAGTTCAGTGAAGTAAATTCTGAGAATCCAAGCATCCAATAAGAGTTATAAACAACATAGTTTTATTATTGCTAGGTAATTGTTTTACTTTTATGTTTCATTAATATTATTTATTTAAATCAAATTAGCCATACATATAACTTCAGGCAGGAAGGAAAGCTATAAGAGAAAAATTAAACGTTTCCTTTCCTTCTCTTCTCTGACCTGCTGGTCTCTTGTCCTCCAAATATTACCATTGTGAAGTTTCTTCCATAATTTCAGAAAAAGAAATTATGCACGTGTCGACATCTAAACAAAATGACACAGAAACTTTAAAATCTTTACTTAAATGGCATGACATTATATACATTCTTCATACTTAGCTTGTTTCAAAGCGTAGTATATCTTGAAGAGCAGACCTACCTCATTATTCTTAATAGCTATACATATTATTTTGTGTTGATAAATCAAAATGCATTTAACCCAGTGAATGGCATATGGGTTTTCTTTTCCATTTTTGTTTGTTTGTTTGTTTGTTTTTATGGGCAATACTACAAAGGACGTTCCTGCACAAATTCTGGCATACTATTTGGAAGTATATCTGTAGGGCAAATTCTTAGCAATGCATTTGCTGGGTTAAAGGGTTTGTGAATTTGCCATTTTGCTAAGAGATTGCCAAATGCTGGATATGCAGAAATGCTCTCAACAACCAGATAGAAGGAAAATCACTTGATTCCTTTCTTCTAATTTACTTTGATAATCTTTCAATGGTCTTCTAAAAAATGAATGGCGCGTTTGTTAGATAGATTTTATTTGGCAGTCACTCTGGGCCTCTGCTTTTCTTAGAGGAGGGAAGACAGATGAGCTGTGGTGAACATGGGGGGATAAGTCAATGTTCTGGCTTCCTCAACCAATGTGAATGTGGCTGGACTATTTTTTCTAGTTAAAGAAATCTCCATATGGTGTGGTGATATATCTGGGGTATATCACTTTCTTGAAACACAAGATGATTTTTATTTTGCTTATATTCAGTCTCATTTAGTAACTGTCAAAAAATTTACTACATTGCCAGAAAGTTGATCTCGTAGACCAGATGTCAGTCGGGACCCCGTTGCTCTACGGACATCTAACTATAATGTTCTCAAACTCCCAGTTCCACAGTTCATGAGAAGTTAAAGTTCTCTGCACCTTCTCTGTGAATTTTGTCTTCCTCTTGTTTTTCTGTCCAAGTGTCTGTTTTGCCCTACTTAACAGGATGTGCAATTTGTTTGCATGCATCTGTAACAGTCTTCTTCCCAGGCATTATTTTAATGTAGCTGTGAACTGGCAGATATTAGAGGTCTCATTGTGGAACATTTCTTGCTCCTCAGTTGGCTCTTCTCCTCCTCCATCCCCTTTCACTTCCTCACTCTTACTGGAAAAGAAGGTTTGCCTTTTTCTGCAAGGCCTTTATGTCTATTAACATCTATTCCCTCCTATCTTTAACTCTGAGATGGTTTAATAAGCATGCCTCTCCCACAAATTCTATATGTTTTCCTGAAGAGTTTTTTTTTAAACCAAAAAACAAAACCCCTCCATATTCATTATAATTTCATCCAAAAATTCATGTTAGGTCATCTCCCTTACAAAGAATATTTCTCAAACTGCTTTTCTATTTGTTTTTGTTTCTGTTTTAATTGGCTGGTATTTCGGTGTAAGGATTAACAGAAGAATGCCTTCTTAAGGATAAATCCAGCACTTCAGTAGAAGAAAGATTGTGAACTTTGGGTAGGGAGACCTAGGGTTAAATTCAGACCCTACCATTTACTCATTGTGTAATGCAAGCAACTTAAGTTTTGAACCTTTATTTTCTTCAGTAGAGGAGATAATTCTTAATGGATTGTCTTAAACATTAGAAAGGAAAATATTAAGCATCCAGCACAGTACTTGGAATGTAGGAGGTGCTTAGAAAATAACAGTATTATGGCAGTGACTCTAAACCACCCTCACTGTCATTATCATTGAATTCTCAGCAGTGTGTTTTCTTCATTCCATGGCATAGAATACATTTCCACTCCCATTCATTATTTCAGCACTTCCTCATCTCAACTCCATAGTAAGGTACCTCAGAAGAAGGCCACGTCTGATTTTGTACTTGGTTGTTGAGCACACATTAGGTACTCAATCAATGCTTATTGATTGGTATTTTATTGATTGGTGATCTTTTGGAGGTCTGAAAATTCATCTCCTTTCTACCTTTCTGGTAATAACCTAAGGAAATGGAAATTCATGATGTTAGAAAGGATTTCATTTCTTCCCCAGCTGCCTTATTTTGAGTCAGGTCTCTGTACTCTGACATGAGACATATCTTCATTTTTTTCCCTTCTAGCAGTAAATCAATCTTTCTCATTTCTTGCTCTTTTCCATGTTGTTTTGCCAGTTTCTCTTTCTTTTGCTTTCTCTCCTACACGCGAATTCGTTCCTGTTCTTCTGGCTGAAATTCATCTCTTGTGTCATAAATGCCCTTCCTTCTGTATGATTCCCTTGTCTGCTTTCCCTTCAGATGATCTATTCACCTTATTTGAAAGAAAACATCATTTGTTTCCTAGCATCTGATCCGAATAACAGTGAAATGTTTGTTTAAAATTAATGTTTTAAGCAAAGAACCCTCTCTGTTTACTTGACTTGCAATATTTTAATATTTAACACGCTATGATGTAAAACTTGTGGAAGAAAAATATCCTGCTGTGATCTGGTTGCCTAACAATTTACATTCAGCTGCAATATTTTATTTGCTATAATTACTCACTGACAAAACAGGGAATCGAAATGCAAAAATACAAAATGCTCTCAGTTTGCATTTTATTCTGGAATGTGAAAAACCCTCGGTTCTTGAGGGAAAGAGCATAAAAAAGGAAAACTAGCTTAGTCAGATATCCATTTCTACAAACTGACTCTTCGGCAGTAAGACTAAAACCAGAGAGGAAACCGTAGGGCTTCTGGAGGGAGTTTTTTAAAGAGGTCGTATGATGTGGACTCAAGGTTGGAGGGCAGGGCCTGGGGCCATCACATTCCATCTCTTACTCCAGAGTCTCACTGTGAGTTTTACACAGGTCCTTTCGCTGTGTGGCACCTATGGATCTGCTCTTAAACCATTGAAGTTTCTTAGATGAAAAGTAGGAATCCACTGGGCTCTTGTTAGAAAACATCCTACTCTGACACTTTCCCCATCCTATTATTTGCACTCTTGAAAATGACAGGTTTCAATGGGATTGTGGGTCTGAATGGAGCATGACAGCCAACATCTAGGCACTGTGCGGACCAACCAATAGCTCCTCGCTTGATTTCCACCACTGTAAACAAAGCCCTTCCTGGATTCAGAGATGGAAACCCTCATATATCTAGATCTTAGCTCCTTCACACCTTTACCCCACCCTCATTTGCAGTTTGAAAAATGAAAAGGTTTTTGTTCCTGAAATTCTGAATAAGAGTGCCACAGCACATTTTTCCAATAAGTAATTAATAAGAGAAATCAAAACAAGATTTTTCCCTCTGTGATGAAATCTAACCAGTATACTCCAGTAGAAAACAAACCAAAACCATGCCATTGATTTTGTTATCACACTGGGGGAAAAAAGTCATTATACTTTTTTTGAGATCTGAAAATGGCTAAGACAACCAGATACTGAGTTCTCATAATTGCAGATCTCATTTTTCTCCTACTAAGCTGCTTTCTTCCCAAATGTGCCACAGTTTTCATGTAACTTATTCAAAGTAGGTAGTATACTTTTAGGAGAAACTGCAAAACCATTTCCCAGGAACAGTTAATATGCATTTTAATATTTCTGACACATAAAGTAGTTAATGCAAAGGATTAATCATTACATAAACCACGTGATGGGAGGATTTGGAGAAAGTTCTTAGAAATAAAGAACTTTGTTATGTGATGCATATTTAAAAAGATAGTTTTCTCCAAGCAATCAATAACACAGGATTTAGTGATCCTTAGTTAGTCCCGCAGTATTGATTCTACGGTCTAAATTCATTATAATTTGATTTTTGGATAGCTAGAAAGTTGATTTTTGAGTCAAAGATTTTCTTTCTTTATAGAGAAACTTTTTGTGTGTGTAACATGAGGATGGAATTCAGCAAACATTTGGGTTTTTTAAAATACTAATTATACCTTCCATTATGTTCTTTATTTTTGTTTATGGTTTAAGAAGTTATAGAGGCTCCCCAGGGTTAATAGCATCACTTTCCTATTGCTATATTTCTGCCAATATGAAGAAACTGGATGACTATCATTTTTCCCCCATGTATCTGGGCATGTTGTTTATCAAAGCAAAAGGAAACAAAACAAAACAAAACAAAAAACAACTCATGGAGCACAATTAATGCTTATAAGTTCAAATTGCCCTCTATGGATGACATGATATGATCACCCCATGAGAACCTATTGAAGTCAAACCATTGTCTATTTAAAGAATAGCTAGTAAAGTTTTATAAAGAAAAGATAAACTTACTGCAAAGCTACAAGGAGTCTTGTACTAGAAGGGGAGACCCAACAAGAACTCAGGAAGCTCTAGGCAGCCCTCACTCATAAGCCTCGTGGGCACAGAAAACCTCTGCTGTTTTTGTTAGGGGTGATGAATATTTGGGTTACTGGTGGCAAATCCATGTAGGCCTGCAGCAACCTCAATACTTGCCTCCTGAGAAATAATTCAACTGAGGGGCATAAGGCAGGAAAAGAGACTGAGGCAAGTTTTAGAGCAGGAGTGGAAGTTTATTAAAAGCTTTAGCACAGGAAAGAAAGGAAAGTATATCTGGAAGAGACCCAAGCAGGCACTGTGAAGGTCACGTGTGACATTTGACCTTTTGACGTGGGTTTTATATGTTGTTGTACTTCTGGGCCTTGTGTCCCTTTTCCCATGGTTCTCCCCCTAGGGTTGACCACCTACATGTGTGTGACCTGCTAATACCTGGGAGGTAAGCATGCGAGTCTGTTTAAGAAGTTGTATGTATGCCCACCTGAGGTTTTCTTCCCTTTTCCAGTAGAATGCCCCAGAGGGTCATACTTTGCCATTTTGTCTCTTAATGCGCATACGTGAGCTCACTTGCCCAACTCCTGAAAACTGCTGATTGCCAGTTACAGGTGTTTCCTATGAATATAGGAAGATGGCCTTTCCCTGGTGCTGGCTGACCAATTATTATTTTAGAGAGAGTTAACAACCGCCTCACCGTCACCTGACAGTAGCTTGGCTTTTCTGGTGGAGGTGTTGGGAGGGCCCTCTCCTGCCCTATCATGCCTGACTACCTACCTACTGTAACGTTTTCTTTGTTTTAGTTGCCTTGATTTTCTTACTCCGTTTCTATGTTTTTAGAAGATCAACCTGTACTTGACCGTCATGGCCTCTGAATACCATGAACTCTCTGCCCAAGCTTTTGCCATTTGGTCTGTTTCCCAATTCACATTTCCAAGAACAATTAATATTTTGTTGTATTTTATCCAACATTTCCATGTCTCATTGTGAGGGGATTTTACAAATCAATCATGTTATTTATCTTTTTTGGCCCTGAAAACATCCTCATAATCTTTCTTAACACAGTGTTCCTAGCTGTCACTATCAGTGGATTTGAGTTGGCATGCCTGGAGTAGATCTTTTGTGTCACTTTACAACTAGTGGGAGTCAATTCTAAGAGCTTTGGAATCAGGGCAGATGTGACATCTTTTAAAGGGAAAAGTAGGAAACGTATGATGGCAAAATATGTATAACATAAAATTTAGCGTGTTAACCATTTTTAACTGTATCATTCAGTGGTATTGAGTACATTCACAGTGTTGTGCAGTCATCACTACTATCCATCTCCAGAACTTTCTGTCATCTCAAATAGAAACTCTGTACTTGGCTGGGCATGGTGGCTTACGCCTGTAATCCCAGCACTGTGGGAGGCTGCGGCGGGCGGATCATGAGGTCAAGAGATGGAGACCATCCTGGTCAACATGGTGAAACCTCGTCTCTACTAAAAATACAAAAATTAGCTGGGCATGTAATCCTAGCTACTCAGGAGGTTGAAGCAGGAGAATTGCTTGAACCCCGGAGGCAGAGGTTGCAGTGAGCCAAGATCGAGCCACTGCACTCCAGCCTGGTGACAGAGTGAGACTCCGTCTCAAAAAAAAAAAAAAAAAAAAAAAAAAAAAGAAAGAAAGAAAGCAAGAAAGAAACTCTGTACTCATTATACAATAACTCCCTATTCCCTGCACTCCTTTCTCCCTCCCCCAGCCCCTGGTAACCTGTGTTCTACTTTTCTGTCTCTGTGATCTTGCCTATTCTAAGTACCTCACAGAAGTGGAACTGTTACCAAAACACTAGGGGTTCGATCTAGGTCCTGCTGTTTGCCACACAGAAAGCCAGTCACTGAGATGACAAGTATTGCCAAGGAGATGGGAGTTCAGTCTCGAATTCATCTCCCTGACCAATTAAAACCAGGAGTTTATATAGCCAGGAAGAAATGTAATAACCTGTAAGGAAACAGGAACTAGGGAGGGACAAGGAAGTAATCCTGAGAATGAGGGGTCCAGTATCTCATTGTCAAAATGTGAAAATGTGGTGATCTGGTGAGTTTCAGTTTGCCAATACTTTTTTTTTTTTTTGAGAGGTCTGAAGGTTATTTCCTGAGGAAGGAACTCAGTTAAAACAAATATAAACTTCAAGCTTTAAGACCACAAAGGTCAATTTCTACGTCTATCCAAAGAACTATCTATGGGATTATTGGGTTGGTTTCAGAATCACAATATCATCCTTTGTGACTGGCTTCTTTCACTTAGCATATGTTTTCAAGGTTCATTCGTGTTGTAACGTGTCAGAATTTCATTTTCATGGCTGAATAATATTCCATTGTATGGACCTACCACATATTTATCCAGAGAATAGCATTTTAAACTGGGCTTTCTAAGCAGAGAGGCATGGAAGTGTTGGTTGGTGGCACATGAGAGCTCTGAAGCAACAGACCAGGCAGGGTTCACATTCCAGATTTTACTAGTATTCCACATATTAGTATATGACCTTTGGGATTTTATTTAACTCCCCTAACCTACTTCTTTGGCATCTGTCATATGGACATAATACCACTCAAAGTTTTGTTGTAAGGTTTATATGAAATAATGCATAGGAAGTACCTGGCTTGGCTTCTAGTAGGTGTTCACAAAGTGAATCCCACTTCCCCCTTTATCACCCATTCTCCCACCCCCAGAAGTTCCACCCAAGACAAAGAATGAAGATATGGATAATAGTGGATGTGTTCCTCTTGGAGTGTGGGAGAGGCAGAACAAAGCATCCCAAGTTCCCAGAGCTTGGATTTGAGAACTTTCAGGCAGGGATGGCAAGATCCCCAGACCAGGAAGAGTGGCCTCTGGGATCATTACCACTCCATCTGTTCCGTGAATGAAGGTAGCTGGCTTTGTGGATCTGCTTGATGTCGTGAAAGAAAGGAAAACAGGCTTTTCTGTCTGCTGTACCGAAAACACCTTATCTAGGATAAAAGTATCGGCCCCTCTTTCAAACTGCTTTTGCTGTTTCCCATGAAGAAAACCTTTTTCATTTTGATAAAGAGCAATTTCTGTTTTCCTGCCAAGCCAGTAAAAACTCTTTTGAGAAATGCTTCTGCTTTCCTGGTATCAGGGTGTAAAATCTGCATGACACGGAGACCGGTGGTGGCATCATTTCAGCAGCTGGCAAGGGAGTTGGCTGGAAGAACAACAGAGCGAAGCACACACCCTCCTGGGTAATGCACTTGAATCAATCAAAAGCGTATGCTTGGAATCTAACTGCTCGTGGTTTGGGTACATCTAAACTTGTAACACAATAAGGAATGCAGAAGAGTTTCTGTTAGAAAACTTACTGCAAACAATAGAATCGGGACAGGGTGGTGCAAATAACAAAAAAAAAAAGAAAAAAAAGGAGCATTTTATTCTTCCCCTCTCCCCCAATATATTAAACAGTTACTTTCAGGCAGAAAACCTTTTAGTTCCAAATAAATGCCAAGTAATAGAACCAGAAGCAAACCAAACTTTCTAATCTACATCAAAATTTAGGGGAGAAATCTTCTATAGAATCCATTCCCTCTGTGTGTCTCTGAAGAGCTATAGCCAAGAGAGAAACTCAAAGAAATAAAGCAGAAATATTGTACACTGACCCCCAGCCCTGCCAAACCTGACTCAGGAAGCCCTATGCATGGAAATTGCATAATACTCTTGGCACTCGCAGAGCTGTGCTCTCAGATACCTTCCAGAAGAATGACAGTGTGTGAAGGGGGCAGGTCATGAGTACTTTTTAAGGACGTAAATGAGACTTGGTTGTGCCTCAAGCACTTCCACAACTTAAAGCTGGTATTTCAAGTATCTGGACGTTATCCAAAATATCCATCTTGACCAGCTGCCAGGAATGTTTACTGAGTCCTCAGGAGCCACTTGTTCGGTACCTTCGAAGCTGCCTAGAAAGAGTTTGTGTTGTGTGGGAGTGGGGAGTGTGTAAGTTGAAGCATCAGCTTCGAGTTAGCCTTCCCATTCCTGTAAGTGTTAGTTGTGTGACTGTTGGCAAGTCATTTAACCTCTCTGGGCTAAAGTTTGCATCCCTATAAAATGGTGAAAAATCTGGCCCTTCAACATGTTGGTTTCCAAGATTGAATGGAATCAAAAAGCTTTATCTAAATGCCTTGTACACTGTTTGCCGCGTGGCCCTTGCCCAGAAAATGTTGGTTTCCTCTCTTCTTTCTTCATTGTTTGCAATACAGTTTTTCTTGGTGCAAGTGCTAAAGCAATTAAGCTCTGAACTTCACCATCTTTATGACACAGAAATTGGCTGACAGCCTCAGAAATAAATCTGAGAATTGGGGGAAAAAAAAAAAAAGTCCATCAATATGCATTTGTCAGTTGGCATCTCCTTGCCTTTTCTAGTTAGGGTCTTTCATAGTGAGATGCTTATTTCTTTTTCTCATCCATGTACGTAGGATAGTATTTGACAGGCATTTTTATGTGTGCGAAAGTATGGGGAAAGTGACAAAACGAGGCCCACTTGAGATGTCACTTCCCTGTACTGCAAGCTGGAGTTGACAATGAAATCCCTCCTCAAGAACCCCAGTGGTGTTTTGGAGCATCTCAGCATCAAGAGGAGGGAGAGGCACTGAGCAGTCAAGGGTACCGGTCTTTCCACGTGAGAAAAGTATTTGAGGTGTAGCAAAAAGATGGGAGTCTATGCTTTAAAAGGGGGGTAGTTTATTTCTTTTTAGTTCTGTGAAAAATCATATAATGACAGGGTATTTTTATTTTTCACTGTGTTAGGCAACTGTCCTCTTTAGACAAAGACACAACACACACAGAGAGATAAATCGGTGTTGTGTTAACATCAGTGGGAGTTTGGAGTATACAGCAAAGGTCACCATCCCACTTCATTAATTTCTTAATGTAAAATGTAAACAAAAATAAAACACAAATTTCTCAGCAGTGATAGTGATGAAATGCTATTATTATTGGGGAGGCTAAGCATGAAATTTAAACATTTCTACCCAAAAATTTAGTGTAGAAAGAGATCTGAAGGTATAAACAACAGTAACAACCATCACCAACACAACAAAAAAAGATATAGAATTTGTTGATTCTTTTCCTGTGCTTAACCCAGCACCTAATATCTAGTGAGTCCCTATCTAATAAATGCTGTGTTGGATATTATTAATAAGCAGATCAGGCAGAAAAATGTTGCCATGTTCTCAGTATTATCTATAGGGAAAATAATGCGCTGCTGTTAACAGGCTGAAAGAACTTCCTAGCTCCATCATTATGATAGAGTTCTGGATAATGTGAAAACCCTGGTGCTCATTGACAAGTGTTTGCTTGGGTCGGGGTGGGAGTGGTACGTCAGAGCAACGCCACTTCATTGGCAACAGGATCATAGGATGCATTTACATTTGTCAGTAGAAACTATGTTTTTTTTTTTCTTTTTTTTCTAGTCTGACCTCAACACTTTCATTTATCTCACACACAGGTTCTGTATTAGAAATTTTTAACTTTGTGCTTGAAACTAATTTTACACTGCGCAACCTTTTTTCTTTCTTTTGCTCTCGTCTATTCTTTCCAGTAATTGTTTGCAAACTTATTTAGTTCTCTAAAGAAATTTGAATCTAACCCAAAACTCTAAAAAATTCTATGATTAAAAAAGGAAAATAATTCATATGTAGAGTTATTAAGTTAAATTGATTTTTTCCTATCACAGCTCATATTTAGAAATGTTTTTGATGATTGAGCAAAATTACTAAATTTGTTCTGCACTCAATAAATATATGTGGTTTTTATTTTCCAGAGTAATCTCTCAGAAGAATATAACATATATGGCTTCCAATTTACATTTGAAGCATACTTTGAGTAAGGCTGTGGATAGATTTATAAGCATGTTGAAAGAATTTGCATATGTCTATATGTATATTTTTAAGAAAATGTTTTTTCTCTATTGAACATTTGGAGTTTTTAACCCTGTGAACATCATGTGAGGTTATATGAGGAAAGAACTCTTTGAAGGTGGTGAAGTGATGGAGATGAAGTCGTAAGAAATGGAGAGGACCACAAGGAGGCCCAGCCAATGTGCCTTAGGTATGACTCAGATCCGACTTGCAGGAAACCAAAAAAGGAGGGAAATGTCTTCATGACTCAATTTCTTTCCATCTTTTGGTATCCCTTGAGAGATTTTTTTATAAGGCGTTAATGTTGATAGAGCCGTGACCATTTTTTCATCCTTATGACCTTTCCTTTCCAACTTGTGTGGCTCTTTCTCTCTGAAGGCAGTGTGTTTTGCCATAGCCAGTTCACATTATGAACAATAACATGTCTAGGCAAAATGCATGTCTTGGAAGCACCAGAGAAAATACTAACATAAGATTTCCATTATATGATAAAAATTTGTTGAGTATCTCATATGTGACGGACTCTTTGCTAAGGACTGGGGACACAAAGATGCAAAAGGCAGAAGTCTCTGAATAATGGTGAGGGCAAAAGTTGAGAAGTGAAAGAATAAAATGTTTATGGACTGACATATATATGTATCTAGAGAGAAAATAATTGGGATAGCCTACTTTAGGTGGTGTGGTTAGGGAAGGCCTCTCTAAGGAGGTGACATCTAAACTGGTATTTGAAAGAAGAGAAGAAACCAACCACACTAAGAAAGAAGGAAAACACATTCTAAATGGAAAGAGGTGATACAGAAGCCAAGGTGCTAAAGTGGGATGGACTTGGCATTCTCATTCTCACAGGTCAGCATGTAAACAACGCAGAGCTCACACTAAGATGAAAGCCAGAGAAAATACAATACTGAGGACTCTATTTTAAGTGTAATTTAAAATTTTAAGTACTTTGGACTGGCAGATTTAACTACCATAAATTTGACTTTCTGATGAATAACAAATACTTTGTTAGTGTAAGTTACATTGCAAATATTGCATGGGACATACTTATACTAAGAAAAAATTATATATGTAATATATACTTATATATTTTATTTACTATCTATATTATACATAATATATATTTATATACACGATGTATATATATTTTATACATACTTTTTCCCTTCCCATCCTAGATGGGATGCCCCTGGTGGCTGTAAATGTGGGAGTGCTGTGATCTGATTTCTGTTTGTAAAAGATCAGGTGATTTCGTTTCCTGTCTGGCTGCTACTTTCTGATTCCCAGGAAAAGGCGGGAGCACTGCAGCCAGTTCACAATGTTTATGACAGATTGATTTCTAGGATTCCGTTTTTCCCTCCTATTGCTTTCAGATGAGCTGCCTACTGGTAAAAGAAAAACTTCAGACAAGTTTAATTTAACAGAGTTTGACCAAAGAGCAGCCCTCAGAATGAGTTACCAAGAACTACATTTGCCAAAGATTCTAAGGACTCTAGGATTCCCTTTAGTACATGACCTGTGTTGGTGGCTGGGGATTCTAGGGTTTGAGTCTAGTTTTTCAGGGTTGACTCATTATAGGCAAAGCTGCCCCAGGATGCCACTCGTTCTATTGCTGCTCTGATTCCTGCTAGAATTAATCCTGCTACTTGTTTATTTCTGGTGTTCTTGAGTCTTACGGGATCATAGATTGTGATCCCTGGAGAAGCAAGGGTGACCATTCTACATTCACCTCTGTTCCAAGTTTTTGATATACAAGGGAAAGCTACTCCTAAAAGCACGTGGCTCCTGGGGTAGTTGACAGTGATTATGGGGTATGACTTTTCCCCATTAATGGCCACAAACAAAAATTAGTCCAGTTGGGGTGCACATACAGGCTCCACAAGGTCCAATATCTATTCATTGCTGCCAAATTGGGTCTGTAGAGATATTCTTTCCCTGTTCCAATGGAGATACCCAACCAATCTTTGTTTTACAGAATGGGTCAGTACTCCCACCTTCCCAGATTAGGCAGTTGTTTTGTTTGTTTGTTTTTCCTGTATGTTCTTATCTGAGAGAAGTCACCCTTATGGTTTCCTAGATCACAAGTAGAATCCTGTATACATTGTTACAGCCTTGGGGACTTGGCAGCTTAGAGTTGGATCAAAGCATTGAAGGGAAACCTCGACTTTTGTGTCATTAACACACAGTGGGTGCAGAAGATAGAATCATTAATGTGCTAGAGATATAGATTCCCAACTTTCCAGGTCCAGTTAATAGCAGTTGAGGGTGAGGGGTTCAGGTAGAATCTATTAAGTGATGGACAGGTAAAGTGACATGGCACCAGTGGTGGGCATATCTTACGGAAATGTACTTCCACCCTGTTTTAGGTAGTCTTTGATTTGGTCTGGTGTCTGAGCCCTGCCGCCTCAGTCAAATCCTGCCTCCTTGAGTTATGGCTAGGTGTTCACCTTGTTTGGTCACGGTCTGATCAGTTGGCAGCCTGTGATTGGCTGAAGCTCAGTCGCTGTTACAAAAAAAGCCTCCTAAATTAGGCTTTCAGTGTGTTTAATAGACCAAGTCAGGTTAGGTTGCGGTTGCTTAGGTAGGGACTCAAGTTATGGAGACAGCCTCAAGCTAAATTTAATTTAGTTTAACAATATGCTTTTTTTTGAGTCTCAGCCTAAACATGTCTCATACTGAGGGGACCACCCTTCCCCTCCCTCAAAGGCCCCATTAGGTAACCTCCTCTTATGCAGACCAGAAGCCCCCTACTTCCTCACTTTAGCAGAGCATTGATGCCCTGTGTTATAATTACTTCTTCTCTGTTGTCCCCTCTAGAATAGGAACCCTCTGAGGACACAAACTGTGTCTTTTCCCTTGATTATCTGGCATGTAGCCCGGGACCTGAAACAATGGACAAGCTCAATGACTGTTGATTGAATGCATGAATTAACGGAGGCCTCTTTAAAGTAATCCCCTGGGCCTTACACCACATTCTCTTCTCTGAGTCCAACTTCTGGAATATCAATTGCTAAGAGGTGTATTTATTGAGTACTTCCAGCTCTCACATGCTATGAAAAATCTTGGAGATGCCTGAATCTAGGTCTCTGTCCTTAAGGAGCTCATAAACTAGTTGAGAATATGAGATAACCCAGAAAAAGATGATGAGCAAAGCCATGAAAAATACAGTGAAGTTTTTGAATAGCTGGTAGAATCAATGAGACTTGGGGATCCTGCACCTGGATTCTGTGGACTGCATTAAGGATACATGAAAGGGCTTGCAGTAGAGGTCTGGGAACAGCCTGAAATTATATATATATAGTGTTTTATGCACATAAATTCTTTCAATAAGAAAGTCCTGAGTTTTGATCAGATTCTCAAATGGGAAGTAGCTAATCCTAGGATGTTGGCAACTGTCTGCTGCTCTAAATGCTATAGGGTGTCATGATGGACTGAAGATCCAAATATGAAAGGCGAAACTATAAACCAAGAGTAGAAAAGATGAAATTTCTTCACAATTTCTTACTAGGGTAGAAATGCTTGAAATGATAAAGGTAACATTTAAGGAATTTAATTATAATTAAAGATTTGTTTTCAATGAAAGAAGCTATGGGAAAAATTAACAAAGTACAAACTAAGAAAATATTGGAGATATGAATAGTAGCTGAAAAATTGTATGTATAAGAGCATACAAGAGATTTATACTGAGAATATATCTCTTTAATTCTCCTAATTGGTAAACAAAAGACATGAATTCAAAAATTTTAATAGGCAAAAGATAAAAATGGACAGTTTACAGAAGGGGAACTTTGAATGGCTAATATGTGCACACTCAGTATTCAGAGACATGAATATTTAAATAAGAATCACTGCTCTATTACCATCAAGTTGACCAAAAGCAACAAGAAAGATCATAATAAGTACTAGTGAGGATGCATAAAAACAGGAATTTTGAGGGTTGTTTGATATGGTAAAGAATTAGAAACAATCTATTTGCCTGCTGTTAAGAGAATGAAGTAAAATTATTATTTGTGCTTCGTATAGAATACTTATAGTAGTTAGAGGAATTAAAACCTAGATCACCGCTGTCTGGTGGAAGTATAATGTGAACCCCATGTGTAATTTAAAGATTTTTAGTAGCCACACAAAAAAGTACCAAGAAAATTTATTTTTACTTTTTTAAATTAAAAGAATAAGGTGATCATGTTAATGCTATATTTTCTTTAATATATGTAAAGTATTATTTCAGTATATCAGCATAAAAAATTACTGATAGATGTTTTACATTCCTATTTTATACTATTTTCAGTATCTGGTATGTATTTTATAGTCATAGTGCATCTTAAATTAGAGGCTAAATTTTCATTGGAACTGATCCATATTTAAGTTTCATAAAAGGTACAACTGAAAAAATAAGATTCATATTTTCAAGATATTCCAAAAATATTTAAAAGTATTCTCATAATTAAGATACAAGTTTTAAAATTTAAAGGTAGATTAAAATTACAAATTTAGTTTTCCACTTGCATTAACCATATTTCAAATGCCCGGGAGCTGCATGTGGCTAGTGGCTACTATGTTTGACAGCTCAGATCCAGAGGTACACATACATATTCTGGTGGTTTTCAAAAGCATAATGATGTAGAAAACAATAGAAGAAGAACCTGATTTATAGTGAAATATCATTTAAATAAATGAGCGTAAAGAAAACCCCAGTATTTTATTTTTCATAAAAATACAGCTATGGGGGCTGGGCGCAATGGCTCACGCCTGTAATCCCAGCTCTTTGGGAGGCCAAGGTGGGCGGATCACGAGGTCAGGAGATCGAGACCATCCTGGCTAACACAGTGAAACCCCGTCTCTACTAAAAATACAAAAAAGTAGCTGGGCGTGGTGGCAGCTGCCTGTAGTCCCAGCTACTTGGGAGGCTGAGGCAGAAGAATGGCATGAACCTGGGAGGCGGAGCTTACAGTGAGCCGAGATTGCACCACTGCACTCCAGCCTGGGCGACAGAGCAAGACTCTGTCTCAAAAAAAAAACCCAAAAAACAAAAAACAAAACAACAACAACAACAAAAAAAAACCCACACAGCTATGCATTAAAGTACATGGAAAATATTTCGGAAGAGTAAGCCTATGTCTATAGGGTGAGGTAGCAAGGGATCAGCAAAGGCAGGTCAGAAGGAAAATCCTAAATGACATCCTGGAGAGTTCTAGGCCGCTGGTGTGCTGTGGGTTAAGGAGCTTACCCAACTCAGTTCTAGGCACTCAGGGTTAAACCAAAAGCAGTCAGAGTTCACTCTGTTGAAAAACTGTTAATACTAGACTCAGTGCAAAATTATGGTTTCACAATCATGTTTTCAAATCTTCCATTTTTAAGTTCCTTCTAAAACAGCAACTGAATGATGCTGGTTACTACCACAGTTAATGTCATCGGAGGGCATCACTGGGAAAACGATCAAAGGACATTTGCCCGAAAGCCTTTCACTCTTCTGATAAACATGGTTTCCAAGTATCACATTCTCAGAACTTGTTGAATGTGGAAAGATCCAAAATGAGACCCTATACAATTAAGCCCTCATAAAGCAGAGCAAAGGCCTACAATTCACCCACTGCTGCATTTCATAGAACATTAATACGCCTGCTGTTATGGGCTGCATTGTGGTTTCCCCAAAAATTCACACCGAAGCCCTAACCCACAGTACCTCGGAATGTGACTGCATTTGTAGATAAGGCCTTTCTTTGTAAAGAGAACTTAAGGCCAGGTGCAGAGGCTCACACCTGTAATCCCAGCACTCTGGGAGGCCGAGGCGGGCGGATCATGAGGTCAGGAGATCGAGACCATCCTGGCTAACACAGTGAAACGCCGTCTCTACTAAAAACACAAAAAATTAGCCAAGCATGGTGGCACATGTCTGTAGTCCCAGCTACGCGGGAGGCTGAGGCAGGAGATATAGCTTGAACCCAGGAGTCGGAAGTTGCAGTGAGCTAAGATCACGCCACTGCACTCCAGCTTGGGCAACAGAGTGAGACTCCGTCTCAAAAGAAGAAAAAAAAAAAAGAGAGAGAACTTAAAATGAAACCGTTAGGGTGGGTCCCAGTCCAGTCTGGCTGATGTTCTTATCCGTGCAGGAAATTAGGACACATAAAGGGACACCAGGAAAGTGCACACATGGTGAAGACCATCTGCAAGCCAAGGGCAGAGAGAGGCCTCAGGAGAAAATAAACCTGCCCACACCTTGATCTTGGACTTTCAGTTTCTGGAACTGTAAGAAACATTTCTGTTGTTTAAGCCATCCAATTCATGGTTATGGCAACCCTACCACACTGATACACCTACATTTAAAAATTCATCAGATAGCTTTAGAGTCAGAACAACATTAAGAGCAGACCCCCTAAGTCAGGCGGGGTTGACCTTAAATCCAGTCTGCATGTTACTAGCTCTGGGACTCTTAGTATGGAACTGAGTGATCCATGAAGTGGGGAGTAATAATTGTACTTGCCTCATAAGGTTACTGGGGAGATGAAGTAAATGAATGGAAATAAGTATTGCCTAAGTGTTCGTTATTATTCTAATCATTATAATTGGATGTTGCATTCCGGTTGTCATAGTTTCACTACTCACATATGCCTAATGCACCTGAGGAACCAGGGTGACCTAGCGTACCAGTTCACGCCAGGTGGGGTTGTAAGAATCATAAACAAAGATAAGATGTTAAAGACTGTTGTCTGGTTTCTCTGTTGTTTTCAATGGCTCCTTGTACAAGAGCATGGCTTTGAATTAGCTGCTGGACTTTTGAAGTTGAACATGATTTATCCTGAGTATTCTTTTAGGAATGGTCAGTGTCCATATGTGTAAATGTCCATATGCATTTGGAAGCACTGAGAGATTAACCTCAGCAGTTACAGGCACAAGAAAGAACCACCGCCTCTATAGCACTGTGTGTGACCACTAACCTCAGAAAGAACCAGCATTATAACAATGTGGATAGCATTCTGTCATATCTTTAATTTATTTTTCCTGCTAGAATGAATTGAGGATGGAATTAGCCCTTACAAACCAGAGGGCATTACTGCTGTGCACTGACTGTTATGTTTTGTGGAACATTACTGCAGTATGCTTGCATTATAAAATTTAACAAATTCCTAGCAAAATGTCACTATTCACTGTGTGAATGCAATCTCTTCAGTGCGTTTAAGTTGGTTACCTTCACACATCAAGTTCTAGCAGATAAAAGTGGGCACTTAATATTCAGTGGATGTGCTGAGAATAGCCGTGTTTAGATAGTCAATTTCCTAAAATCGCATAACCTTTTGTTATCTTGTAATACATAAAAGGGACAGTGGGATCAGAGAAAGCTGTTTACTATGTCAGATAAACAAGTCAAAAGGTTCCATGTGAACTACTTACGCCCTGCCTGGCATCAGAAAGCTTGGGCTGAGTTCTTTACGTATTTCTCCAGAACATCTCTGATTTAAAAAAATGCTACGAAGCCCACTGTTTAGAGACAAAATGTTTCTACTATGTGTAAACATTACTGGCTTTCTTGAGTGATTTCTTATCTTTCTCATTCTCTCCTCCCTGTTCTGTTTCTCCATATGGGACTATTTATCTTTCAGGTGTCCTTTCTCAGTCAGAGGCTAGCTCTGTTTGTCTTTTTTATTTTTCCCCCTAAATTTGTGAACAAGTCCTAGTGTCCATGAAAGAGGAGAAGTAATGGGATTGCCTGGAGGCAGTCATATATACTTTAGACAGGTGCTGCGCAAACTTCTGCTGTCAGCTGGCCGAGCCCTCTTCAATTCCAGCTTGTAAACACTGATGGCAGCCCAGCCAGCACAGATGCTGCCAGCTACTGATTACTCCATTGACAGACGCAGCTGGCTTGACCGTACTTCCTGAATTGATTGGTGTTCTGTTAGAAATCCACCTGTTTATTGAACACCCTGTGTTTGCCTAAATTCAACATTTGGTTCTGCAGAATGGTGAAACTGGGCATGTGTGAGATGGTAATTGCTTACGAAAAAGGCAATGGAAAGTAGTAAATGAAGCATGTGAAAAGCAGCTTTATTGAATGGTCTATTGTGTTAAGTACTTGCTTTTGTTTTACACATATGACCCAAAGCCTGCCTAGAAATATTCATATATGAAATATGAGGCAGAAATATAGGATAAATCCATACATACTTCTGGAAACACAGCTGATCCTTATTGATGGAAGAAAAAGATTTTAGAAGGGCATAGGCTTTGATTGTAACCAAAAATTAGAGTTGGCTGTAGAAATATACAGAATCTCCACCCTAACCCTCCTTCCTGGGCTCCAGATCTACAGAGCAAACTCCTGCTGGTGATCTCTGGTTAGATGAAACGCATCATGTCTTTCCCAGCTTGCTATCCTTCAGGTGTTCCTCCTTATCCATTCTCCATTTCGGTTGATCCAGAGACTTGGAAATCACCCATGATCTCCCTGTTTCTCATCCTCACATTCAAATTTTTTCAGTTCTGCCTTCTAAATATTTTTCAGATCAATCCATTTGTTTCCATCCTGGAGGCACCTGTCTTCCTTGGAGGGAGAAAGGAAGGGAGGGAGGGAGGGAGAGGGAAAGGAAGAAAGTTCTTTTTCCTTCTTTTAAATTTTATTTTTCATTAAAAAAATACATAACATTTATCATCTGATATGGTTTGACTGTGTCCCACCCAAATCTCATCTTGAATTCCCACGTGTTGTGGGAGGGATCCAGTGGGAGGTAATTGAATCATGGGGGCAGACCTTTCCCATGCTGTTCTTGTGATGGTGGGTGAATTTCATAAGATCTGATGATCTTATAAGGGGGAGTTTCCCAGCACAAACTCACTCTTTGCCTGCTGCCATCCATGTAAGATGCGACTTGCACCTCCTTATCTTCCGCCATGATTGTGAGACCGCTCCAGCCATGAGGAACTGTAAGTCCATTAAAGCTCTTTCTTTTGTAAATTGCCCAGTCTTGGGTATGTCTTTATCAGCAGTGTGAAAGCGGAGTAATACATCATCTTAACCATTTTAAGTGTACAGTTCTGTAGTGTTAAACATAGTAACATTACTGTGCAACAGATCTTCAGAACTTACTCATCTTACGAAACTGAAACTGTATACCCATTAAGCAACAACTCTCCATCTTTGTTTCTTTCTTTCTTTTTTTCCTGTTTGTTTTTTATGAGAACCAATATGGACAAGCAGAAGAAGGTACATAAGACTTTGGGTCAAAGTAATTTCAATTGATCAGTGTTTATTCTGAAATTCTTAAGTGATGAGTTTTAAGCAATTATTAGTTGTTGGCTCTGGCCTTTTCTTTCATAAACTCATTGTGCTCACGGGGCTTGGCATGGGGACACTTTCCAGTGTCTCCCCAGGTTTCTCACACTGCCTTAATTTCAACCTCAGAAAAGAGGGTAAGGTGACCTAAGACAGGCACTTCTGTTTGGTTTTGATAATTTCTTGTTTAGAAGAAAGCTTGTAACAGTGGAGTGAGATATACAATCTAGATTTGAGTTTCATTTTCATCATTTACTTAATTGTGACCATGTGCAAGCAAAATAGTGTATCATATGAACTCTTGAGTTTTGCCTGGTAGATCAGTTTCTACAGGCCTGCATCATGATATCATTGTTGTTCTTTCTCCTCCTCTTCCTTCTTCTCTTTCTGTATGGTCATCACTTACCCTGTTAAGACACTTAACCAAGGATTGCTGGGAGTAGAAAAGGGCATGAGGGACACCATTTGCTTTGCAACATTGTGAGGAAGCCTTACCCTGGTCACTCATGCTGAAAATGCGTTGAGTGATGTTACAGGGGTTTCTGCATGCTTTGGGAGTGCTCTGTTCTACTTAGAAGTTTGAAGACATTGCCTCAAAACTTGTTATCATACTAGTGGGTAATGGTTAATCAAGGAGTTAAAACTTTTAAGTCTAATTCACAAAAGACAGTTCATCTATCAAGATATATTTGTTCTTTTATAATTAAGATCTGTCAAGTCTTTCCACTAAATTCAGCAAACCCATATTTTCATGATTTTAGGGTTTTACTTGGCTGTAAAATTTCCTCTGGGCTGCAAAGCCACACATGTAATCTGCTCAGGAATGAACTTTTTAGCAGAAGTCAAAGGCGAAAAATCAATTTAGCTGGTTTTGACTTACAACAGTTAAAAGAAAAATGGAAAGTATTGGATTTTGGATAAGTACTTTTGCTTCACAGTTTCAGGGTTGAGTAGATGTTCAAATATCACTCACCACATTGGCCTGTCGTTTGGATTATTCTGTTTTATTATTTTGAAGACATAAAGTCAACCTAGTAATTAAGTGGGCTGCACACTGTCTGATGTTTCATATAAAGAAACATTAGGCTCTTCAGCACATCAAATACTAATCAGTTGGGTCAGACTTTTTTTGCTTAATATGTTATGTCACTGATAGAGACGTGAGAAAATACCTTAAGTGTCCAATCGGTGGGAGATTTATTGCATTAGTCATAGATTTTTGGGGGAGAAAATTGATATTTTATCTATACATACATAACATGCACAGAATATACGTACACATATGATGCTGGGCAGTTGTCAAAACTGCTTAGGTTCAAAAGGTTAAAAGAGACACTGTTGTGTAAGGCTCAAGAGCGTGGGGTTGGTTTTCTAGATACCTTGAATTCAGACGTAACCTTCACTCTGTATTGGCTGGTAGCTTTAGCAAGATACGTAATCTCTCCATCTGTAAAATGGAGCTAGTAATATCAGTCTCACCTTGTGAAAATGGCATAAAATAATCATGGTAAGTGCCTGCCACGGTGCTAGAAAAAAAGTCCATGTTGTGGAAAGCAGGAGTTATCGTTACTTATCTCCAACGAGGCAAGAAGAATAGTCTGTCATCACTATTGGTTCACAGAGAATTATATTAAAAGAATTATCATGGGTTTAATGTCCCAAAGAATTGGCAAAAGCAGACTGTCCACTTCCATGCTAACTTAGGTGATGACGCCATTGTTCTGGGTTGATGAGTTGGGTGCCGTGCAGCTGTTGGTGTTGCTGCTTTTAACTGTCCAACTGTCAGTGCAAGGGAGAATGAAGTAAAAGCCCAGATACTTCACAGCTTGATGGGTACCCTAGCCAGTCCACTTTCCCCCAGGATGAAAGGCCTGGCACAAAAGGAGAAGGTAAAGTCATGAGCATAGAGGTTCCATGTTTTTTCCCTCTGTTGCCCAGCGCCTTGCATAATGCCTTGCCACAATAGACACTTCATCAAAGTAACAAACAGCCAGGAAACGAGGTGACAATACGACCTTTCTTCTTTGGGGCATTAGACATCCCAGCCACTAGCTTTTAAACTTTTTATGTTTGGTTAATTTTTTGAATATTAGTATCTTTTTTGTTTAACTGGTCCCTGTTATGGGTTGAATTGTATACCTTGCAAAAAAAGATATATTGAAGTCCTAGTCCCTAGTGCCTCTGAATGTGAGTGTATTTGGAGACGGCCTTTACAGCAGTAATCAGGTTAAGAGGAAGTCATTGGGGTGGACCCTAGCGCAATATGACTTGTATTCTTAAAAAGAAAGAAATATAGACACAGCAACAGACAAGCAAAGAGGGAAGACAGTGTGAAAAAACCCATAAAGAAGACAGCCGTCCACAAGCCAAGGAGTGTGTCCTGGAACACATCCTTCACAGTCCTCAGAAGGAACCAACCCTGCTGACACATTGGTTTAGGCCTCTGTCCTCAGAACTGTGGGATCGTACATGTCTGTTGTCTAAGCCAGCCAGGTTGTGGTACTTTGTTATGTTCATCCTAGCGTGTCCTGAACTGGGGGTTCTTGGTCTCGCTGACTCCAAGAATGAAGCCCCAGACCCATGTGGTGAGTATTACAGTTCTTAAAGATGGTGTATCCCAAGTTTGTTCCTTTAGATGTTCAGATATGTCCGGAGTTTCTTCCTTCTGGTGGGTTCGTGGTCTCGCTGACTTCAGGAGTGAAGCTGTAGACCTTCGTGGTGAGTGTTACAGCTCTTAAAGGTGGCGCCTGTGGAGCTGTTTGTGCCTTCTGGTAGGTTCATGGTCTCACTGGCCTCAGGAGTGAAGCTGCAGACCTCCTTGGTGAGTGTTACAGCTCATAAAGGTGGTGTGGACCCAAAGAATGAGCAGCAGCAACATTTATTGCAAAGAGCAAAACAACAAAGCTTCTACTGTGTGTAAGGGACCCAAGTGGCTTGCCACTGCCAGATTGGGTGGCCTGCTTTTATTCCCTTATCTGGCCCCACCCACATTCTGCTGATTGGTCCATTTTACAGAGAGCTGATTGGTCCGTTTTACAGAGTGCTGTTTAGTCTGTTTTGACAGAGTGCTGATTGGTGTGTTTACAAACCTTTAGCTAGACAGAAAAGTTCTCCAAGTTCCCTACCTGATTACCTAGACACAAAGCGCTGATTGGTGAGTTTACAAACCTTTAGCTAGACACAAAGTGCTGATTGGTGCATTTACAATCCTTTAGCTAGACAGAGAACTTCTCCAAGTCCCCACCCAACCCGGAAGCCCAACTGGCTTCACCTCTTACTAGCAAACTAATACAGTCCTACAAAAGATATATTGATTGTAGGACTATGGAGGAAAGAAAAAAGTAAGATATTTGAGGTTACATTTTCCATTCAAAATGCTTTTTCAGTGTAGTTATATTTGTAGTGTGCTTTTTCCAAGCTCAGAAACTGAGGAGAACAGGGAGCTGCTTCTGATAAATTTCTAATGCCTTTTCCTGGGGGATTGATTGAACACAAAGAGCTCAGAGCTATCTTCCAGCCATCTGCAAGAGATATGTTTTTGTACACCTTTGGTAACATCTAAGTAGGCTGGCACAAAAGGGCCTTCCTCTGAGAGTGTTCTGTGGAAAGGCAGCCATGATAGCAGAAGCATGTAAATAAGGAGTATTATTTTTTTATTGTATGCTGCTTTAAAATGTGGATTTTTCCAAAAAGCTAAACAAAATATATATCTCAAAAATGAGAATAAGAATTAGGAAGGATAAAATGAGATATTCATGGGAACATGATTTTTTAAATAGATTTTTGGTAATAATGGGTAAACCTCCATATTTCCTAATCTGACCTTCTCTTGACCTTTGTCCCAAAACAAATGCATTGTGGAAAGATTAAAAGAGGCAATTTCAGGTAGTGACAGAAAACAACAGAAATCCAGGTTTCTTTTGTGGGTGTCATGAGTGGTCTCAGGTGGCATCTTCTCCCCATGATAGCTTTGTGAACATTTCTTCTTCTTTATTCAGATCATCTCTGGGTTGACAGAAGTGGGGTCCCATAGACTAATTGAGATGCCACCATTAATAAAGACCATATGTTGCAGGCATGTTCTGATCCTGTGCTCCTTGCTTTCTCCACTGGCCTAATGGTAAACAAGTTTGTGTCTAATTAACTTAGCATTTCTTGGAAAGGCTTCATTCCATCCTTGATGGTAATTACTATCCAGGGCATTGCTATACTTTGACATTTTCCTGAAGTGTAAATTATTGGTGTCTGAAAGAAGTCATTGGCTCAAGAGAAAAACATAAAAGACAAAGTGAAAGGAGGATGAAGGTACTTGTGAGTTGGTTTCCTCTCCTCAAAGGTCATTATCAAGCTCCCTGGACACGTTGAAAATGCCCCCTATGCAAGTGAGACTCTGAGGAGCAGTTGAATCTGCAAGTCTCCTTCTGTAGGGTCATGTCAGGATCATCGAGTAGGTTGCTAATAGGATGGCTTGAGGTCTGGAGGTGGGAGATGTAAAAATATTTCATGCAAAAATAATTCTTGTTTTATTACTTAATTTTAAATGCATCAGTAGCTTTTTTTCTTTAGAGAAGTCCTTCAGAGAGGTGTTTTGTATATATATATGATACCCGTGGTTTGTCTCCTTTGTAAACCTCCCTTTCTAGCTTTTAGGGGAGCAGTGGGTTTGCTATTGTGAGTTCCTAATACATCTTGAGGCCCCAGGGTGGTTTACCCCACCTAGAGTTGCCTTGAAGAAGTACAGCTCAGCTGCCCCATGTTAAATAAAAGGAAATTCAGTCATAAATCTCTCGAAGAAACAGAAACCATGTCGTTCCCCTCAGCAGGGTTTCTCCCCTACCTTTGGGTGCCCTGGAGTCACTCCAGGACCAGCTCCCCAGTCTCTCCTTCTAGTTCTTACCTGGTCCAACTTTTCTTTCTGTTTGCTTCCTCTCCCCAAGTCTTAAACCTTTATGATACAGACTTAGCCTCTGCAGTTCTCTTTAAGCCCTCTGAACCAGTTTCACAGATTCTGAAGCATAAGAGAGCCAGACCCAGGCTTGGGAGAAAGGAATTAGGTAAGTGTGAGAAGGACAGGAGATTCACAAATGAATGTATTATGACTCTGTTTCACCCCCTACTAATTATCACTGAGTTATGGTATGAAGAAAGGAAGGTCAAGAAAGAAGGAAAGGCCGGGCGCAGTAGCTCAAGCCTGTAATTGCAGCACTTTGGGAGGCCGAGGTGGGTGGATCACGAGGTCAAGAGATCAACACCATCCTGGCTAACATCGTGAAACCCGTCTCTACTAAAAATACAAAAATTAGCTGAGCATAGTAGTTCGTGCCTGTAATCCCAGCAACTCGGGAGGCTGAGGCAGGAGAATCGCTTGAGCCTGGGAGGTGGAGGTGGCAGTGAGCCGAGATCACGCCATTGTACTCCAGCCTGGAGACAGAGCAAGACTCTGTCTCCAAAAATAAATAAATAAATAAAAAGAAAGAAGGAAATTATCATTCATTAGGTGACACCAATTTTTTGTACACTATCTTTGTTAGACATGTTTATGTGTGTTATCTTATAGGCTACTGATGGTTAACAAACATTATTTTGGTCATTGATTATTGTGGACATTTTTGCTCATTATTGTATTTCCATACCATATCATACCTGGCATGTGTTTGGGTCTTCGTAAATATTTTAGTGACTCTTCGGTGTAAATTTGTGAACTCTTCTAATCTCTCCCATTTCACAGATGAGGACATTTAGATTGTGACAGGTTAATTACTTTGCCAAAGTTAAGACCTCTCAGAAGTGACAACAGTAATGTTTTCAACTCAATACATTTGGTTCTAAGGTCTTCCATTGGACTGCACTGCCTGAGATACCATCTTCCACCATCATCTTCCCAGTGTAAGAGTATTGAATTCACCATGTGAACACTTTAGAGAGCTATATTTTGCTTTTGCTGTTACTACATTATTTCTATTATAACATTATTTCTATAGTATAGAAAAATAAGAGAAATTAAAAATAAGGTATTTAGTTCAACTTTATACATATAATGTTAGTGATAATCCAGCTCTCAATTACCTGTACCTTAATTAGCTACTGTTTTGATTATCTGCATTCTCCAAGGACTCTCCTGCCCATCACCTAAGCAGTCTTCCACTCAGCAGTATTTTTCCATCGCCTAGCTTTGTTGAAGTTTGCAGCATTAGACATCATCCCAGCCCCTAGCTTTTAAACTTTTTATGTTTGGTTACTTTGACAGTCTTTGGTCAACATGATCTTATGCCAAAGCCCCATGTATGAAACAGATAAAGGTGGAGCTGCTCAGATGATGGGAGAAAGGTGCTCAGAACTCTGCTGGCCTGGCCTGCCTTCTCAGCTCTTCAGAGTGCCTAAGACTTCTCAGAACAGAGTTCAACATCCACTGACCTAGATGAATGCTGTCAATTTTAGAATTGAAGAAACCAGATATAGAAAGGCTAATTGTCATTGGCAAGGTCACAGAATTATTAGTGATTCTAAAAGACTGAGAATTCAGGCTAGGATATTTTATACTGTATCCCTAAAGAGCTACTGAAAACCAGAATAGCAACAGCAAGCCTTATTGAATGTTTATCAGGCATCGGGCATTGTGCTAAGAGCTTTACACCCACTGTGTTAGTAAATCTGCCACTCAGTGAGAGGGTTGCTATTATTGTCCCCTCTCTGTGGATGGTGAGACTGAGACACAGCGCGGTTTATCGTATTTACCTGAAGTCACATAGTCAGAAAGCTGGGAGTGGCCAGAGCCCAGAGACATGCTCTTAATCACAATTTCTGTTTCCCCACCCACCATCTCTTGGTGTCCCCTGCAAGGCCATGAATTTTCCCTCATTTACTTAAATAGCTCACATGGTGGTTTTGATGTAGTCCTCCCACTCCAGCTCCTTGCCGTGTACTGCGGCATGGTGGTTCCCAGAACTCTTTCCCACTGAAGACCATGGTGAATATGTCCTTTTGTAGGATGCTGTATCAAGAATTGCCTGAGGTTATATACACCAGCTGGAGCTCCACACCTCCTCTCTCTCGAACAGCTTGAGGTATGCCTTACACCTAACCACATCACTCAATCAGTGTGAAACCCTGGTTAAGAACCCCTATCCTAGGGCATCTAATCCACAGAGAACATGATTTAAAATTTTGCAGCACTCATGTAAGAGGACTTGCAGGTGGATTGAGAGAATATTCCTGTATTTGCCCACACTTAAAAGCTGTTTGGGGCAGCAGAAGTTACTCTGTATTATCCTAGAGTTTTCTAAGCTATTTTTGGAAATGATCTTCAGTCTTCAGCTCACTTGACACAATTGACTCCTACCTTCTTCTGGAAATGTACTTTTTTTCCTCTGAATTTCCAGATAACTACTCCTCATGTTTTTCTATTTCCCAGAAAGTCCTTGTCAATTTCCTTTGTAGGCTTCTTCTCCTCAGACCGAAATGTAGGAATTCTACCTGGCTCCATCCTAGGTTCCCTTCTCTGGAACTTGGCTATTTTCCTTTCTTTGTAGATAATCCTGTTAATTGCTTTTCTGAATATTAGTGACCCATGTGGCTAAGCATGGTAGATCAGATTAGAAATGTGGCATTATCATAACATGTTCTATCCTACATGCTCATTTTACAGTGTGGTATTGATACTTTTGTCATCAAAAGGTGGAGGATCTGTTTCCTCTGCTTGCATCTGGGTGGACCTTTGTAAATGCTTTGACCAATGTGACAGAAGTAAGACTGAACAAGTTCTAAGACTAGGTCCTTAAAGGAACTTTGGCTTTCTTGGTTTTCTTTCTTTCTTGAGAAATGGTCATCAGAACCTCAAGGCAATATGTGGTAAGTCTGGCTACTCTGAAACTACCATGCTGGAGAGAGCACATGGAAACACTTTAAGGAGCCAGAGAGGGATGCCCCTAACTGTTCAAGTCCTAGCTTAGGTTTCAGGCATACATATGGAAGCCATTGAGATGGCCCTAGTCTCAGCCACAGTGTGACTACAGTGTCATGAAAGTTCAGAGCAGATCTCCTGACTGAGATGATCCAAAATTCCTAACCCCCCAGAAACCATAAGAGGCAGTACATAATGACTGTTATTTAAGTCACTTAGTTTTAGAGTAGTTTTTTACACAGCATTAGATAATTGGAACTGTAGGCATTGTATGTGTCTTACTTTTTTGTGTAGAAATTTGATTGTTGTTCATTTTTGGCTTTGTGATCTTTGTTTCACACCATGGTAGCTGTTTCTCAATGAATGTTAATTTTCTTTCTATGTTGCTTTCTTCTGCTCTGTTGGAACATTCTGATATAAATTCTTTATCAGTAGCAAACAACTTTTTCAGCTTAAAAATGTATCCCTTTCATTTGTCACCAAAATTTCTCCCTTAGGAATAGTTTGAGCAGCATTCCAGGTGTTTAATGCTTTGCACCTTAATGAAGGCACAAATCATGAAAACAACTATTGAACTATCAAGCATTTCATGCATATTGAGACAGTATTGAAATTGAAGAGAAATGTACAAGCAACTGTTTACAGTTAGATCTGAAAATATTGTTTAAGGGCACTTCTTTTATTTTGACAAATTTTTCAGAGAATGTTTAGACTTGAGGTAGGTGTTATCAGACTCTTAGATAAAATATATAATATTCGTAATTTAGTAGGCTTAGCAGATTCCATATGAATTATAGCAGTGGTTAACATTCGTAAATAGTCACATTTTATTCCCACTATAGTCTGTTGAATCAAGTAAGAAAGATTTGATTCAGATCAATAACTATAGCACATAAAATAATAAACCCTTTCAAAAATGTAAGAGTATAAAATATGTGTGCATGTGGCAGTGGTTAGGAAACTGAACATAAAATTTTAAAATATTATAGCTTGAAAACCTACTAATCTATCAGCTATTAAAATAGAAAATAGACAAAAAGTCATTACTCTGAAATTTAATAACATCGAAAGGTGTTTGGGTGTTTCTTTCTTCTCAGTATAGAAGTAGCTCGGAGACAAGGAACGGTGGCTCCCTCTTGTAATCCCAACATTTTGGGAGGCCAAGGCGGGCAGATTGCCTGAGCTCAGGAGTTTGTGACCAGCCTAGGCAACACGATGAAACCTTGTCTCTACTAAAATACAAAAAATTAGCCGGGCATGGCAGTATGCACCTGTAGTCCCGGCTACTTGGGAGGCTGAGGCAGGAGAATTGCTTCAACCCGGGAGGCGGAGGTTGCAATGAGCTGAGATCATGTCACTGCACTCCAGTCTGGGAGACAGAGCGAGACTCCATCTCAAAAAAAGAAGTAGCTCTGAGTACAGATTGTAAGACTTAGTTTTAGGCCAGGTACGATGGCTCATGCCTATAATCCCAGCACTTTGGGAGGCCAAGTTGGGTGATCACCTGAGGTTAGGAGTTTGAGACCAAGCTGGCCATCATGGTGAAACCCTGTCTCTACTAAAAATACAAAAATTAGCCGGTGTGGTGGTGCATGTCTGTAGTCTCAGCTACTCAGGAGGCTGAAGCACAAGAATTGCTTGAACCTGGTAGATGCAGGTTGCAGCGAGCCGAGATTGCACCACTGCACTCGGGCAACAGAGCAAGACTCCATCTCAAAAAAAAAAAAAAAAAAAGACTCGGTTTTAAGTAAGCTGAATGGGTTGAACGGCCATCTGGATTGTTTATCAACTCTGGTGAGACTTCCTAGTGCCTATTTGTCAGTATGGAAAACATTTTTTTGAAGCATTATATGTGTATTTTCTATCTTGTTTTAGAAAGGGTTCAACTCAGACTACACAAATAAAAGGAGTGCATGATAAAATGAAAATAATTGGATGACCTAAATGGACCAAAATAATAATAAGATAAATTCAAAAATGAGGTTAAACTTCCATGTTGGTTGTTAGCGCTTGTTAATGATGTCTTAACGTCAGACCATGACAAGGTGGTACTGGTCTACTGATGTTCCCCAGAACTGTCCAAGATTTAGCACACACTTCTCCTTTCCTTCCTTCTTCTCATAATGGAAACCAGTCTCCTTTCACTACAGGCAATTTCTTCCAGTGTTGGGCCAAGGAGAGGAAGTAGTGGTGAAGACTACATGATATTTCCTAATGATGGTGACTGTATTTAACAGCTTAGAAGCTTTAAATTAACGGAGATTGTATTGTGGAAAATAAGACTCAGTTTTAGGATATGGCCCAATGGCCCAATGTGTCTCTACCTTGGGGAAGGGCAAAAACAAACAAACAAACAAACACAAAAAAAAAACCTGTTGACTTGGCAGTTACTTCTGTTCTATTTAGAATTCTCTCTTTGCATGCACGCTGAATACAGCTATATAAAGGAAATGGATGCCCTTTGAATAGGACCAGGAGGAAAAGAAATGAAAACATTTGTTGGTTTAGGGTGGCGGGACTATGGGCTCATTTTTATTTCATCTTTATGATCATTTTAATGTTGTTTTAAGTATCTTCATGATATACATAAGAAAAAATAAAAAAGTTTTATTACTTATCTAGTGTTACTAGCCTCCAGGGTATTTGAAGTCTTTGGAGATGAAACTCTCATTATGCAGACAGCTTTGTTCAATCATTCAAGGAATATTTATCTAGTAAGGCATTATGGGAAACACAGAATTCCAATGGAGACATGGTTCTCAGAGAGTCATGAGAGTCATATGAAGTAAAACAACATGCTCTGTATATTAACCATGTCAACTGTTTCCTTTTAGCAGGAAGGACCGTGGTTGTCTTTTAGGAGGAGGTGGAATCTAACTTAGATCTGGAAAAATTATAAGATTTGGGACACATGGAGATATGGAGTCATGGAAGGTATTGACCAAGTATTTTTAGTTCTTCTTTCTTCCAGGTGTATGGTAGCATTATGCTTCTTGTGGTTTGGTGGAACCACTTGACTAGTTATGGCAGTGAATTGTGTCACTTTGGTCTAAGCACCTAACTTCTGGTATAGGACCCTGCAGTTTTCCCTTCCCCTTGGGATGGTTCCTAACAGCGTTTGAGCTGGTTTTTGCTCTCTTAGCCTGGATATCCGAGTGCCAAAGATGGACACAGCTGATCTCCTGGCCCACCATAGACAAGTAACAGGCAAGAAGTAAACCTTTTTTGTTACAAGCTTCTGAAATGTTGTTTCATTTCAGAGATTCCTTCGGCAATCTCTGATTCCGTTGCTTGTTATCATAGCAACACCTAGCTTAATATACTGATAGAAAGTCAAAAGATAGAAAGAAAGATCAAAAGATAGAAAGAGTAGAAAACAGTAGTAACTAAGACATATGAGGAAATACATAGCAAAAAGTTAATTTTGGTTGGAACCTTGAAGTGTGGGCGAGAATAGTGAGAAACAAAATTGGAAGGAGAGTTGGGACCCATCCTAGCAAGCCTGGACTTTGGGCTAATGGTGAAAAGAAAATAATCCGTTGAGGTGTGGCTGAAACTTGTCCTTAATTCATTGCATGATTCCATGTTCTACCCCCAAACAGAAAATTTGCAAAACTTATTAAGGGAGGGGCCTCCCTATAAAATTTTGACTAGTATAAAAAAATGTTTTTGGCCAGGTATGGTGGCTCACGCCTGTAATCCCAGCATTTTGGGAGGCTGAGGCGGGTAGATCACATGAGGTCAGCAGTTCGAGACGAGCTTGGTCAACAAGGTGAAACCTTGTCTCTACTAAAAATACAAAAAATTAGCTGAGCGTGGTGGCAGGCACCTGTAATCCCAGCTACTTGGGAGGCAGAGGCAAGAAAATCGCTTGAACCCAGGAGGCAGAGGTTTCAGTGAGCAGAGATTGTGCCATTGCACTCCAGCCTGGGCAACAAGAGTGACCCTTTTTCTGCATGGTAGCCATTCTCTGAAACCCATGTGGTGGTCTGACTCTCTTTCCTCACCTCTGGACCTTGGTATCCTTCTAGGACCTAGTGTATATTCTTGGTATCCTTCTAGGACCTGATGTATATTCATCACTAAGCACAGTTTTTCTGGACTGAGGAGAATCTCCCTGTCGTCATAAGCAGATGGCTTGATCCTTTGAGTCAGGTTTGTATATTCCGTGCTCTGTGTTACCTTTTTCTCCAGAGCATGATAAAAATGAGTTAAGGTTTATAAAATGTTTAAAGAGGCATTGGGAAAAATATCTCCTGTATGGGTGAGATAGTGATAATAATAAAATTAGAACTGAATCAGAGATTGCCGAAGGAAATTTAGTTTAATTTGCATCAAACAAGCTCAATGCTATGAATGGCTGGTAAAGTGAAATCTTATTTCTGAAGTTCTTGAACATTCCCGTTTCTAACATTTCTAACCGGGGCTTTAATATCATTCTAATGCAGTTTTTTACATGTAAATTAATATAATAAATGTCAATGTTGAATAGAATAAGGTCACATTTTACTACTTTGACCAGAAGTGTAATCTTCAAAGATTCAATTTTATTACTATTATAACAGTCGTACTGGATAAGGTCACCAATATTTCTTTCCAGATGATATAACCTGTGACGACAGCCTTTATACCAACTTTAGTTTTTGTAATCTGTATTTATACTCTGAAACATGTTGACAAAGATATACCACGGACATTTCTTGGTCAAATGGCTGCCTGGGGAAGATGTTTCCCTCTAATTTATGGGAAATTTGAAAGTGGGTAAATGGAGTAGTTTAAATGTAGCATTTTCTTGATCATATCATCTTTTTGCCTACAGATAATTAAATTATTGTGACGCTTTAGTCTCTTACTTGAAAGGGAAAGGTGGTGTTTAAAGACCTTTCAGTAAGTAAAAGCAAGAATTGCTCTGTGTGTGGGTGAGCCAGCCAGCTGGCCAGCCTGCACAATTCATTTGAATGACATGTTCATTGAATCAGAGGAGTTCAGGATTATCAGGGATGTTAAAGGGCAACTAGCAAAGCCATTCACCTTGACCCTCTTCTGCAGCATCCTCACCAAGCGATCAATCTCTGTTCCAGCGGGGACAGTTAGAGTACCTACCTTATGAAATTGTTGTGAAGATTAAGTGAGGGGATATGTGGAAAGTGCTTAGAACCACATCTGCCCCATTATAAGTGCTCAATCATGTAAGTCACTGCTGTCATTGTTATCTTGAATATTCTGTTGGCTACTCCCTCATGAGACCAGTGTATTTTCATCTACCTAGAGCCTGTTCTTAGATCGAGCTGAAAGCTACCTCTTCGTATTTTTTACTGGTTGATCTTAGTTTTGACTTTTGAGACCATAAATGATATTGACGATGATGCTAATACTTGCTAATTAACATTTACTGAATGCTTACTATGTGTTGGTCACTGTATCCAGTGCATTATCCCATTTAAAAATAATTTTGAAAAGTTTCAGACATACTCAAAAAAGGCACCAAAAATAATATAAAGGGTGCCTGTTTACCTTCAATCAGATTCAATTGTCATTTGGATTTTGTCACACTTACTTCATTTATCCACTTGAGTTTTTGCTGAAATATTTTAAGGCAATTCCTAGAAGTATTTTCATCTTAGCTCTACACACATCAGCATGTATCTTTAAAGACTATGAAAATTCCCTAATTGGCAATATCATTATCATATTTCTTTTTCTTTTTTTCTTTTTTCTTTTTTTTTTTTTTTGAGATGGAGTTTCATTCTTGTTGCCCAGGATGGAGTTCAATGGTGCCATCTTGGCTCACCTCCACCTCTGCCTCCCAGGTTCAAGTGATTCTCCTGCCTCAGCCTCCTGAGTATCTGGGATTACAGGCGTGCGCCACCATGCCTGGCTAATTTTGTATTTTTAGTAGAGACGGGATTTCTCCATGTTGGTCAGGCTCGTCTTGAACACCGGACCTCAGGTGATCCTGATCCCCCTCAGCCTCCCAAAGTGCTGATTACAGGCATGAGCCACTGCACCTGGCCCCATTATCATATTTCAGAAAATTAATAGGAATTTCTTAATGTAGTAAAGTTCTTTGATTGTTTTAAAATGTCTTTTTATCATTGCTTAGTTGGATCAGGATCCAAATAAGATCCACACCTTATATTTGGTTATTATTTGTTTTAGTGCTATTTTGATCCAATCTTGTTATGCCATTGAAGTTGTTTTTTTTTTTTAACTGAGTCAGTTGTCCTGTAGACTGTTCTATAGTCTAGATTTGTCTGTTTGCTTCCCTTTAGTGTTATTTAACTTGTTTCTCTATCCTTTGTGTTTAGTGTAAAGTAAGTTAGCTCTAAAGTGAGCTCTAGGGTAGATGCTAGCTATATGTGACTGATTATATACCTAAGTAAAATTAGAAATTTAGGTTGCTTCCTTGCTCTAGCCACATTTCAAATGCAGCTAGTGGCTGCTATGTTGCATAGTGTAAACAATTGCAGAAAGTTCTATTAGACAGCTGTTGGTCTATGGATTATTTTCAGATACAAGCATTTGTGGTAGTAGTATGTGCTTCAAATCACAGTGTATAGTGAGACATAATGTTTGGATGTCCTACTCTTAGAATCTTGAAATTGATCAGCAGATTTAGGTAGTGACAGCCTAGTTCTCCATTATAAAATTTCCCATCACACTTTCATCCAAAGCAGGAGTTCTTAACCTTTTTGGTTAAGTGATCTTTTTGGCTGCTGGTGAATCTTGTATACCTTTTCCCCCAGTCATGTTTTTATTTTTTATTTTTGTTTTATTTTTTCAAGGTGAGGTCTTGCTACTTCACCTAGGCTGTATCGGGGGGGAACCCACCCCCAATATTTCAATGTAGGTTCTTTCTATTTTCCGTAAGTGTTGGCTGGCTGAGAAATAAAGAGAAAGAGTACAGAGAGAGGAATTTTACAGCTGGGTCTCCGGGGGTGACATCACATATCAGGAGGACTGTGATGCCCACCTGAGCCACAAAACCAGCAAGTTTGTATTAAGGATTTCAAAATGGAAGGGGGTGTACGAGCAGGGAGTAGGTCACAAAGATCATGTGCTTCAAAGGGCAAAAGGCAGAACAAAGGTCACATGCTTCTGAGGGAACAGGACAAAAGGCAAAACAGAACTACTGATAAGGGTCTATATTCAGCTGTGCACATATTGTCTTAATAAACATCTTAAACAACAGAAAACAGGGTTCAAGAGCAGAGAACCAGTCTGACCACGAATTTACCAGGGCAGAGTTTTTTCCCCACCCCAATAAGCCTGAGGGGACTGCAGGAGACCAGGGTGTGTCTCAGTCCTTACCTCAACCACATAAGACAGACGCTCCCAGAGCAGCTGTTTATAAACCTCTCTCCAGGAATGCATTCCTTCCCCAGGGTATTAATTATTAAAATTCCTTGCTAGGAAAAGAATTTAATAATATCTTCTCTATTTGCATGTCCGTTTATGGGCTTTCTGCAAGAAGAAAAATATTGCTCTTTTGGCCCTACCCTGCAGGCAGTCAGACCTTATGGTTGTCTTCCCTTATTCCCTAAAAATTGCTGTTATTCTGTTCTTTTTCAGGGTGCACTGATTTCATATTGCTCAAATACACAGGTTTTACAGTGAATTTGTACAGTTAACACAATTATCATAGTGGTCCTGAGGTGACGTACATCCTCAGCTTACGAAGATAACAGGATTAAGAGATTAAAGTAAGACAGGTGTAAGAAATTATAAAAGTATTATTTGGGAACTGATAAATGTCCATGAAATCTTCACAATTTATGTTCCTCTGTCATGGCTCTGGCCAGTCCCTTCATTCGGAGTCCCTGACTTTCTGTAACAAGGCTGGAGTGCAGTAGTATGATCATAGCTCACTGCAACTTTGAATTCCTAGGCTCAAGCAATCCTCCCATGTCTGTCTCCTGAGTAGCCGAGACCACACGTGCACACCACTATGCCTAGCTAATTTTTTTTTTCATTTTTTTTTTCATTTTTTTAAGATATGGGGGTCTCACTACTTTGCCCAGGCTGGATTCAAACTCCTGGCCTCAAGCAACCCTCCCACCCAATAAAGTTTTTAAGTAAGGACAATTAAGTATACAGAAGTACCAAGGAAATTCATGTTATTTAATAACAGTTAAGATAAAATTAAATAACAAATTTGTGATTCAGTGAAATATGCATTTCTTTATTACATATTAAATAACAAGAACTGATAGCAGCTATAATGACCATCATAATTGTGTGATAGTAATTGTAATGACAAGTACTTCTAGAATAAATGATATTTCAAGGTAACTGCAATAACTATCAAGTTATTACTTTACATATTTTTAAAATACCTGTGATTTATACTGTGACAAGAATCATAGGTACTGCTGTTACTACAGTGGTTTGTTGCCTGCATTTGTGATTTAATAAGATGCAAAATTATAGTTAAAAATTAGTAAAAATAACTATGTATCATTTTTTTCATTCATGTTCATGTGTTTCTTTTATCCATACACCCTCTGCTAAGCCTTTGTGGGACCCCCAGGTTAAGAACTGCTGACATAAACCCTAAATCACCTGCTAATAATTTTGCATGAGTCAGGTTTTTTTAAGGGATTTAAAATGGTGGGGATTTTTGGTAAATGTCTTACTCCTTTTGCTTCTAATGCTAGAATTCTTTGAAGAATAATCCATCATTGGTGCTGTTTGGTTACTCTGAAATGCAGTTCCAAGAGAGTAAATAATCCCCATTTTGCAGGTGAGGTGAGGTTACTGATAAGAGTTTATTTGCCCAGAGTCAAATGGCTAAAAATTGGTAAAAATGGAATTGGAATCCAGATCTGAGTCACTCCACAGGCCATATGCTGGATGCAGATTCTGTTCTACCATTTACTAGTTGGTTTACCTGCATCATTCCTCCTTCCTATAGTGACTGCCTTTGCAATGCTCTAGTTGAAGGTTGACCCTTGTTTCCTCTTTCCTGTTTTCTTTGATTTTCTTCAGCCATACTGATCCCTTTTGTGAATGTGCTACAGGCTGTTCCTGGTGGCTCCCAGGTTGACAGAAAACTCCATGAGTATCCCTGTCAATAAGACCAGAGTGAGAAATCACCTCCCCTAACTCAACACTAGACTTACATTCACAGTCTGAGATAAAATGTGTTTTGTAGAAACAACCTTTCTCTGTTGACTCATCTTGAGCTTATTCTCTACAAAAATTTCAAAGCTGTTTTCACACATGCTGCTGCAAAGTGAAAGTTCTCCATCTTGTAGTTGAGCAAATAGTAGACTGGACCTGAGGAGATCACCCATTGGAAGAATTCTCATTTTTAGATTTATCTGAGGACATAACTTAGGAAAAGGAAAACAACCCAGAGAATGTTATGTTTATGGTTATAAAACATTAGGAGAGTAACAGTTTTTTTCTACTCTCTACTTACTAAAATAATGGTTTTAGCTTTTATTTATTTTTATTTATTAATCAAACAGTAATTCATTTCAACAGTCATTCGTTCTAATAGTCATTCACTTAGACATTTATTTAAACCACCCACCCAGTCACCCACCCATCCATCCATTGACCCGCCAATTCAATGTTTAGCAAGTGCTCTACGTGCAGTATGCTCTGTCCAGGTAGAATACAGCTGAGAAGCAAGCATTCCTGATTTCTGCCCTCATTTCACTCTGCATTTTTGATAGAAAAAAAGTAATCATAAATGAATACTAAAATTGCAAGATTGATATAAGCTATGAAGGATACAAACAAATGAGAAGAAAAGGAAGGAGGGATACTTTTATGGGGTGGGATTGACAAGTCTACTAAGAGGTGACATCTGTCCTAACCCGGACTCCATATGCTGGTCTTTGGATCCAAGGATGAAAAACAGGTGGCCTCTGTTTTTAAAGAGCTTCTGGACCAGTGGCAGATAATGCACTACAGAAAGGGCCTATAGTATAACATTGTGAAGGAAAACATACAGTTATAGCTGCATTCTGGTTTTTTTTGTGTGTTAAAATAAGGATTTTGGCAGGAATTTTGCTTGTTGTGCATCATCCATATGGAATATAGAACATGCATGGTATTGGTGTTACTCATTATATAATCTCCCTTCAGTCATATTGTGATGTACAAGAGAACATTTGGTGGAGAAACCTTAATGCTCACAGCCAGGTTTAATGATGCATTCAGAGTTGAGGAGGTTTGATAATGTGAAAGTTGTCAGAATCAAATGGAGTCACAAACGAAACCCTGACAAATAGAGCTGGGAAAGGCCATGAAGGGGGGGTTCTCATGCACAAATGCCTGATAACAAAAACTATCATAAAAGACTCTGCAAAAAGCCACCCTGCACCAAGGCCATCACATCTGTACACACACACACACACACACACACACACAATACTTCTATGAGGACATCTGCCCGACAACTGCCTGTCCAACTTCTTTTTGGTGCCACACACAATGTTATTCATTCTAGTAACCAAGGATAATTCCCTTAAAACAATTATGTAATTCTCCTCATTTGCCCTTTAAAAACCTTTGTCTTCCTTCACCTGGCTGAATACTCACATAGTTTACTATGGCACATGTATTCCCATGACAAGGCCCATTTCTCAATAAATATCATTTTCTTTTAGAAAGCCTATGTTATTTAGGTTGACAGTAACATGCAGTTCTCAGGCTACTTGGGAAACAAAAGAGAATGTTGACTTTATTTTTGCCAGGCAGTGTGGTGGGAGAATTCAGGAGCATATGACGATGGGTCTTTTCTTTCTGGAGAGAGAGTGCATAAATATGTCTTTTTAAAGTCACTTACAGTCCTTGATTTTCTTTAGTCTGCTCTCTCCTAATATTAAGATGCACATCACGTATGACACTGGTTCTTGGCACAGGTTTTAAATTTGTGACCCATTACCTATGTTTTATTTGCCCCACTCAGTATTTTTTTTTAACACATTTGAAGTACAAGTACCCCTCATCTTATACAGCAGTGTGGGACTATAAAAATGACCATGCAAGCAGAAACCATGCAATGTCCACTTAGTAATCAATGGGAAAATATATGATTGTTCTATCACCTTTCACATTTTTGTCTAATACTGATTTAGTACACTGTTATTTAAAACATCAGGAACAGTAAGAATTGAAGTGCTTTATTTCTTTGAAAAACACTTATTGCGAGTCTCGAACAATTCTTGCCTTCTTTTTCTTCTCCTACAACTAACAGTACAGATGGGGCATCTTTTCTGTGCTTTGGCTGATAGTCATAATGCTTCCTAAAGTGTGGATCACCTTCCAATATTTCATCCTTTCTGTTTTCAACGTCATGAAATAGGATGTTTTTTAAAATGTGACTTTTTTGGTATCACTTCCTCTGGTACATCTTTTTCTTCTGCATCGTAACTGCCTTGCTAATTTATGTTAATAAGTTTGTCTTGATTAAATTCCTTGGGTTACATATCTAGAATCTCCTGACCGTCAGCCCAGTCAGCATTCCCAAAGTCAGTTTTTTTTCTGTAATTTTATTTACATTTGATTCAAAGTGCACTTCTGGGGTTGTCACATTTGGTTTTTCGTTTTTGTTTTTGGTCACTTGGGTTTCATATTTCTTGGCCAGTTCCCTCTTTTGATTATCCATTTTGGTGAAATATGTGGGTTTATCACTGGAAGATCAGTGGGATACAAAACTACATACTTTGCTGGCTGCCTCTGACTGAATACCAGATGTGCAGTGATCAGTCACTGACAGACTTTGGAAGAAGTGATGTGACTGGTCACTGATCATCATGCACATCTATGATCTACATGGTAATCTGTGAATTGAAGAGCTAGTGGTGGAGTTTGTACTTTACGCAATGACCCAGAGTTAGTGTGACATGGTAACTGAAATTTGAACCATGTTGTTGGAGAGTTGGTGTTATTTCACTAAACTGGATTAACTGAAATATGTGCATATTGGAGTCAGAGAAGGACTGCCTATAGTTGCCGGAAGTTAAATAGAAGAGAATTACACATAGCAATACAAATTTCTAGTTTCTTCGAGAACAAAAAATCTCTAGGTGGTGACCACCCACCTTGGGGCATGTGTTTTCCAGTTGTCCCAGTTCCACCACTCCTTGTTACAATACATTTGTGGCCTCTCCTGATAAACTGTACAATGTAATAGCTACTAGCTACAAGTGATTACTAGCTACAGGGTGGGTATTTAAAATGTAAAGTTTAGATTTAATTTTTAAATGCAAAATTAAAATTGAAACAAAATGCAATTAAAATTCAATTCGTCAATTACATCAGCCACATTTCAAGTGCTCAGTAGCCACATATGGCTAGTGGGTACTATATTGAGCAGTTTAGGATCTAGAAAGTTCCACTAGACAGCACTGCTCTATAGGCAGTGATCTATATTAGCTAAATTATTATGGATCGAGGAATATCAATAACTCTGAAAATCCAAAATACTATCCCTTTCAATCTGAATTATTCTTTTTTTTTTTAATTTATAAACTAAATGGAACCAGAAGAGATTCTGAGTTAAGAGTATGTTTTCAGGGAGAACCCTTGTGGATTTTCTTCCTTATAGAAACATTAAAGGTGTTGGAGTCTCTGAACTCTATGGCATAGTATTCGAGATTGCAGTCTCGTGGAGGAGCATTTTTAATCGTCAGTAAGAAACTTGTGACACCTATTTTAGCTGTGGTTATTTTAGCAGTTTCTATTTTCTTTTAAGTGATGATAGTAAAGACAGGGACAGTGGTGATGTTGGTAATGAGAGATTATGGGACCGATGTCTGACTTCCCATGACAGAAGACTGTTGGTTGTCAAAGACAGGTTTTTAATATCTAAGCATATAAAGAAAATGAGAGTGAATTTTAGGATTCTTCAGAAGGAATAACAATATACAAATGTGAAACTGTTCCAGAATTGCCAGAACATCTGTTTTGTTTCCATAGTTTTCTTTTTCCTTAGGCATGCTTAAATATTTTTTTCAGTTATATACAAAATGAAATTCAAATATATAGAAATCTTTTAAGTTCATATTTTTATAGATCCTTGTGGATTATTGGGTTTACTAATTTTTTTTTTTTTTTGGTGACACGGTCTTACTCACTCTGTCACCCAGGCTGGAGTACAGTGGCGTTATCTTAGCTCACTGCAATCTCTGCTTCCTGGGTTCAAGAAATTCTCCTGCCTCAGCTTTCCGAGGAGCTGGGATTACAGGTGTGTGCCACTGTACCTGGCTGATTTTTATATTTTTAGCAGAGACAGGATTTCACCCTGTTGGCTAGACTGCTCTCAAACTCCTGACCTCAAGTGACCCACCCACCTTGGCCTCCCAAAGTGCTGGGATTACAGGCATGAGCCACCACACCTGGCCAGATCTACTAATGTAAACATTAGGTAAACCATATAGTGTTCTGTGCTGTCTAAACATAGCTTGAAAAATGACATTAGAGTGAAAAATTGCAAATTCTAAATGCGTTTAAATATTTAAAATATTTTTCCAGTGTTTGTTTTTACATTTTGAGATTTTTTTTTATTGTTAGCAATCATATTTTGAAAAATTCATACAGTTAGAACTGGAGAGGAAGACTAATTATAAGATGATTAATTCCTAGACTCTGTTACCAGTGACGCTTAGATTATGAGGGGAAAATAAAAAACAGACAGAGATCAAATGAGGAAATGGAGATAGGTGGGTGAGTGGAAAGTAGAAAAGTAGAGACATTTTAAACATGAGATGAATGAAGATCTGTGTTCTAAATGATAACACTGGTGCTAGTGAGACACTGTTTAAATCACATAACCATATTACCATTGCTGGATTAAGGGAAGCTTTGAGGGAATTCATTTCCATTGACTATTTTTTTTTTTTTTCTAAACCAACCATTCGTTCAGCTTTTATTTGTTGGTGTGAAATATGCTATTATTTTGAAAAAACACTTTTAACATCCCAATGAAGTAGGTACAAATATTAACCCAAATTTAGGAAGAGGACAGTAGGCTAGGAGATTTGAAGAAGAAAGAGTAGAAAGAAGGGGGAGTTTTTTGTTTGAAATCCTGGATTTGTGATTGTATTTCTTTTACTGTTTTTAAAATGCCCCAGCCTCTCATGTCATTGGCAGTTGATTTTATTAGGAGAAAAGTGTAAGCAGATGGAAAGAACGTTTTTTTCTCCCCCCTTTACAGGCGTTGGAGGTTTAGTGATAAATGCTGAGCTATATTTGCATACAAATCACTATCTTGAAAAAGTCTGCTTTCTTGACACTCTGGCAGTATAGTTCATTGCTGAGTTGTTGTTGTTGTTGTTGTTGTTAATGAATTGCTGCTTTGTTTTTAGAGGCTGCCTGATTAACATTCTATTCTGGAAGCTGCCACAGTGACATTAAACCGTCTTTTGCTTCCTGTTTTGGAAACATTTGGAAATCACTTGCTGCTGAAAGTTTTCTCTCTCTCTCTCTCTCTCTCTCTCTCTCTCTCTCTCTCTCTCTCCCCCCCCCCCCTTTTTTTCTGATAGAATTTTCTGCGTTTTTATTGTTGTAAATGATGTAGCCTATTCTTTAATTTTGAATGGATCACACAATCATCTTTATGTGTCCAGCTGTCTTTTGTTGGAAGAGACATGTCTTAAATTGCTCAATGCTGAATCAGATTAAAATGACTTTGGTGTTAAGGCATTAAAAATTTTTTTTTGTTTGTGTTTTATGGAGGCTCCATGCTTGTGAATGACAGCACATTGCTCAGACAGAGTAAACTTCTTTTCTTACTCTTCAGTACTAGGTATATTAGATTCTAAGCCAAAGTGAGCAAAAGTCTGAGCCTGTTTCTAATCATTCTCTTGGAGACTAATCTTCAAAGAATTCTTCTGATTTAAATCTAGGATTCTTATCTTAGTTGGGGTCAGGAGACTGTTTAAGAATTTTGTACCAGAGGAAAACAATGTGTGTGCATGCACACATGTACCATTTTGCGAACAATTTCAGGAGATTCATAGAAGCCCTGGAGCCAATCTGTAGACCCAGGTTAGGAAACTCTGCTCTAGTTATTTCTGGAGAATTCTATAAATTCAAGAAAGAAAAGTCTCCAAATTGTGAGCTACATGACATTGTCCCACCCACCATATCTCAAATTACATCACTCTTCACCTACTACCCAAGCCAGAACCTTGGAATCCTCTTTGATCCTCCTCTTCGTTTTTGCCCCCATTAGTCAGTCTTGTTGCTCCTACCTCAAACATACATCTCAAATTCTCTGCATCCCCACTGCCACCACCATAGGCCAGGCCTGTCTTGAATCTTTTACCTAGACTGCAGTAAAGATATTCCCAGTGGCCTTCAGCTTTGCAAAGAGAACCCAGAATCTGTCATACATCTCCTCTCTTCACTGCCCGAAATGCTTTGGTGGCTTTGCCATGCATGGTGAATAAATCCAGACTGCTGACCAAGGCTATCAAGGACCTGCACTCTTTCCTGAAGATCCAGTTAGACCAAGTGAACTGGGCTTAGTTCACCGCCAGCTTAGCTGGTTTGGCTTGTTACGGTCTTGCCCTTGCATTCTTGCACCTTTTCTTTCTCATCTCACCCCTTACATTTTCACAGTAGTTACTATATCACTTGCCTTTGTCTGTTTACCCTCTAGATTTCACAAGTTTGACAGGGAGAGGATGGCTGTACCTGGTTGTGCTGTATCCTCAGTGTCTTCTGTAATACTTGCCCGGTAGTCGGCTCTTAATTCACAAATATTTACTGAATGAATATATGAAAAAATACAGAGTTCTTGGAAGTGTTTTGGCTTTATCCTTTTCTCTAATATTCGACTTTGTGATCTTTCACTAATTCATTGAGAAGTTCATTCACTGAACACTTGCTGAATACCTCTCACTATAAGAAATCCTCACATCATTTGTTTTAGGTTGCTAGCTCATGGAGGACTGATTTTGAGAGAGAAAGATGTTGATTCATATTCTGTGAGAATGCCAAATTAGTGTTAAGTATGACTCTCTTTCATTTTTTTAAAATAAAGGATGTTTCTATTAACATTAGTAGCTGTCATAGAAGAGGGTTCCTCATTGTTATTAAAAAACATAGAACAATGTTATCTTCAAATTTTTCCAAGCTTTACTGAGTTAATAGTTCTCAAGTGTTCCATTTAAAAGACATGCAGTACTTTTGATGTGTGAAGGAAAGGCCAGTTCATATTTATTTTTCTATGCCTTTAGCTGGGTTTGTTTTGTATTAGGAGTTCATAATTGACTTTTTTTTTTTTTTTTTTTACTGTTAAGTATGTTTTTCTTAATGGTTTACATTTAAGTAAGTTGAGTCTGGACTGGTTCACTGGTCTCTTAAGAACCCACAGTTTGGGGAGCATTTTGGAGAAATTATTTATTAGAAAGAATTATTTCCCAGATTAAACAATGAATAAGCCTACATGACATTTATTCTTTCACCAAATATTTATTAAAGGCCAATTCTATGTTAAGCTCTGTGTGTAGCACCAGGAATGCTAGTTGAACCTATCTATAAAGGAGTATTTCCTCTCTTGTAAGGATGCTTTGTCTGCTAAATACCACCCCTACCTTTAATATCCTCTCTCCCTTTCTCTCATTTCATATTTCTTTCCTTTCATATTTATAGTTTGGCTACTGTTTGCCTTCAGATGGCATCTGAACTGTGCTGTCTGGTTGCTCCATTGGCTTAGCCAGCTATATGGAAGATCTGATGGAAATTGGAATTTTTGGTGTCTCTTGAGTGGCATAAGCAAACCTAAATTTGGAATCCATGCTTTCAAAACCAGATAGAGCTTGCACTGGAAGAATCCTATCATCTATGTGGGAGTTTGGGCCCCAGATTTCATTCTAGCCACCCTGTGGAGGCATCTGCTCAGGGCTCTCCCCTCATTCACGTACTGGTGAAATGAAACTGTGTATATGGTGAGGGTGCTACTAAATTGTTTATGTTGCATGTGGTTTTCTAGATCTGCAATGAGCTGCAGATTTTTAGTATTACTTTCTAATCTCTACTTCACTAAAAAGACTTTTACAGAGCTTTTGAAATGATTCTCATAACAAAGTGTATCTGAAGTTTAAAATGATGTCTCATTGGAGTTATCTTTAAATATTTCTTTTGCTGCTGAGTGCACTTTATTTCTTCTATTGCTATGCTCCTTCAACTCTTAACTCCTAAGAGCATTTTTACAACATGTTCACTTTCATATTGGTGTGTTCCCATTCTCATGTTTACACATTATGGATAGACTCTTTTGAGTGATGGTTAATTTTCCTTTTCAGTACTCTCCTAACCAGAATTATCTAAATTCTACACACTTCTGTATATCTCTAGGACAATAACAATAATAGTAGATTTTCATAATGATTACTGAGAGACATTGCAAGTCCCAGAAATGACTTCTATGTCATTAAGAACGGGGGAGAGGGAGTTCTTGGAAAAACATTTTTATTGCTGTCTAATTGAAGAATGACAGGTACTTGGTATACACGCTAATATTTTTTCCTCCTTCATGGCAGCCAAAACTAATACATTCCTCAGTTCTTTCCTCCTTTCCTTATCAGAGCTTTAGAATCCTCTTCAACATGCTGCTGTAAATAGCTACTACAAGATGGTTGGGGTTAACAAAAGAGGTAAATTATTTAAGAACAAACTTGCCCTACTCACTGTGACCACAATGCTCAGAGGCCCCTACTGACCTATAATTCAGGGTCTCACTGCCAGAGCAGCTACCACTGCAAGGCACTGCTGCCTGTCTTGGTGAAGGAAATAAAGCTGTCGGTCACATACTAGCAGTTAAGGGCTTTAGCCCGGAAATGACACATATCATTTTTGTTCACAACTCTTTGACCTGTATTCCTTGAGCTTCACCCAACTGCAAGGGTCCAGAAGGCCTACCATATGCCCAGACATGGCAGTAACCTGAACTGTTTGGCAAACAGCACTAATGACTGCCATATCCCATTTGATGTATTTTAATGCTGAACTTCTCAGCATATTTCATCTCACAGAATGCTCTCTTTCTTTGCCCATGTGATTAATAGGACATGTACTCAACTTTTTGTTTGAAAAACAGAAAAATTATTCAGGCCTTTCTATGTTTTGGGAAATGATGCTCAAGGTTTCCAAGGAACATCCTCTGAAACATATGTCCTATGTAGTGTTCTACAATATTAATAATAATAAATAATTATTATTATTTTGTAGTGAAGCAGATTTGAGCAGTGCTGCATACTATTTCTTATTTTTGAGAAGCCAGAATGCATCTTAGTAGAGTAAATATACTGATGAATACTGCAGTAAAGAGAGCTATTTAACTTCATTTCATCCGGTGTTTCTCAGTCTTCTTTGACCATACGGTTTTTTTTCTGTATAATGTCTAACAGCATCCCGTGGAAGCAGTGCTCTGCTATCCCACTGTAGTAAACACTGCAGTAGGCATTATACATGGAGGCTTTTATAACCTTGAGGGGCACTGAAACAGCATGGACATTGTAACACTGTTGTAACACATGCCCCTGGCTGGGATTTTCACTTAATAGCTACATGACCTTGGTCATGCAGTTAAACTTTTTTGGCCTCAACTTCTGAATCTGGACATTGGGAGGTGATATTATCTAACTCAAAGGGTTATTGATTAGCACTAGATCATACTAGGCAGCAAACAAATGTTATATATTGTTTCCTTCCTTTAATGATATCATTTACTTATTTCTCACGTACTTAGTTTATATGAGCATACTTTTTCCAGATATGGTGCTCTTATCTCGATCAGTATAGCATTGCTTTGCATTGAAAAGTTCATAGAAAAATATGTGAAATTCAACCAAAGAATCTATACCAGAATACTGTCAGGCTGTGGGCTCCCCTTTCAATTTACTTTCTTTGAAAGGCACCTGTTTACTTCTCTCTATGAAAATGATTCTTTCTTTTGAACATCCAGATCAGTACAGGAGTTCTGAGGGCAGCTCAGGGCATGCTGCCTAGACAGGGATACCTGGGTTCTCTTCCTCCAGATGACCAAGGTCTCATCATATCTCTGACCCAAAGCGTATCCCAGGGCAAAACATGAGATAGTGGATATTTGTAAGATGCTTGCCTTGAGAACCAGCTCTGAGCAGAGTACTATTGTTATCTTAACACACTGCTCTGGAATTTATCATATTCTGGAAATCACATTTGCTTAAAATTACATCTATGTCATTTATGGTTATGGTTGATGAATATCCCATGAACCCTTTATTGAGTTACTGAAATGAGTATGTTAATACCCATTGAAAAAAGGTGTGACCCAAACTAGCAAGATGCTTCTTCAGAATTATATTTATTAATGTTCAAGGGTGATATTTCTACCTTTCTGATACAAAAATTTGCCAAAGTGCTTACATTGTGAATAGTAGATTACTTTTTGAGATGCCACCTACTTTGACTCAAAGCTCTATAACTGTGCTATTTAAATCAAATAAATTGAATATTTTCTTGAAAAGTAGCTGACAGTCCATCCTGCTGTTGTTTTGTGAGATGACATTAAGAATTATTTTGAACATTTACAAGGCCTAGGAATGTTTGTTAGAGTAAATAATGAATTATACAGGGTCTGCAGAGGTCTGCATTGCAGCTGGAATGTTCATTGCTTATCACTAAACTACATACAGATCTGCAGTAGAGATGAATACAGACTCTTCTTTTTTATTAGTTCAGAAGAATGATTAATCCTGTGTTGTATTATTTGATACTGCCTTACTTCATATTAATATATACACAGGCTAATCAGCCTCATCAAAATCAGTGATATTTTGATGATTTGCTTTATTTTGGTGACTTCTATATTCTGAATCCCTAGAATAGATCAGATATAGAAAACTAAATGGGGGCAAGTCTGAGCAACTCTGATCATAATATTCTGCTGTCATCTTTAATTAATCATCTGAATCAGTACATTTCCATTTCTCTGTCAGTGCTCTATATTTAAATATTTCATATTTGTCATGGAAATCCTCCTAAAATTATTTTTAATCAATTATTATCCTTGATGAGCAGATTTTGAACTTATCAAATTTATTTTGAATAAAAATGTGGCAACATAATGGAAATGTTATGTAGTTGGGAAGGTTCTCACTTTTGCAGCATCTCCCTTTATTCTGACTCCAGCAGTCCTTTGCAGTTGGTTTTGCGGTTCATGAGGCAGTATGGGAGGCCACAGAAATGGCACATGCATCTCATGTCGCGTGCCCATTCTCACTGGTGGTGACTGGTCAGAGGTTGTATTGGCAAGGATTTTGGGACACTCTGGTTAGAGAGAATTTGGTGGTGGATTATTGATGTCTGTCATAATTTACCATTGGAAAATAGTGGCAGATGTGCAATATTTTGCCATCTTGGTGTAAGAGAAAGAGATTTGGTTGGGGAAGCTCACCAACTGAGTTTCAATCCCAATTGTGCTCCTAACTATTTGACTTTGAACAAGTCAAGTAATCTTTCTAGCCCTATTTTTAAAATCTGACAATGAAGGTATTGGAGTAGATGATGTTTAAGATCCATCTCGACGGGGCACGGTGGCTCGTGCCTGTAATCCCAGCACTTTGGGAGGCCAAGGCGGGTGGATCACCTAAGGTCAGGAGTTTACGATCAGCCTGACCAACATGGAGAAACCCCGTCTCTACTAAAAATACAGAATTCGCCGGGCATGGTGGCGCATGCCTGTAATCCCAGCTACTCAGGAGGCTGAGGCAGGAGAATCGCTTGAACCCAGGAAGCAGAGGTTGCGCTGAGCCGAGATTGTGCCATTGCACTCCAGCCTGGACAACAAGAGCAAAACTCCATCTCAAAAAAAAAAAAAAAAAAAAAAAAAAAATCTCAACTCTAAAATGCCATCCTGTATTTACTCACCAGGACAGCCAAGATACCTTGGGCCCCTGTTAATTTTTAAACATCTTTGGAACTTCCCAGTGTCCATACCCCTTTTGACTGTCATCTTTCCACTGCTCTTGTTAGAAGACAGAATATCTCCACTTTGAATCTGGGTTGGCTTGTGATTTTCTTTGAACAATAGAATTTGGAACAATGTAAGCCTTAAGCAACTTCAGAGATTTTGCATCTGTTGGGATGGAAGAGCATGTAGAGTGAAGGGCCTAGTGGACCCAGCTGAGCCCAGACTCCAGCCTACCTTCCATCTGAAAGCAGTTGCATGGGTGAGTCCAGGTGAGATCCTCAGCAAAAACCATCCATAGACTTATGGTAGTAAAACCTATCAATGTTGGTTTGTTGTTGCTGTTGTTTTGAGACAGAGTTTTACTCTTGTCACCCAGGCTGGAGTACAATGGCATGACCTCAGCTCACTGCAGCCTCCACCTCCCAGGTTCAAGGGATTCTCCTGTCTCTGCCTCCTGAGTAGCTGGAATTACAGTTGCCCGCCACCATGCCCAGCTAATTTTTTTGTATTTTTAGTAGAGATGGGGTTTCACCATGTTGGCCAGGCTGGCCTTGAACTCCTGACCTCAGGTGATCTGCCCGCTTTGGCCTCCCAAAGTGCTAGGATTATAGGCGTGAGCCACTGCGCCCGGCCAATCAATGTTGTTTTAAGCCTCTATGATTTGAGGTAGTTTATTATGCAGCAGTAGATAAGTGATATAGAAACTGGAAGTCAGGCAGTGGCTCTCCTGAGTCTAGAAGGTCTGAAATGATCTCTGACAGTAAGGCACCTCTCTGACAGCTGAGGTGCCTTAGTTCTTCATGTTGCCACTTAGTAGGCTAGCTGGGATTTTTTATAGCATGTTGGTCTCAGGCTTCCAAGAGAGCAATAATCAGAGGTTTCAAGGTCACTGAAGGCCTAATGTTGGAAAGTCACACAGCAACACTGCTGTAGATTGGATATTTGACCCTCCAAACCTCATGTTCAAATTTGATCCCTGATGTTGAAGGTTGGGTCTAATGGGAAGTGTTTGGGGGCAGATCTTTCATGAATCACTTGATAACATCTTTGTGGTAACCAGTGAACTCTCTACTGCTCTATTAGTTCCCAGAAGAGCTGGTAGTTGAAAAGGGTCTGGCACCTCCCTCCCGTCTCTCTTGCCTCCTTTCTCACCATCTGATCTCTGCAAACCGTTTCCCCTTCCACTTCAGCCATTGATGGAAGCATCTTGAGGCTTCCACCAAATTCAGAAGCCAGCATCATGCTTCTTAGACAGCCTTCAGTACTGTGAGCCAGATAAACCCCTTTTCTTTATAAACTACCCAGCTTCAGGTATTCTTTTATAGCAACAGAAACACAAAGTAAGACAAGCGCTCAAGGGGAGGGGAAATAGACTGCAACTCTTGATGGAAAGAGGGGTAAAGCATCCCTGTAGGATGGGAGGGATTCTTGTGGTCATATTTGCAAATAGTAAACCACACCAGCTCCAGGCACCTGACTAATGCAAATATTTCTTTCTTTCATTGTGTGTATTCTGAGTTGGCAGTGTGTCAGCAAGAGTTCAGCATAGGGCTTAGCATGTGGTCACACCACTTTAATGCAGCAAAAACACCTAAAGTATTTATGTTCAAAAAGATAGAGATAGTCAGTTCTGGGCTGGTGGTGAGCATGAAGAGGAAGAGAGGAAGAGGGAAAACAAAAAGAAAGGATTGCCAAGTTTCTGGTAGTCTCTTGTGATATGAATCATGTGTTGTGAGAAGATCCATAATTCTCAGTAATTAGACTGTCCAACAAGAAATGGATTCAGTGTGTCTGACAACCTGACCCAGTGATAGAGGCTGCAGTACCTAAACTTTCTCAGGAGTCTGTCCCATGATGGAGCCCAAGTCACCTTGAAGCAACTGAAAGTCAGGATGAAGAAGGGCCGAAATGCCAGCTTTGTATCCCTCTTTACTTCCTCCAGCTCAGGCAAGTTGGTACTCTCATTTTTGATCTTCTTAAAATTCTCTGTTAGGATGAAGGCATATTCACTGCCCAGTGCTCAGGCCTCCTTTCAGTGTGGGATTGTAGGTCTCATATGCTTTCTTTTCCCAAGGTTAGGTGTTTCTTAAGCCTTTAGCATGTTTGCATCATAGCCTTCTATTTATGGAAACAGTGGTTCCCTTCTGTGAACAGAGTGACTCTAGGGAATGCAAGGCTAGGCAGAAGTGGAGTTATGAAAGCTCTAAAAAGCATGACATCACAGCACTATCATTAGTAACATGAACTTTAGAATCAGACAGACTTGGGTTGAATTCTAGTTTTTTTTTTTTTTTTTTTTTGAGACGGAGTTTCACTCTGTCGCCCAGGCTGGAGTGCAGTGGCCAGATCTCAGCTCACTGCAAGCTCTGCCTCCCGGGTTCACGCCATTCTCCTGCCTCAGCCTCCCGAGTAGCTGGGACTACAGGTGCCCGCCACCTCGCCCGGCTAGTTTTTTGTATTTTTTAGTAGAGACGGGGTTTCACTGTGTTAGCCAGGATGGTCTCGATCTCCTGACCTCGTGATCCGCCCGTCTCGGCCTCCCAAAGTGCTGGGATTACAGGCTTGAGCGAACACGCCCAGCGAATTCTAGTTTTAATCTCATTTTGAGTGTGCTGGCATGGCAACTTTCTAATTTTCCAAAAGAAATTATTGCTTATAATTCATCTTCAACATGGGAATTATGATAGTTTTTTTTTTTTATTATACTTTAAGTTCTAGGGTGCATGTGCATAACGTGCAGGTTTGTTACATATGTATACCTGTGCCATGTTGGTGTGCTGCACCCATCAACTCATCAGCACCCATCAACTCGTCCTTTACATCAGTTATAACTCCCAATGCAATCCCTCCCCCCTCCCCCGTCCCCATGATAGGCCCCGGTGTGTGATGTTCCCTTTCGTGAGTCCAAGTGATCTCATTGCTCAGTTCCCACCTATGAGTGAGAACATGCGGTGTTTGGTTTTCTGTTCTTGTGATAGTTTGCTAAGAATGATGGTTTCCAGCTGCATCCATGCATTTCTCTGATGGCGAGTGATGATGAGCATTTTTTCATGTGTCTGTTGGCTGTATGAATGTCTTCTTTTGAGAAATGTCTGTTCATATCCTTTGCCCACTTTTTGATGGGGTTGTTTGTTTTTTTCTTGTATATTTGTTTGAGTTCTTTGTAGATTCTGGATATTAGCCCTTTGTCAGATGAGTAGATTGCAAAAATTTTCTCCCATTCTGTAGGTTGCCTGTTCACTCTGATGGTAGTTTCTTTTGCTGTGCAGAAGCTCTTTAGTTTAATGAGATCCCATTTGTCAATTTTGGCTTTTGCTGCCGTTGCTTTTGGTGTTTTAGACATGAAGTCCTTGCCCATGCCTATGTCCTGAATGGTACTACCTAGATTTTCTTCTAGGGTTTTTATGGTATTAGGTCTAATATTTAAGTCTCTAATCCATCTTGAATTAATCTTCATATAAGGAGTAAGGAAAGGATCCAGTTTCAGCTTTCTACTTACGGCTAGCCAATTTTCCCAGCACCATTTATTAAATAGGGAATCCTTTCCCCATTTCTTGTTTCTCTCAGGTTTGTCAAAGATCAGATGGCTGTAGATGTGTGGTATTATTTCTGAGGACTCTGTTCTGTTCCATTGGTCTATATCTCTGTTTTGGTACCAGTACCATGCTGTTTTGGTTACTGTAGCCTTGTAGTATAGTTTGAAGTCAGGTAGCATGACGCCTCCAGCTTTGTCCGTTTGACTTAGGATTGTCTTGGCAATGCGGGCTCTTTTTTGGTCCCATATGAACTTTAAAGCTGTTTTTTCCAATTCTTCGAAGAAACTCATTGGTAGTTTGATGGGGATGGCATTGAATCTATAAATAACATTGGACAGTATGGCCATTTTCATGATAATGATTCTTCCTATCCATGAGCATGGTATGTTCTCCCATTTGTTTGTGTCCTCTTTTATTTCACTGAGCAGTGGTTTGTAGTTCTCCTTGAAGAGGTCCTTTACATCCCTTGTAAGTTGGATTCCTAGGTATTTTATTCTCTTTGAAGCAATTGTGAATGGAAGTTCATTCATGATTTGGCTCTCTGTTTGTCTGTTACTGGTGTATAAGAATGCTTGTGATTTTTGCACATTAATTTTGTATCCTGAGACTTTGCTGAAGTTGCTTATCAGCTTAAGGAGATTTTGGGCTGAGACAATGGGGTTTTCTAAATCTACAATCATGTCATCTGCAAACAGGGACAATTTGACTTCTTCTTTTCCTAACTGAATACCCTTTATTTCTTTCTCTTGCCTGATTGCCCTAGCCAGACTTCCAACACTATGTTGAATAGGAGTGGTGAGAGAGGGCATCCCTGTCTTGTGCCAGTTTTCAAAGGGAATTTTTCCAGTTTTTTCCCATTCAGTATGATGTTGGCTGTGGGTTTGTCATACATAGCTCTTATTATTTTGAGATACGTTCCATCAATACCGAATTTATTGAGCGTTTTTAGCATGAAGGGCTGCTGAATTTTGTCAAAGGCCTTTTCTGCATCTATTGAGATAATCATGTGGTTCTTGTCTTTGGTTCTGTTATATGCTGGATTACATTTATTGATTTGTGAATGTTGAACCAACCTTGCATCCCAGGGATTAAGCCCACTTGATCATGGTGGATAAGCTTTTTGATGTGCTGCTGAATCCGGTTTGCCAGTATTTTATTGAGGATTTTTGCATCGATGTTCATCAGGGATATTGGTCTAAAATTCTTTTTTGTTGTGTCTCTGCCAGGCTTTGGTATCAGGATGATGTTGGCCTCATCAAATGAGTTAGGGAGATTCCCTCTTTTTCTATTGATTGGAATAGTTTCAGAAGGAATGGTACCAGCTCCTCCTTGTACCTCTGGTAGAATTCAGCTGTGAATCCATCTGGTCCTGGACGTTTTTTGGTTGGTAGGCTATTAATTATTGCCTCAATTTCAGAGCCTGCTATTGGTCTATTCAGGGATTCATCTTCTTCCTGGTTTAGTCTTGGGAGAGTGTAAGTGTCCAGGAAATTATCCATTTCTTCTAGATTTTCTAGTTGATTTGCATAGAGGTGTTTATAGTATTCTCTGATGGTAGTTTGTATTTCTGTGGGGTCAGTGGTGATATCCCCTTTATCATTTTTTATTGCATCTATTTGATTCTTCTCTCTTTTCTTCTTTATTAGCCTTGCTAGCGGTCTGTCAATTTTGTTGATCTTTTCAAAAAACCAACTCCTGGATTCATTGATTTTTTGGAGGGTTTTTTGTGTCTCTATCTCCTTCAGTTCTGCTCTGATCTTAGTTATTTCTTGCCTTCTGCTAGCTTTTGAATGTGTTTGCTCTTGCTTCTCCAGTTCTTGTAATTGTGATGTTAGAGTGTCAATTTTAGATCTTTCCAGCTTTCTCTTGTGGACATTTAGTGCTATAAATTTCCCTCTACACACTGCTTTAAATGTGTCCCAGAGATTCTGGTATGTTGTATCTTTGTTCTCATTGGTTTCAAAGAACATCTTTATTTCTGCCTTCATTTCGTTATACACCCAGTAGTCATTCAGGAGCAGGTTGTTCAGTTTCCATGTAGTTGAGCGGTTTTGATTGAGTTTCTTAGTCCTGAGTTCTAGTTTGATTGCACTGTGGTCCGAGAGACAGTTTGTTATAATTTCTGTTCTTGTACATTTGCTGAGGGGTGCTTTACTTCCAATTATGTAGTCAATTTTGGAATAAGTGTGATGTGGTGCTGAGAAGAATGTATATTCTGTTGATTTGGGGTGGAGAGTTCTATAGATGTCTATTAGGTCTGCTTGCTGCAGAGATGAGTTCAATTCCTGGATATCCTTGTTAACTTTCTGTCTCGTTGATCTGTCTAATGTTGACAGTGGGGTATTGAAGTCTCCCATTATTATTGTATGGGAGTCTAAGTCTCTTAGTAAATCTCTAAGGACTTGCTTTATGAATGTGGGTGCTCCTGTATTTGGTGCATATATATTTAGGATAGTTAGCTCTTCCTGTTGAATTGATCCCTTTACCATTATGTAATGGCCTTTGTCTCTTTTGATCTTTGATGGTTTAAAGTCTGTTTTATCAGAGACTAGTATTGCAACCCCTGCTTTTTTTTGTTCTCCATTTGCTTGGTAGATCTTCCCCCATCCCTTTATTTTGAGCCTATGTATGTCTCTGCATGTGAGATGGGTCTCCTGAATACAGCAGACTGATGGGTCTTGACTCTTTATCCAGTTTGCCAGTCTGTGTCTTTTAATTGGACCATTTAGTCCATTTACATTTAAGGTTAATATTGTTATGTGTGAACTTGATCCTGCCATTATGATATTAACTGGTTATTTTGCTCATTAGTTGATGCAGTTTCTTCCTAGCCTCGATGGTCTTTACATTTTGGCATGTTTTTGCAATGGCTGGTACCGGTTGTTCCTTTCCATGTTTAGGGCTTCCTTCAGGGTCTCTTGTAAGGCAGGCCTGGTGGTGAGAAAATCTCTAAGCATTTGCTTATCTGTAAAGGATTTTATTTCTCCTTCACTGATGAAACTTAGTTTGGCTGGATATGAAATTCTGGGTTTAAAATTCTTTTCTTTAAGAATGTTGAATATTGGCCCCCACTCTCTTCTGGCTTGTAGAGTTTCTGCCGAGAGATCTGCTGTTAGTCTGATGGGCTTATCTTTGTGGGTAACCCGACCTTTCTCTCTGGCTGCCCTTAAGATTTTTTCCTTCATTTCAACTTTGGTGAATCTGGCAATTATGTGTCTTGGAGTTGCTCTTCTGGAGGAGTATCTTTGTGGCATTCTCTGTATTTCCTGAATTTGAATGTTGGCCTGCCCTACTAGGTTGGGGAAGTTCTCCTGGATGATATCCTGAAGAGTGTTTTCCAACTTGGTTCCCTTTTCCCCCTCACTTTCAGGCACCCCAATCAGATGTAGATTTGGTCTTTTTACATAATCCCATACTTCTTGCAGGCTTTGTTCATTTCTTTTTCTTCTTTTTTCTTTTGGTTTCTCTTCTCGCTTCATTTCATTCATTTGATCCTCAATCACTGATACTCTTTCTTCCAGTTGATCGAGTCGGTTACTGAAGCTTGTGGATTTGTCACATATTTCTCGTGTCATGGTTTTCATCTCTGTCATTTCGTTTATGACCTTCTCTGCATTAATTATTCTAGCTATCAATTCTTCCACTCTTTTTTCAAGATTTTTAGTTTCTTTGCGCTGGGTACATAATTCCTCCTTTAGCTCTGAGAAGTTTGATGGACCGAAGCCTTCTTCTCTCATCTTGTCAAAGTCATTCTCCGTCCAGCTTTGATCCGTTGCTGGCAATGAGCTGTGCTCCTTTGCAGGGGGAGATGCGCTCTTATTTTTTGAATTTCCAGCTTTTCTGCCCTGCTTCTTCCCCATCTTTGTGGTTTTATCTGCCTCTGGTCTTTGATGTTCGTGACGTACTGATGGGGTTTTGGTGTAGGTGTCCTTCCTGTTTGATAGTTTTCCTTCTAACAGTCAGGACCCTCAGCTGCAGGTCTGTTGGAGATTGCTTGAGGTCCACTCCAGACCCTGTTTGCCTGGGTATCAGCAGCAGAGGCTGCAGAAGATAGAATATTGCTGAACAGCGAGTGTACCTGTCTGATTCTTGCTTTGGAAGCTTCCTCTCAGGGGTGTACTCCACCTTGTGAGGTGTGGGGTGTCAGTCTGCCCCTAGTGGGGGATGTCTCCCAGTTAGGCTACTCAGGGGTCAGGGACCCGCTTGAGCAGGCAGTCTGTCCGTTCTCAGATCTCAACCTCCGTGTTGGGAGATCCACTGCTCTCTTCAAAGCTGTCAGACAGAGTCATTTGCGTCTGCAGAGGTTTCTGCTGCTTTTTTTGTTGTTGTTGTTGTTGTTGTTGTTGTTTAGCTGTGCCCTGTCCCCAGAGGTGGAGTCTACAGAGACAGGCAGGCCTCCTTGAGGTGCTGTGAGCTCCACCCAGTTTGAGCTTCCCAGCGACTTTGTTTACCTACTTAAGCCTCAGCAATGGCGGGCGCCCCTACCCCAGCCTCGCTGCTGCCTTGCAGTTAGATCTCAGACTGCTGTGCTAGCAATGAGGGAGGCTCTGTGGGCGTGGGACCCTCCCGGCCAGGTGTGGGATATAATCTCCTGGTGTGCCCGTTTGCTTAAAGCGCAGTATTGAGGTGGGAGTTACCCGATTTTCCAGGTGTTGTGTGTCTCAGTTCCCCTGGCTAGGAAAAGGGATTCCCTTCCCCCTTGTGCTTCCCAGGTGAGGCGATGCCTCGCCCTGCTTCAGCTCTCGCTGGTCAGGCTGCAGCAGCTGACCAGCACCGATTGTCTGGCACTCCGTAGTGAGATGAACCCAGTAGCTCAGTTGAAAATGCAGAAATCACCGGTCTTCTGTGTCGCTCACGCTGGGAGTTGAAGACTGGAGCTGTTCCTATTTGGTCATCTTGCTCCGCCCCCCAGGAATTATGATAGTATTAATAATTTATGGGTTTGTTGGAAAGATTGAGTAAGTAAGAGTATGTATAAAAGTGAAATGGTGATTTGGGCCAAAGGAGGAATGTTTAACAACTTTCTTTGAAGCTAACCTTAAGTTGCTACACCATTTTTAAGGACAGATTTTGGTCTAGGTGTGGAGAAATGTTTCTACTTTAAAAGGCAAAATGTAGGATGAGATGGAAAAGTTTATCTAACACCCTGAGGTATAGTTATATCTGACCTCTTCTGTGCTCCCACAGTATGCCATACTGATTTCTACCAATAGCATTCATCTCTCTATGTTGTAATGATCTGTTTACACTGCATGGCAGTTTGGGACATTACAATGTGAACTCTTCAAGGTCAGCTACTCTGTCCTGGTCACCTTAACATCCTAAGTCCCAGCATAGATCATGGATTGAGAGGAGACTGCAGTGTTGGGATGGATGAGTGAGTAGGTTGCCAGCCCAATCCACTGGCTAAATCACTCCCTGATTTTTAAAGTCCAGTTTAAATCTCATCTGCTCTAAGAGGTCGCCTTTGGTTTTCATCCACTGTGAGAAATCTCCTTGTCAACTATACAACCTAAGTTATAACTATTGACCTTCACTTCCTTTAAAAAATATTACTACTAAAAAATCTCTCTAGATTATAGGGAGAAGTGGTAACCAGTTCCACAAGTTTTCACACATGATATGTACTGGATAAAACATTTATTCAATTCAATATATTAAGTTTAAGTCTTTGAAGGTTATCCTACATGTTGGCTAAGAAATCTTGACAGAGGTGATAATCCCAGGCAAACAGTACCCAGAAGTAAATGTGTCCTTATAGCCTATGTATAATATGGAATTTACCCATTAACAAAGCCTAAGAGGCTCCAGATTACATTATATTGCATCTGTCATATTATTTTAAAACAATTGGCATATAAAAAGTGGCATTAGAATTACAAAAGCTGTCTGCTGTTCTTCAAATTAATTTGCTTTCCCTGAGTTGTTTTTCTAGGAGCAACATGCAAACAAGCAAAACTGACAAATAATAAGATTTTTTTATGGCATTGCAAAAAAAAGCTTTTGGATGTCATTGATATTACTAAATTTACATTAGATACATAGGTTGTCTGATTCATTCCATCAGTTTTCACAGTAAGCCATTGTTTAAGTGAAATGTCTTCCTTCCCCACTGAGTTGCTGTGTGTGAACATAGCCTAATACAGCACTTACGGACTTCGTTGTAAGCTTGCATGGTTGTCACCCTTGCTGTGGTTTGGTGAAGCCAGGCCTAAGGGAGAGTGTAATTTAAAGCAGGGAGGAGGCATATGGGGAAGGGTCCCTTTTAACACAGAAAAAGCAACTCTGTGGGAGTGGAGGCTGGCAATCTGCTCAAAGGAAATGAAAGGAAATTCTTCATTTCTAAATGGTTCATTGACCCATGATAATAAAGCAGGCCTGCCAAAGATGGATAATTGTCTTTTTAAGTATCAGATGCCCTGTGGGTGAAGGCCTCCCTACTCCTCTCTTGAGAAATGAACTCCGATTTTAAAAATGCTTCTTTTCATAGTTTACCATTGACATGAATTTCCTGATTATGAGCAAAATTAATCAGTTTCTTCTTTCTTTTCCCCTCTCTCTTATGGAAATCAGGCCTGACCAGCTGAGCTCAGTGTGTTTCCCCTTGGGCTCTGAGTTCTACCAATAGTGGAATGGGATTGATATTCTAGTGAGACTAGCAATTGCAGAATTATGGTTTTATTATGCCCCTTAGCTGCTTAGCTCCAGGCAAGAGCATGGTGTCTTAAAACAACAAGAAAAAAGAAACAGAAAAACGTACAAGAGTTTATTTCTCTTGTTAGTATCTAAAAACTAAACAAATATTTGTGTGTGTATATATATATATATATATATATATATATAGTGCGTGTATATACACACATGTGCATACATATGTGTATAGTAACTGAAATGTTATCGATGGTGTAACAGTGAATATTGATTTCCTATCAATAATTAATCAAATTTCTATCCTTTTTTCTCTAGATCTTGTATGTTGCTGAGACTAGTAATGTAAATATGTTGCCTTGTCTAACTTGCAGAATGCATTAAGAATGTTTTATTTGAATAACAAGACAACCTCTTTCTTTCTGATTTAACTTCAAATATCTTCTTTTGGATTCTAAAAAAAAAAAAATCAGTCTAAGGAACTCTTGTCATAAATTGCTTAACCACATGGCACATTTCTTAGTTATGGATAAAGTTCACTATACATTTTCAGAATGTCTACACTCTGTTTTAAAAATAAAATAAACATCTACTTTTGTATGTTCATTGCATAGTTCTCTTATTTACCTAAAGAGATAATTTAAATTAAAAATGTATCACCATGTTCTATCTAGAGAAACCAAGTGGATATTCCAGTTGCTTCTTCAACCTAGTGCCTTTGGTGGCTGAAGCGGACACAGCTTTAGAATAGGGGTCAAGAGATAATGGTCTAGAATAGATCTTGCCTCCTGGCATAATTATCTCACCATACCCTTGAGTCTTTCTGTACATGTATGTCCCTTTCTTTTACGAGAAATTCTTCTGTGTACCACAGCTTCTCCTTCAAAGTGTAATTATCCATGTATGGAAGCTCTCTTTGAATTCTTTGGAGTTCAGTGGATGGTAAATATCTGTTTCTTCATTCCTTAGTCTTTGAGAATTCAGGCCCTGGTCCAAGAGGATTCAGTCCTGTGGGTATAAACTGCTTGGTTAGAACACTAGCCAAAGCCAGTAGCATGGACCTTAACAGACCTTGCTACAGATGTCCTCGTGTGCCCGCTGCGGCCAGTGGAGCGCTTCCACGACCTGCGTCCTGATGAAGTGGCTGATTTGTTTCAGGTGACCCAGAGAGTCGGGACAGTGGTGGAAAAACATTTCCACGGGACCTCTCTCACCTTTTCCATGCAGGTGAGTGTACAGATTACTCAGAAATGATTTTTCTTCCTTTTCAAATCCTGACATTGGGCTTGCTCCTCCTGACATCTCACCAGAAAGGCAGATGTGATTGTTTGTATTTTATGTAGCAGCCAAAAAAAGACATTATTAATGCAGGGCAGCCCTACTGTCCATCGGCCCCAAGATGGACCTTGGAATAGCGTCCAGGGTGATGTCTGAGGCTTCTTTACCAAGCAGGTGGGAGTAATGGATAAGTGATTTAATGGACATTCAGACATTCCAGATTGCTTACTGGAACTGGGACTGGAGAAATCATTTTCATTCCATGGTAACTAATTTTTGAGCACTGCATGGACAAAGCCCTGCTCTAATTCCAGGGTGGCAGTGATATGCAGCTTAGGTTGGGCCTTACCTTTTGTCTATCTTTAATTCGAGCTGCAGAGGTTGATCACAGATTAGTTAGAAGCTAGATTGATTGGTTGGGTGTGGCCTACTAACCAGTAAAGAAATCAGATCCCCAGTCACTGGAGATTTTTAGGCAGAGGTTGAACCAACACTTCTCAGGTTGGGAGAAGGATGTCCATGGTGAGTCATCAATAGGGAATTGAGTAAATCCGTAGTAACATACCATGAGCTCCTTCAGGTCCTCTATGGAAAGGGCTGGGGTGTCAATACATAAAGTCCTTCATGGCTCTGAAATTGGATGACTCTGTAATTGCCCTTTGGAAGGACACACTTTCAAAACGTGGGGATTCTGTACTCAGCCTGTTAAACTGAATATTTGTCATTCTTCCTCCCCTCCTCAGCCATCTACCATAGAGCTTCAAAGAGACCAGATAAAGAAAGCCAGTGTTTTCAGGTTATAAAGGCTCTGACTAAAAGTGCTCATCTTCTCAAACAGATTTTTTTCTTTCTTTTTTTGCTGCCATGTCTGTGTTAAGAGTAGCTAAACTTCCCCCAGTGCTTTGTGTGTGTGTGTTGTATATCAAACCATCTGAGTCACCTCTAGGTAGGGAGTTCAGCTCAGAGTGGGTTTATCAAGCTTATGTTGCAAATGGTGTTCCTAGAGAGGCCAAACGAAGGCAGTGAATGTAAACCTCTGTTAATGTTTAGTGAGATACAATAATAAAAATCACATTTATAGGAAATGACCATTGCTGGTTATGAAACATGTTTCACTAGAAAGATAATTCCATACATGTAAGAGCTGACTTGTGTTACCACCTAGAGTACTTTCGTATATGCAATGTGGTCAAACTTTTTTTTTTACTGTAACTTACAGCAAGATATATATTTATTTCAAAATCACGCATGTCCCCCCTGACACGCATATATGAAATATATGCATATGCCCATATTGATAAAGGAAACCAGAGTTTCGCAAAACAATGTTTACTCATTCTGTGCAGTCTAATAGTTTTTATTCTGTTAAGATCTGATTTCTGGCTGGATGCGGTGGTTCAAACCTGTAATCCCAGCACTTTGGGAGGCTAAGGCCAGCAGCTCTCTTGAGCTCAGGAGTTTGAGATTAGCCTGGGCAACATGGCAAAACCCTGTCCCTAAAAAAAATACAAAAATTAGCCAGGCATGATGGTGCATGCCTGTAGTCCCAGTTACTCGGGAGGCTGAGGTAGGAGAATCACTTGAGTCCAGAAGGTCAAGGCTGCAGTGAGCTGCCATCATGCCACCACACTCTGGCCTGGACAGCTGAGTAAGACCCTGTATAAAACAACAACAACAACAACAACAACAACAAAAACAACAAAAACACCTGATTTATTTTGTTTGTAATGCTGATTGCAACCTATTACGTTGACTTCATGACCCACTAATGGGTTGTGACTCAAAGTTTGAAAATCCCTGATATACACAGTTGTGCTTAATCTTTGCCATAGCAGGGCAGGAGTTCTCACCCCATCAGTCAGGCTTGTAGAGGTAAACAGACCTGGCTAAAGTTGCAGAAGCCAAATTCTATTTTGGAATTTCTGGTTGTGGAGCCATTGCTTGTTTTGCCATCTCAACCAACTGAGTATCTGCTTTTGCTTTTTATTATGGCTGGTTACTTGGTGAGTTTGCTCATTTTCAACTAAGCTTCAGAAACAGAGAAAGGGAACCAGGTTGGGGAAAGGGTCCAGCTACAATGAACACTACCATTGGTCGCCCCCAAGGTCAGAATAGCCAGAGAGGACTCTTCCCATATGAAATACCCCATATTCTTGCTTAATGGCTTATGTTTACAGCAGATTTCCTGAGTAGAAGCTTAAAGTAATCAGACTTTAATTAAACCACATCTAAAGATAACCAAAAGGTGTGATACTTCACCTCCCCAAACATTTTCAGCCTTCCTTTAATGCACTTAAAACCATAGCCAAGAGCAAAGAGCATGAAAAGTAGCAAGCAGTTGGCTTGCTGGATAATTTATATCATTTTTACACATAACTTCTCACTTACTCTCAGGCGGAAATGGAGAACTGTCTAGTCCCATACATTTGAAGCCAGTGGTCCCCATGAGAATACTATAAATTAACACACAATGAAATTGCATCTAAATTATTAATGGGTGGTATTTCTGAATAAGAAGGAGATACCATCTATCTATTCTCACCTCTGTTGGTTTTTTCCTACTTTTAGGATGGCCCCGAAGCTGGACAGACTGTGAAGGTGAGTGCTTATTATGTGCATACAAATTAATAAGAGGTGATTATGAGAACTAATAAAAAATCACAACGAGTCATTTGCAGCACATTGCTGTTTCATTATGTTATCTTCGAGGTCAGAGAGACCCTCAGTGTTAGAGCCATAAATCCTGACATTATAAACTCTGCCAAACAATATGTTTCCCATTAGTTTACAAGACATTTACTTTTAGTAGTAAAATTATTATTGTGCAAATGCTAAAACAGAAACTAAATCAAGGAGTCCGGAAACAGAAGTCAAAGTGGTTCATGTGAGGGAGTGTCTAGGAAATAGCATGTGAGCTTCCTGTGGGTTTTTGCAGCCCCATGTTAAGCCTGGGGTGTCTTTGACACACCTTTGCTTCTTGACATAGTCTGCTTTTGCTTCATTGTTCTTGAGTGTAGGGATAACCGCAGCAGTAGCATCAAACTGCCTCCCTTCCTTCCTGTCTCTGTGCTTCTCTCTGTTCTCCTTTTCGTCACCCCACACCTACTCTTTTCCTCCCTATGTACTTAATACCAAAGTTCAAACCTAATAGAGTCAGTGGAGCTCAAAGATGGGTTTTTAAGTGTGCTAGGAGAAGAAAGGAGGATTTATTAGGATAGTCTCTGCTTCTGTAGTAAAAATAAAATAATAAAATTCTGGCTGATTCAGAAGCTGGGTTTCAACTCTTTTCATACAAACGCTAATTCCTATACAAGTAGATCCTGCACCTAAGTCATAGAAAAGGCTCTATATTTGGTGCTAGAAGTCAGACGTAAGTCAGGCTGGGATGTTAATGTTACACTTTGTTGAAATAAAGTTTAATGGTTCAAAGACTAGCTGTGAGTGGATAAGGTGATGCCCACACAAACAATGCCAAATAAACATAAGTTCCCTTTTGATCTTACTTTACTTTTGACTTTGACACAGCTATTCTGGGACTTTTAAAATAGAATCTCTGGGAAATACCTCTAAGAAGTAAAAGTTTATGTAGGGACTGCCACCATATGAGCCACCAAATTCCTTATCATAAAAGAGGGCTAGCCTCCTAATTGCTCTACACACAGGGTGTGGTGGTAGACACAGAGACTTTCAGCTTTCCTCTATCCCACTGTCTCACCTCCACGTGAGGCTCTAAATATACAGATGCAAAGAAAGGATTTAATACCTGTGGCTTGTTTTTGAAATCAATTCTTGAAATGCAAAACACAAATGTTTAAACTTGGTTCTCAGATTTTTTAAAACTCAGCATTCAAATGTAAATTCCAACTATACTGGATTGGTTAGATGCACTATGCAATATCTATTTGATGGAATTCCTTCAGCCATTGAAAGTCATACTGTCGAGGCATAGCTAGTGACACGGGAGAATGCACAAACTGTATTAAGTGGAATGCACAGAATGATAATAGGTACATAGTGAGCGTAGCTGAAACTTATATGAATAGATAGGTTATATGATCTCAAAATTTCATTTAGCTATTCTAAAGCGGGGTAGAAAATATTTGCTCTGCAACAGGCTCTGAATAGAGAGACAGAAAGTAGATTAGTGGTTGCCAGGGACTGGGACGAGGAAAGAATGGGGAATGATTCCTAAAGGGTACAGGTTTCTTTTAGGGTAATGAAAACGTTGTGGACTTAGTGGTGATGGTTGTGCAACATTGTGAACATAATAAAGCCACTGAATTGTACATCTTAAAGTGGTGAATTTTATGACATTTGAATTATCTCTTGACTAAAAATAATACACACGCACACACACACACACACACACACACACACACAGACACACACAAAACAAATAAGCAGTGAGCCTAGCTGGGCTGATAACTATGGCTATAGATTATGTAGCTCCAATAGTAATTACTTTTTAATGTCCCAATTATCTGGCCAAAATGTGTAATGTTTTTGTTAGCTTTGATGGTGATGATGATGGACTAATTCTTAACATATAGTACTTATATATGAATTGTTAAATGTGGTTATTGTTATCACCACCCTGATTATTTAGCTTAAGTTGATTTTTTAAAAACAATTCTGTTTTCTAAATCAGCAGATTATGTTGTTTTGCACATCTTTCCACTGTTTCCAACCTGATCACAGAAGTCCCCTGATATGAATTAATGGGGATATCTTGACTCATTTGTAGAATATGGTGGTTAAAAGAAAATCGCCATACACACACACACACACACACACACACACACGTAAAATCCCAGAGAACAATGAAGGTTCCAAAGCTGTCCTTTAGACAAAGTATCCATATCTAAAGTTGTTGAATCTGCTTTTCAAAATGTAATCTGTGTATCACCTGCTTGAAAATTAACTTTGATGTCAGTTAACAACAACAAAAAGTTGATTCTCAGGTCTTATTCTAAACCTACTTATTTAGAATATTGTGATTGGGGCTTGGGAATCTTCATTATTAGCAAGTACATCCTTTGATACATATTTGCCAGCCTCAGTATTGTATGATGATAAAATATTGAGTGGCAGTGGTCACATAATTATGACCCCTGGAAGCCAGTCTTTCAGTAGCCAGCCCCTCTAGGGGACAAAGCAGCATCTTTAATATTCAGCTGTCCAGTTGTGAAAACTACAATTCAAGACTCTGAGCATTTCATATTTTGAAATTCACACAGTTGCACATTTTAAGGCAGCATTTGACAACCTGCCATGGAAAGCACAGTGACTGTTCTCTTCATCTTTGCCTCCGTGTCTCATTCTTGATATTCTACCTGATCCCTGGGTTCTAAACCATTTTTGTCTCATGCTGAGTGGTAATAGCAATAAGCCCGGTAATGGTCTTTGCCCCTGGAGCACCTGTTGTTATTGTTAATGAAGGTGCACCACTGAGTTAGCCTCTTGAACATGATACCACTGTAGGGTTTTTTGTTTCAGGGCCTTTAAATTCTGCTTTGCAAAGAACAAGCGTGGCCTCGCTTACTCGGTAAGGCACTTGTAGTCAGGAAAGGGAAATATCGAAGTGAAAAAGTGACCTCTTATTTCAGAATTGATTATTAACTCTCCTTTTTGGGTTTAAAAGTAGTAGAACCCTGCCATCCACAAGGTGATTATTGCAGCAGTTTGATGTCCTGCAGGCTTGAGAAGTAATCTTTTTCTTTCATCTTCAACCGTACAGATCCAAACAGCCCCCCCGACCCTTCATCTGAAGTAGCTCTCTTACAGCCTCTGCTCTGTGTCCTGGTGCATGATTTGATTTCTCTCAAGGTGTTCTTCGTTGTCTTTTATTTGTTTGGCTATGCACCTATACCTCTGTCTTTTCTGTAGTTCTTTGGGAAGGTAAGCTTGTGAGGACCTGGATTTTGTCATTGTTTATGATAGGTCTCAGGATGTGCTACCCCCAAAATATGCTAGCTCTGCATACTGAGTATTTTAAGGTGAAGGAAACTGAGAAAACTACAGAAGCAGAAAGATCACTCTCTGATCTTCTTCCATTTGTCTACCCTCAAGTGTGCCATAAAAGAATTATCTGACCTATCACCCCGGCAAGTAGGTCATAAGGCCCTCATTCCAGAGGAGTTCTGCCCTCTACTTACATGCCAAGAAGAATCTGAACAAATAGGCCTTGCTAAGTTTTCCCCAATTTATTACCATCAAATCATACACTTTTATCGTCCAATCATACCTCTGCATGACTGTCCATAAAAATACACAGTTGTCTTTAGGTCTTTATTTCTGAAGGCTCCCATGGCACATAAAACTTACATTAAATACATTTGTTAGGCTTTTCTCTTGTTAATCTGTATTGTGTTACAGGGGTCTGAGCCATGAACCAGGCAATAGGTAAGGAAATGATATGGCTTTTTCTCCCCTGTATTTTCTATGGCTATTTTGTGTGGGGAAGAGAATGATGATGATGATAGAACTTTGCTTGTTGCTTGTTGGAACAAATCTCGTAAGTTTCTAACTTTAGTTGACATGAGGTAGAAGGCGATATGTATGTGTAGTCCAGCATGCAGTCAGGGGTATTCCTGGAATCTCTATCAAAAGTCTCCTATATTCCAGGTGTTACTAACAAAGGCAAAATTTCCATGAGTCAAGTTTTCAAATCATGTTCCAAAATGTAATTCCATCTAACCGAACCATTAAGGCAATATTCATTTCTTTAGAAGTGAAGCTGCTTAGTAAGTTTAATGTGAGCTATCTTTTAGAAAAATTGGTATGTACATCTTTGGGTGGGAGGCGGTTTTAGGTATATTAAAGAGATATTTATTCCAGGCAGATAATCTGGAATGTCATAAGAACTATTTAGAGATTACGCTTGCTTACACTCTTCTATATTTATGGTACTTGAATCTTCTACTTAGAAATTTAATTATTTAGTATTAATGCAGTGGGAAGTAGCTGTTAATAATTTTTGAGATATTAGAAATTACTTTTTAGATTGCTCTAGAAGAATAAGATAATTATTTATAGAAGTATAATTCAAAAATTAAAGGAGATAAAAAGGAAGCTCTTCTCTTCACTGAGAAGTTTCTGTGGTTCTAGAACAAATTTTCCACCCAAAAATTTGGTAATCTTTCAGATTCATGAAAATGAGGACATTTTATCTCTTAATTAAGTCTAGTAGTTAACATACTTTGGCATCAGTCAGAGGTTCCATTAGGAATATTAGCCCCTATTAACTTCCTAACTATGCACCTTTGGATCAGCCTTTTAGCCTCTCTGAACATCTCTTTCCTTGTTTTTGTGAATGCAGAAACCCTATCTATTATATTGAGTGATGGTGGAGAAAAACTGACATATTCATGTTCAGCAGGTGGTACATGTAGCAGAGATTGGCTAGGATTTGGACATGGATATAGAATCTGACCAGTCTATCCCAGTTCAAATCCCAGCCTTGCCACGTCATGGCCCTGGGACCTTGTACATGTTTCTTACCCTTAATCTCAATCTCAGTTTCTCATCTATAAAATAGGTTGCAGCTAGGCTTTCAGAGGATGTAACTAGCATTGAGGTGGTTTGTGGTCCTGCCAAATTTGCTTAATTATTATACACTGAATTCTCTTGCTATGAATGACTTCCTTGTGGTTAAATTCTTGAGAAAACTTTACTCTGATTATATGACTTGTGCTATTTGAATATCTTATTTGAACTTATTATAAAAATGACCTTATTATAAACTTATTATAAAAATTTTCAATTTCTTGAAAATTCAGAAATCTGCCTTCTTAATTGGGGAAAATAATACCGGTCCTCTCTGTCCGAACATTTTTAGCCTCTGGTGTATGCGTAGATGATCATGAGTAAGTCGGGGTTATAAATTGATAGAATACTTCACAGTTACCTAAAGAAGGTAGTCATAGGACAGAAACTTGCCTGCCCCACACTTTGCTGACTCACTAGTTATGACGTGGGGCCTAGGACTCTGTCCTAACAGACACCACAAGTGATTCTGATGGACACTTCAGTTTTCCGAAGCTGCTTTCCTGAAGGAGTGATAAGAAGCAGTTGTAGGGGCCGCTGCTCTCAACCCAAACCAATTTCTAGGAAAGATTTGGTGTGTACAGAAAGAGGGAAACCCATATCTTGAGGACAAAAATGATTTTTCACTGTTACTTATTATTTTCATTTAGAAAGACACTTCAAGAGAGATGTAATTTGCTAAAGGACTTTTATCCTTTCATTACAGACGTGGTGAACGGTGCCTTGACTATGTTAATACCTAATGCATGTATTTACTGCATGAAGAATTGGTATCTTCAGGATGCTGTAGCTTTTATCTTATAGAATTGCCTTACAATTTGCATCTCTGCTCTCAGAATGAATCCAATTTGACTGAGTTGGTAAACTAAAAACCACTGCAGTGCTCAGGGGATGGGTTTGGGTGTACATGTGGGAGTGGATGCCTTTGAGAAGTGTTGAGGTTCCAAGCCCTTTCCCTCTGGCATGTAAATGTCTCTGACTTCCCCTCCCTCGCCCCCTCCTGGTGATCTGAGGCAAAACCCCCAGTCCCCAGCTCTCCAAGCAGAAGGGGCTGGGGGCCTGCCTGCCTCCTTTGGGAAACTTCCTCCCTCCTACTAAACCCTCAAGCCCTTTCCTAAGTAGATATCAAATCTTTGAGTGTTTCCATTTCTAGTTTGCTAACTTTGATTTGCATGATGCCATTTGGATCAAAGCACTGAAAGAAAAATTAACCAAGTTCCCTAGTATTTTCACATTCTTGCTTACTTTTTCCCTGTTCATTCGAACTCATGGGCAGCTAAGGTGAATGGGATGGGAGAGATCCTGAAGCAGGGATATGGGTGAGAAGAAAATGCAGGGAAGTTACAGCTTAGTGATGAAGAGTGAGGACTCTGGGGCCAGACTACCTGGTTTCAAACCCAGAGCTGTCGCCTTTCTGATAACCTTTCTGAGCCCCCACATTTATTCATAAATTTAGAAAATGGAGGTCTTAAGAGTATCCTGTCTCCTGGGAGTGTTGTGAGGACCAAATGGATTAATGCATGTAAATCCCTGTAAAATAGTGCCTGGCACATAATCAAGTCTCAATACATGTTCACCATTAGTTTTATAATTCTTATGTCAGGCCTCACAACAACCTGCAAAAATAGGCATTAATATTGTACACTTAGGGAAACTGAGGTTTAAAGAAGTAAAATCACATACTGGAAAAGCACAGTTGACAGATAGTGGAATTGGGATTCAAACCCGAGCCTATCCAAAATTCCAACTCTTCATTATATCATATGACCAGACTGTTCCTAAAAATACTCTGTATACTGTAATCACAGTGGAAGATGCTCAAGCACAGGTTTTGTAAATATTTTGTCACCCTCGACAGATATTTATCTGTATTATTTTGCTCTGCTTGGAATAATGTTGATTTCCATCTAAAAATATCCAGAGGGCAATCCCTGTTTAACTGTATTACACAGGTGAAGCTTAACTAACCTAAATGCTGCTTTATTGCTGTATGTCAATTTATAGCAGAATTATATGCTTTTAGTGTTTAATTTTTCATTAGTACTACCAAACAAATCTCCTTAGTAATTAGAGGCCCTGACATACAGCAAAGTGGATAGTTGGCTGTTTAATTTATTTTGATATTTGTAATGCTAACACGTGGCACATATAGTAGGGACATTCAATGTTTTATAGGATTCAGTAAACTGTCTTTTGCACCTGAGGCTCAGAGCCTATGATTTCTACTTAATCACTGTGAAGTCAGACCTCCTGTGAAAGGCAGGTGTTTTGTAGACCCTAAAATACCACCTAAACGTAAGGCGTTATTATTCAGTCAGCTTCTTCCCTTTATTGATGTAGTAAGGCCAGTCACTCACTGTTGTCATTTTGCTATAGGATACTAGTGCTCAATAACTAATCGTTGAAGGAGCCACTACTCCACCTCACCATTTTGTTATGTGTGTTTCAAGCCTAGGAAGCCTAGGAAATCAAATGTAAAAATCTCTAACTCCAGGTAATCCGCTCATTCTAATTTCAAAGTTTTAAACCTGTGATATCTAAATAATTGGCTGGCCAAACTGTCAATTCTGTAAATAAATAAATAAATGCAGCCCAATTAATCATGTGCAAAGATTCAGTACTTTTGATTAAATATTAGTGGCCAATTCAACCTCAGTAGATGAGCCATTTGTTTTATTTATATTTTTTTGAGACAGAGTCTTGCTTTGTCACCAAGGCTGAAGTGCAGTGGCGCGATCTCGGCTTATTACAACCTCTGCCTCCCTGGTTCAAATAATCCTCCCACCTCATCCTCCTGAGTAACTAGGACTACAGGCTCGAGTCACCACATCCAGCTATTTTTTGTATTTTTAGTAGAGATGGGGTTTCACCACATTGGCCAGGCTGGTCTCAAGTGATCCTCCTGCCTTGGCCTCTTAAAGTGCTCTGGAACCATTTGTTTTAGACTACACCACATCCTTAAATACAGAATGGGGAATGAAAGCCCATATAATAATGTGTGCCTTGATTGAAATTGGGCCTTTTAGCTGAAACAGATCCTAAATGTTGCAAACTTTTGATTGGGAGTTACTGACAGCAGGAAATAATAAAAGAAAATAACAGGTTGCTTTTAGATTGCCCAATAAATTTATAAACATGTAGATCTATATATGGCTTAGAAGGAAGGACACAGATAGCATTGAGCTCTGGGTGGAGATAGTGAAGGGAAGCAGTGCAATGTGGGATGTGAATTGTACCCAGGGGTTTTGGCTTTACAATGTTTTGTTTTTAAATTGGGTAATGTGTACATGGTTGTTGATTCTGTTATTTATATTTTAAAGTGCATTTTAAAAGAAAAATCAAGGGCCCCATTTGAAGACCTTTCCATTAAGAAATGACTATTATAATGTATTCTCTTTGCTTTATTATCTTCAGCATGTATAACTAGTTCTCATGCCTCCTATTTTCAAATCTCGAGGATGGGGCCCATGAAGTCGCTTTTTAAAAGGTCCACAGTCGATTCTGATGGTTACCCAGATATATCAACTGCAATTTCATTTATTTTTATAAATATATTTTGATTCTTGGTCTAGATGACCTGGACTTGATTCTTTTTCGATACTCATCTCAAATTATTCAGTCCCCTTCAGGCGCTCTTCTTTACCCTTTATGCCAAAGTCATTAATAAAGTAATTCTCAAGACACAAAAAGCAGCTGGAAAAGGTAAGGATTTCATGGCTGAGCCAGGGTCAGATGGAAACCAGCTGAATGAATAATAGACAAGGCAACCTGCAGAGCCACAGACATGGAAGAATTAGAATAATGACCTTCCTGAGGACATTTGAGTGAAAAATGTTGGGATGGTGAGACTCTGTAATGGCCCTCAGGCCAAACATGGTGAGGAATCCTTTCCCTCCTTCTAAGTCAATTATGTTAGTGCTGGGAAAGGGTCATTTTGAAATTTTAACTTCACATGTCATGAGGCATCCATCCTACCTCTAAGGGTCTAATAGAGCCCTTCTCCAAAGAAGCCTCTTGTTTACCAAAATCAGGGAAATTGAAGCATATATCTTTGGAAGCCTTCTCAATCAGATTAATCCTAAACCTCAGGAGAGAAGGGGGAAAATAAAAAGAACCACACACACACAATGGTTTGAAATCCTAGGCTTATTCAACATAAAGATAATATTACTGGATTCCAGTAATGAAAACTTCCATTTCTTCCCCTGGTAGTTTATTCTTTTAAACAAGTTTTCCTTGTTCCTGACGTTACATGAAAAATGAAGATGGAATTCTTTAAGATGTTGACCTTGCCTAGGGTGGTTGAGAAGAATAAACAACGTTGAGGTAACAAAGTGAACACACCAAATATTCTTTTACTCTGTGGTGGAATTCATTTATCCTAATGTTCACATTCAAGTCTCCCACTCTGGGGTCCATGTATCAGTACCTGTTCCCCCACAAAATATTTTCTTATCATGCTTTCCATCCTGGTGCCCTGACAAACAGCTCAACAGGGGCTTTTATTTGCGCTTAAATTCGTCTGTTGGTTGTAAATGGTATAAATTCCCAGATGTAATCAGGTTCTAGCAGTATAAGTTTGATGAAACTGTTTGGCCATGGAAGGAATAAATGTGACTCCAACCTCTGCTCCTCTATCAGATGACCATCGATGCATCTCACTCTTAAGGAAGAGACTCAGAGCCTGGGATAATTCAAGAAAATCCCAGAGGGGCAAGTGACCTTGAAAGTCACCTAGCATCATCTACTACTTGACAGTTAATCACCCCTGTAGCATTGAAGTCTGTCTTTCATCTTCCTCTATACCTGGAAACTCAAAGCACTGTGAGGTAGCTGCTTCCAGTTCTGAATCGCTCTGATTTCGATTTCCTCACTACCAAAGTAGTCTGTTCCTCCCTTCCAGGAAATGAGCATCCTGCCTACTCATGTTTTTCTGTCTGGCATTCATTCATTAATTTGTTCTTCTATCACCTACTATGTGCCAGATATCGTCACAGGCCCTGAGAACCTAAGAAGAATGAGACATAGTCCTTGTTTTCAAGCACAGACTTTGAAGTGAACACCATAATGGAGGAAGGCTGAAAAAGTTGTAGAAGTTCTATAGTTAATATTAACTTATTACTCCAATAAGTGTTTATTGAGTGCCTACTATGTGCCACGTACTCCCAGGCACTGGGTTTAACTGGAAGGCAAGACAGCCAAGGAGAAACTCTCAGCATATTGTCTTTTTCACCTTACGTGAAAGGGAACAAATAAAATATTGCAGATTTGGGTTAATATTAGAAAACCTAAAACAAGGCGTTGTGAAATGGAATGACATGGTGGAAGGGGAATGAGGTGGTGTGGCTACTTTAGATGGGGTGGTCATCAAAGGCCCACTGAAGAGATAACCTATAAACTGAGAACAGGGAATGACAGGGGCCCAGCCAGGTGAAGAGCTGGAGAAGAAAGACCATTCTGGGAAGAGGAAATGGCAGTGGGAATGAGCTTGGCATATTCTAGGAAATGGTTGAAGACCAGGTGGCAGAAATTTAGTGTAGAGAGAGTGGCGGCAGGAGAGAACTGTGAAGAGGTAGGCAGGGAGCTGTTACACTGGGACTTATGCTGTGGTAAGGAATTGTAATGCAATTTTAAATGTATTTTATGTTTTGATGATACTCAGAGTATGTTTCAGGGCAGAGGGTATTTCACATGTGCTTATGATAGGTTTCCTAAATTGACTTGGTTTTTTAGTTTCTAAGCCCACTTTTCTGAACTTGAAGAACTTTCTGCCATGTATATCTTGGGCACTGTGGTTGTCACTCTAGCATTCTTTCTACCCTCCCTCTTGATTTAGTAGCCACAAAGTTAGGATGGGTTTGAGCTCAAGTTTAGCTCCAGGTGCAGACCTTGTTTGGTGCATGCCAGGGGTTGGCAGACTTCTTTTGTAAAAGGCCAGATAGTAAACATTTTAGGCTCAGAGGGCCAGATGGTCTTTGTCATAATTATATAACTGACTTTGCAGCACAAAAGCAGCCACAGAATATATGAAAATGAATTGTCACAAATGAGCATGGCTGTATTCCAATAAAACTTTATTTATAAAAGCAGTTGGTGGGCCAAATTTGGCCTGAGGGCTGTAATTTGCCCATTCCAGTCTAAGTCAGTTGTCTCTGCCACAGTAATGACTTTCATTAATCTTTTCCTAAGCTATTTAGAGTGTAGGATTCCCTTGACTTTAGGAATCCTACACTGTAAGGGATTGGAGTCCCATCATCATGGAGGACTAAGATGCATTGGTTGTGGATGGGCTGTTTTCTCCCCTACTGCTTATGAACAAGAAAGCAGGTAACTAACAGCTTCTAGCAGTCATCTTATAATTTCTAGGGCATCCTGCCTCAGAACAAAACAGATGCTGAGGCTGGAATGGCAGAGACAGAAAGAAGCTGGATACTAGGTGACATTACTGGATTGTTGAATTAACCAGACTTGAAGCCTGCATTACATCTAGACATTTAAATTAGGTGATCTGGCCAGGCATGGTGACTCACACCTGTAATCCCAGCACTTTGGGAGGCTGAGGTGGGCAGATTACCTGAGGTCAGGAGTTCAAGACCAGCCTGCCCAACGTGGTGAAACCCTGTCTCTACTAAAAAAACAAAAATTGGCCAGGTGTGGTGGCCCACACCTGTAATCCCAGCTACTTGGGAGGCTGAGGCACAAGAATCGCTTGAACCCAGGAGGCAGTGGAGGTTGCAGTGAGCTGAAATTGAACCACTGAACTCCAGCCTGAAAAAATTAGGTGACCAATAAAGTCCTGTATTGTTTAAGCCAGTTGGAGTTGGAATTTTTGCTGTGTCTAACAGAAGACATGTTCAACTAGATTATCTACTCTAAAATATTCAGTTATTGTTGTTTCTTAATATGCTTAACTGGCAGTTTGAGTAAACAATTTCTAAAGTGCCTCTGCCTATCTGCAATACTCATCACATGCCAGTGGGAATCTTTGAGTGAAAGTCTGTGAATCAATGGCCCTAGAAGAGCTTAACTTCCAGTAGGTTCCCTCTGGTGCATGACCACACGGTAATTCCATTAACTTTAACGATGGTAGTGCTGCACAAAATGGGCCCTGTTAGTCTAGTCTCTCCTTTCTTTTTAGCATTAAATCTTATCCTGCAGCTAGTTTTTCAGGGTAAAGTATGTGTACCAATGCCATTCATTTCTTGCCCTTTATTAAAATATGCAGGGCTCTCTCTCCCAGGGAGGGAGTGCTAAGTGAGTACATTAAAAATGAATCCGCTGCCCCATTTGTCGACTGCGAGAAAACCCCAGAGTCAGAGACATCAATGGATTATTATTGATTGTTGTAAGATCCAATAAAATCATAAATATGGCTCAAAACAATTACTGTGGCCACATTAGCAAATTATCAGATCTATAACTTGCTTTGGAGCCTGGCCTCAGAGATTTAAATAAAGTGCCGGAGGGAGGCAAGTTGTATTTTAGAAATGTGACAACCAGGGCTGGGATAGAGAAATTTATGATTTAATTTGCTGTGCAATCTAATTGCGAATAACTATTGGATTTCTAAAAAGTGGACTTTGGTTAGGTTTAGGTGTCAGAAATAAACTGGAAATATGGGTCAGTTTATACTTCTCTGAAAGTCTGTAGGGAAGGGGAGAGGAAGGTATTCGTTGCAAGGAATGACTTTCTCAGGTGACTTTCCACCCTTCCCTCTGTGTCCTTATTTCCTGTGTTGGAACAATTGGATTATACCTGAGACTGGCTGGCTCTTTCCAGAGAACCGCTTTTTACTTCCTTCACCAAGTGTCAGTTTCCCCCTATTTAGAAATAAATCAATTCGAAATGAAATTACCCAGAGCATTCATTTTTCACCATCTAGTAAATGAATCTCTCTAAAGAACATGAGGTCCTCCCTTTTTGGTTCAGGCTTAATAAAATCCGTCTTTTCAGTGGAAGTGGTATAGAACTAGTGTCTCTGCCTTTCCTAGGCTTTTCTTCTCTGGTGGCTTACTAGGCAATATTTGCTCCATAAAATGTGTATTGGCACGTTCGTAGATTCCTGGGAGTATTTTGTGAAGATCTAACCTGAAGTCAAGCTGCCTGGTTTAAATTTCTAACCCACAGCAGGCTGAAGAAAAGCCTCCAATGGCATTGCATCATCCGTTAGCCACTGTAGCCGTTCATCTGAGGCCCTGGCCTCAGCTGCACTCTGATGACAAGCACACCGGTGGCTAGATTTTCAGGAATGGATTGGCTCATCTTTTAGCTCACTTTAGGAAAACAGAAAAGCAATTTGCACAAAGATAAAGCAGATTTCATAGTGATCTGTGTAGAACTGGCCAACAGATTTCTACAGGCAGTCAGCGAAAGCATGAAAACCCAGCTGAGAAATGATAAATTACTGCTAACTGTCCTAATTATCCCTTGATACTCTGTGTTGAAACCTGACTAAATTTTGCTGAAACTTACAAATAGGGAAGAAATTTAAGGTTTAAAAAATTATACATAATAGAAATACTTAAAAAAAATAGAAAGATAGCCACAGCAGAAGGGCTTATATTTATCACCCTGCTGTCTCCTGAGCCTTAGAAAAAGGTGGGGGTAGAGGGGGGTTATTAGATAAATTGTAATTTTAATTGCAAACCTAATTGATGATACTCAGCATGCTTATTAGGTCAAGGAAGACTATGAGTCAACTCCCAAGGTCATTACATTAATAGAGTAAGCATGTAATTTGTGATAAGTTGATTTGTGAACATCACATTCTTCTCTTTAAACAGAATAACCAACATTAGTTTTTAAGGTTCACATACTGACTGTGTGTGTTTCTTTGTATTTTAGGACAGTCATCTTGTACTAACCCATCTTTTGGTTTTATAGTTATAGCTTTAGTGCTTTTCATATATAAATGCATTTCAAATTCCTCCAGCAATGACTAACATTTTACCAGCTGTCTTATTCCATTGTTGAGTAACCCCAGCTAGAATAGTTTGCTTTTTCATTTCCTTTCTTTTTATTATTGTGAACCAGCACTTTGTTTCTCTGAAATATTTGCCCTGTGGTCCTCTTTCAGACTTCTCTGGTAATTTGGATTGATTCTCTATTTCTTCTTCTACCTAGAAACTTTGTAGAAGTTGAAAGAAAATGTATTATTCTCCCTTTAAAGAATCATCAGTGCCTCTGGCTGTGTACATGGCATGATTTTTACCCTTTTCCCAAACTGGTTCCTCCAACCTCAGGGTTCTCTAGTTGATGACTGTTCTATTTTAAACGTGTTGCCTAGAATCACATGAGGGCATCTAGATGGTATAGGAACAAGTATTTATTGCAGTACTTAGAATATAGTAGGCTCTCGGCTGGGTGCGGTGGCTCAAGCCTGTAATCCCAGCACTTTGGGAGGCCGAGACGGGTGGATCATGAGGTCAGGAGATCGAGACCATCCTGGCAAACACGGTGAAACCCCGTCTCTACTAAAAAAATACAAAAAAAAAAAAACAAAACTAGTCGGGCGGCGCCTGTAGTCCCAGCTACTCGGGAGGCTGAGGCAGGAGAATGGCGTGAACCTGGGAGGCGGAGCTTGCAGTGAGCTGAGATCCGGCCACTGCACTCCAGCCTGGGCAACAGAGCGAGACTCCGTCTCAAAAAAAAAAAAAAGAAAAAAAAAGAATATAGTAGGCTCTCAGTAAATGTTTTTTGAACATGAGCATGGTTTCACCAAGTGTAGAGCCTCAGGTCTGGACATTCTTGTTACAGATGAAGTTTGTAGAATATGAAACGATCAGAGGGATCTTGTTTGTAGGCACTGTCATAATGAGGATTTTGTTGGTTCTTTTTCATATTTTGAAGAGCAGTGAATCTGATGAGTGATACAGAGGTTCTGTCATTTCACTATTCTCAGGACCATCTGGTCAGCAATAGAATGGCTTCTCAATCTCACTGTGGACAAATGCTAGCAATGGAATAAATTCTCAGTTACTATTCTTCATTAGGTAGTGATCTTTGCAGGTGCTTTCCCTACCTAAGGTGTTTGACTGACTATTCTCATGTCTAATACCCACCAGGCTTTCATGCTAATCATTTTTCTTTCAGTAGGCATACAAAGGGCATCTGGAGCCCTTTGGACTCTTTGGGGATGACAATTAGAAGCATAATTTTAATTAAAAGCAGCTAACTCATTAAATTTTGTGGGCTGGGAGGATCATAGAATCTTTTAAGTATTCGAAAGCTGCAGACTTTTTCCATGGGAAAATTCACATACACACAAAATGTTGCATTTAATTTCAGGGGCCTCCTATTCTCCTGAGGCCTACCCATGGACTGCTAGACTGAATTTCCCTGACTTGTTATCTTCCAACTGAATATTCAGGGAACATTGTATTTTTTGCCTAAATGATGGGGTGAATCTTGAGGCAGGTCACAAAGAATCACATTCTACCCTTGTTTGCAAAATGTTTCTCTCACTCATGGGAAATGCATGCTTTAAGTATTTAAATCTGACTCTGTCCACTATTAGCTATTTGCATTTGTTTTCTTGGTTACAAAAGTGGAATAATAATACCCCCTGCTGTCAGGATGTTGTGAGTATTAAATAAGAGCATGAATGGGGAGGTCTCTGCACAGTGCTTAGCACACACTGTTTTTATTCACCTGTTTTGTTTTTTTGAGAACCCACTACATGTTCACTTCAATTTCTATGATGAAAACCATGGACAAAGCCAGTGTCATCCTGGACCTCAAAAAGAACATCATCTCATTGGGCGTGGTGGCTCATGCCTATAATCCCAGCAATTTGGGAGACCAAGGTGGGCAGACCACGAGGTCAGGAGATTGAGACCATCCTGGCTAACACAATGAAACCCCGTCTCTACTGAAAAAAAAAAAAAAAAAAAAAAAATACAAAAAATTAGCCTGGTGTGGTGGTGGACGCCTGTAGTCTCAGCTGGTTGGGTGGCTGAGGCAGGAGAATGGCGTGAACCCGGGAGGCGGAGTTCGCAGTGAGCCAATATCGTACCACTGTACTCCAGCCTGGGAGACAGAGCGAGACTACTTCTCAAAAAAGAAGAAAAAAGAAAAAAAGAACGTCATCTCGCTCCCTTCTTCTTTATCTATAGTAGTTTTGGCCTTACCCCTGTGAGGAGGAAAGGCTGATTAGAGAGTCCGAGGAAAACCCTGGAGAAGAGATTAAAATGGATTTCAGTTTAGTGTCAGTCCCCCTTTTAATGGGCCCAGACTTACTAATGTTGAGCAGGTTGGTTTCCTAAGCCATCTAAGCAAGTGAGTCAAATGAAATGGAATGTGCCTAGTTGGTTCTTTATGTTGAAGACTGAGGTCTACCAGGTGCTATGTGTGGTTTAGGGTGGGAGGAGAAGATTTCCTCCAGATACACAGTTTGTCTGCAAAGCATGGTGCCTAAGACGTGCTTTCACCATCAAGGAGCATTTTGTTACTTTATACCTTGCATCATGGATTTTTTTAAGTGGATAATAGCATAATTTAAAAAATATTACCATCATAGCTGAAATAGAACATTACTCTGGTGTTAGGTTTACAGTAACAGAAAGTGAGGATTTTCTTAACCTCTGAAGACCGGATGTGATGATAAGCCAAGCTCTCAGTTCACAAGAACTCATTCCAATTAGTTGTTGAAGTTTAATTACCTCATCAAGAGACTTGATGAGTTTGACTTTAAGTGAGAGTTAAGACACTTGAGAGGTGAAAGCTAGGAGTTGGGATGCAAGGGTTAAGTTTAGAGTTAAGAAAGTTGAATCTTCAGTTAGATTCAAGAGAGCCAAGTTGGAGATAGAGTTAGAATTGAATTTGAAGTTAACTTTTAAATTTGATAAGGTTTTGTTCTGTTGTATTTTTTTTTTTTCTAAATGCCTGCGTCAGATTTTCTTTGTAATTTCCTGTTGCAGCAGCAGATTTGTACTATGCTGGACAAGATTGTCAGGAGGGATGAACAGAGCTGGGAACATTCAGAGCTCAGACATACCCAGACCCTCACTGGGTGGGAAGTTTCCCTAGCTAAGTTGGAGATCAATGGTTCTCTGCTACCCTGGAAGAGCCTCTCTCCTTTTGTACCCACAACAATCCCCACCACCACCTTCTTATATTGACTCACAAGAACATTTGTTAGGCAAACACTCTGCCATCTGTTGTGCAGACAGGGCTTCCAGGCAGAGTAGAAACAGGTGTGGCATCAAAGTAACTTAGTGCATAGACAAGGTGAAAGGAGGGCTTAAAAACTGCATATCATGTTCTGAGCTTTATACCTCCTTGGCCCATGGCAGGTGGACCTGAAATTCCATGTCTTATCAATGGCAACCCTTTGTAACCAGTTTGGGCTCTGGATTTGGTACCACACAGCTTTATGGAAGGACACTTGAGGCCATCGTTTTACTTGCAAATAGAAATAGGCTTTGTGGTGTGAGTTCTTCCCTGAGATTTGTTTTGAATGTGTAGCTGGTTTGCAGTCCCCACGCACGCTGTCAGCTAATGAGGGCAGTGGAAGTACGTTCCTTAACTTGTTCTTTCAGAAGCATTGCATTACCAGAGCTGTGAGAAGAGTTTGTTCCTATTGTCAGAGGCGGCATGGGATTTTTTTCTTTTTGCCTTTTCAAATTTCAGCAAAGAATGAGTTCTTCGGCAGAAATGGTGTCAAGAGAACTTCTTCTATGATGATGTGTTAATGCAATTCTAATTGTTTCTCTGCAGATGGCTTGAGTATTGCTGACAGAGGTCTATGTACCTTCCCTAAACGGGTTGGTGGTCACCTATTTTTTTACAATAAATGTAATGAGCATCTATTTGCATTGATAATACTACTTTGCAGTGGTTTAATAATTTGCAGTTTATACAGGTTTTTGTGTCACATGGCTTATCTTATTTCTGTAAGGCAGAATAGTACAGGGAGTAATACTTTGCAACCCAGAAAGCCAGGGTTCAAATACTGCTCTTCTTCTTCCTAGCTCCGTGATCCTGGACAAGTTATTTAACATCTCTGAGCTTCACTTTCCTCATCTGTAAAAGAGACATAATGATGGTGCTTGGTGTCATAGAGTTGTTACGAGAATAGTAAGAGTTGAGGGAGGTATGGGACTTATGACAGTGCCTAGAATATGGTATGACTCAGTGTATGTTAGCTATTATTTAATTATTAACACTATCAATAGTATTAATTTTCCCCAGCATTGAGTGAGGTCGCTGTGGTGCCAGGAATTTTATTCTCATGTTAAAGATGAAGTAACTGAGGCTCAGAGGGAAGCAGTAACTTGCCCAAGACCTAGAATCCAGTCAGAGGCAGAGTTGAACAGGAACTGAGACCCCGTGACATCCCCAACATCAAGAAAATGGTGGAGTCCTAGTGAATCAGCTCCCACAGGCTGGTTTTGATAGCGCCAACCTCATCAGAATGTGGCAAATAAGCTCAGCTCCCAGCAGCAACTTTTAAACCACATTGAATTATCTGTGGAGACCAGGATCTGGAAGTCTTCGTTTGAGAGAAGACACCTTCTCTCAGGTAGAGTTTTGTAAACTGGGAAGGTAGAGAGGCTGTTTGCAAATTGGGATTTGAGGTTTGATAAATCCTCCCATTCTTAGGCTGAGTGAACACCTCTCTTAAATGACAAACGCATTCCACAGTCACATTGGTGTTATTTTAGAATATTCACACCACTGTTTTAATATAGTCCAGAGATAACCAGTTTTCTCTTTAAAACACGTATTGATCACCTGCTTTGTAGGATGTTATAACCTCCGGATGAAGAAGCTGTGTGAGACTCAGTACCCGTCTTTCAGGGAGTTACAATTTTGTAGGAAGAGCAAGAAACTAACATAGATAACCAGAAATAGGAGGCAACATGTCGTAACAACCAAGGAGTGAGTTCAAGATGAAAAGCAAACACCATGGGTTTTGGTGGTTAAAGAAATTTCCTGAACATAAGAAAACTTTCTTACCTATTGAAGTTGTTCTACCAGAAGAGAAGAGGGAGATGGCCTAAGCGAAACATTAGAGAGGGAGGAACCGCTAGTAGGATGAAATATGTTGTAGAAAATTATTTCATTAATGACCTGGACTTCTTATGGGTAGAATAACTAAATCCAGTGTTTAAAGAAAAATATCATTAGTTTGAAAAAAGTCGGCAAGTGTGTGGTAGATTCGTGTCATTGTAGCCAGAAGCATTTTCAGTCCTGCCTTCATATCTGGGACCTGAGTCTTTATGCTGACACTGTTGCAAGGGTATGATGGTGACTTTCACATTCTCTCTGTTCTGTGACTAAGCTGCATGTCAATGTCTGTGGCACAGATGACAGCTGTATCTTCTGCCTTACTTCTGCTGTTCTCTGCACAAAGCACTATGAAACCAAGAAAATGAAGGAGGCGCAAAGTGGGATCTCCTATGGGAAAAACTCTAACTGATATTTAGTAGAAATCAGGTACTCTGAATTCAAAGATGAAATACTAGTTTTTGCCTTATGTTTTGATCATCAGCTGTTTGATCCAGTCTCTGGAAATAATGTCTTTGTAGTAGTTTTCTGAAAATCCTGATGTGGTGTTGGTATATACTTCTAAAGAAGCACTAATAGGCAAATGCTTTGGATTTAGTTAAGACTGTACCCATCGATCCAATTGAAATATCCTACAAATTGATTTTAGCATTAGTGTTTATTTAAATTAAAACTGGCATCTATAGACCCCTTGGGAAGCTTCATTGTAAAAGTAATTCTTAAATGTACCACCCCAAGAAAACAATATAAGTTACTCAGGGCAAATATATGTCTCATTTGGTTAGATTTTAAAGTACAATGTGTGGCAATGAGTAATAGTACTAATTTCTGAAGGGAAGTAGTAGGGGAAAGAGGCTTGGACTCTGGGCTTCATGCTCTGTATTCTTATCCCATACTGTTTAGTTCTACAGCCTTGGACAAATCTTTCATTGTTTTCTTCCTCTGTTCCTTTTTACTTCATTTTTATGTTCCTCTCTCCCTCATCTCCTTTTCCCTGCATACATTAAGACTCTTTCAGTTGCAAGTGTCAGAAAATCGAAACTGGCTACAGTAAATGGATGTAAATGATCACACAATTAAACAGTTCAAGGGAAATTTCTGACTTCAGATATGGCTTGATCCAGGGACTCAAGACTCTATGTTTCTCTCTCCGTCTGTGTTTCTCTTTCTCTGTGAAGGGACTGGCATGAACCTAGGTATAAAGGTGGCAGCAGTGAGTTGAGCATCTTGGCTGACATGTGGCTGTGTGAAGAGGATCAGGGAGACAAGCACCTGTTGAGCAGTTTCAGGTTCTGAGCATAAAAAGCCTCAGGAGCCTGGGTCTGCTCTCAGAATTTGACTCTGAAAGTATTCAGGACTGATGGAAGGAATGAGGAAGGGACTGAGATGAAAAGAAAGGTACTTCCTAGAGAATAACCTGATACTCGTGAATAGGATGAGACTTAAGCCTGGGGTGCTAATGTATCTGTCCGCTTGGGATTATAATAACAGCCAGGGTGAGACAAGTGAAATTAGAAGGATGTGATAAATACAAGTTGAATACAAGACCCCATTAGCTAAAGGATTGCTGTGGAACCCAGTAGAACCTAGATATCTATCAGGATCATTTCCATTGGAGGCCAAAACAAGTCAAATGCACACAGCAAATACTTGACAAAATATCTTTCTACCTGGAGAAGATCTTAGTCTTTTCTCTAAATACCAAAATATCACTAAAAGTCTATATGGTATTATGTTTACCGTGTAAATTTACATTGACAAAAGCTGTGGTTTTCTGTTTGCAATATCAGACACTACTATACAATATCATTCATCCATTCGTTATTCACTGAGCACCTGCTGAGTAACACCCACTGTCACACATGGCCTAATGCTGCTTCTTGCTGAATAAAACAGATGTGGCCCTTGATCTCATGGAGCTGATAGTCTGCTGAAGTCTTGTCAATCCTCAAGTTTACCCAGAATACCTCCTCTTGATTTTTAAGATTTGAACTCCATGGAAGGAATGTCGTCTCTGGGAAAGACAACTGGAAAATGTAATTGATAACCCTCTTCAACTCTAGAGTCCTTCTTTCAACATTACTATGTGTTTATGAATTATAAAAAATTATTTCCTGGAGTCTTTTGATCTTGATTTATGGCAAAAGCTCATAATGACTATTTTTAAAATGACTTAATAAGTGAGCAGTCTTGCCTCTATTCTAAAATGCCAGTAGATCACTTAAGTGTCATTTGTTAAACCTCTTTGGTCAGTGAAAACCCTCTCATTGTTTTTTCCCAAGTGGCCATCGAGCCACATCACACCAACCTAGTTATTGGCTCATGTTGCTGTATCTACTTTTGGCTGGTGTGGATTATTATTAATTATTTCTTCACAGACTGCTAGACAAGAGTTATGATGCAGTAATGGTAAATGCTCAGAAAGATAAAATGCCCTAATTAGGGAGCCAAGTTAAGGAGTAAGCAGTTTTCAAAGTGGATTGAGATCTGGTAAGAGCAGGTTCCCCTCATCTGCTTCCATATGATTTGCAATGCCAACTGCTTGCTTAATTTAGAACAATATACTTTCTCTAAATGTATTTTTAAGATTCACATTTATTCCTTTAATAGCTGATTTAAATGAACTAGTAACTGATACAAATCCACAGGAAAAAGAATTAGAATTGCTCACGATTGAGGCAAACATGGTGCTTGGCACTGAAAACATTCAGATCGTCCCCCTCACTCTCATCATGCCAAATAGAGCCCTGCGAGCAAACACAGATCTCACTGGGGACATTTTCATAGTTTCTTTTCTGATTACAGAGATGATACTTGCTCATTACAGATACTTTTGGAAAATACATAAAAATATAATGCAGGAAATTACAATCATCCATGGTTAAATTTATATTTATATTTTAGCTGATGTCTTTTTAAAAACTACCACCAGATTAAAAAAAGCTTCATAGAGTATGAGGTTTCCTATTACTTCCCACTAAAGGTTAGAAACAACAAATCAGCATAAAAATAAAGCTTTGCTAAGTTTGTCTTCTCATCCATCTCTTGACCCTTTCTTCTACTTTGTACTAGAAATAAAGTTCTCTGTGGAGGAAGAGTAGGGAGGAGCCCCTGCTACTGGAAAGTAATCCTCTGTTATCTGTCTGTCTCTTTCTATCTCTGATATTTGTGGAGAGGAGTATGTCTTTTTGATATAATGGAATCTGGGCAGTTGAACACAATTTGTTTAGAATAAATCAGTGTGGAAATTTACAGGGAAAGGGAGGTCTGGTGACAGGTAGGAAGCTTCACATTCCCTGAGAATGACTCCCTATGAAGACACCCAACTCAGTGCAGATGTTCTTCTTGTTGAAGGGACATAATGAGATCTGCTCTCTTCCTGTTACTTAGGTGTAGATTGTAGAATGCAATTGTTTTGCAAAATAAAACATTCTTTATACTGTATTTTGATATCTCAGACTCTAACATGCCCAGCCCTCAGACACCCTGTGCCATGGTGAGGTAGTTATTTGGAATGTCTCTTGTCTTCCCACAGTCACTTCTGAACTCATTGTTGGAGTGAATATTAACCTGAGTATGAAAAAGCAAGCAATGTCTCACTTTAAGTAGAACTAAAGCTGGGGCCTTGCTTCATTCCCTAGGTACTGGCTGAGGGTTGGAATGGAAGTCCTAATGTGAGGGAGAAGTCAGCCATCTCATTCCCTCTGCAGCTAAATTGACCTAGTAAAAAGGCTATCTCCATATTCTCAAAGATTTCCAGGAACTCAGGAGTTCACAGTTTCCTCATCTGCTGAAGTGGGGACAGGGGGGCCTGGCTTGAAATGAGAATATCTGCCTTTCCCGCAAGGAAATTTGTCTGCCATTGGAAGGCCGAGAAAAATCACTGTTCATCTATTTTTTCCAATTTCCAGGTACTTCAGATTGGCTCCCCTTCCCAGAACCTCTTTGTAATGGCCAGACCTCCATCATCCCTACCCCAAAGTGCCTCTCAATGTGCACAGTCTAGAGAATCTAGAAAATGCTTAGAGCATTCATTTGTATTCATTGAGCTGAAATTATGCATGCTGTCAGCATAGGTGGGAGAATCTGTCTTAGAGTGACTCAGCAAATGCCACCTGTCCTTTAGTTTTGGGAGTTTGCCCCTGTTTGCTCCTGCTTGAGGACCTAACTGCGTTCCCCTATCTTGGAGGGCTTGTCCTACTTCCTACTTACTTAACCTCTGCTTCTGATGAAGCCCTTGGCTCAGGACCCCACAGGGAAGTCATCCTTGATCTTTTGCGTGTTTGCTCCTTTATTTTGAGATCCTTATCTCAGTTTGAAATCCTCACGCTTAAGTGTGATGATTTGATTAAAATCCATCTTCTCCAGAAGACTGTAAGCTCAAGAGAACAGGGGACATGTGTGTTCTCACTGCTTAGAGGAGCGCCAGACACATAGAACTCAGAAAATACCTGATTGAATAAATGAATGGGTGAATGATGAATAGATGGGTGAATAAATGAGTGAATGGATGAATGAGAGATGCTGTGATTATAATGTTCAGGTAAAAGTCTATTTATTTAAAAAGAAAATGTTTACAATTTTGCTTTATTCGATAATGTTTCACATAAACCAACAATAGACTCCACCAGGGCATAAGAGATGGGAGAAATACCAAACAAAGAAATATCAAAGAGAGGTGGGAGAGTCATTCATGAAACTTCTTAAATTGTTAGTCCTACTTTTAAAAGGTAAAGTCAGATCTATTCTCGGGTTGTTTCTGCATTTTTAACGAAGTTAACTTTCGAATATTCAACACTGAAGGTGACCTGCAGTATCTCTGGCTCAATTTTGGAAGCTGCCTGAGAATTTCATATGTTCTGTTCCTTCCAGACTTCCAGGAAGAGTCAGAGCCTCACACCTTTTACTTGAAAAGCTGATATGCAGATATGCATTCCCTATAAACCTCCCAAATGTGTGAAATAATTACCCAGGAAACAAAAGAGAGGGACTCCTGCAGTCATACATTCATTCAAGATTCTACATGAGGCACTTTTCTCTAGTGGGTCAGGTTGCAGCTTGTTCCCCTTTTTAAAATATATTGCAAGCTATGTTATTAAAATGTACTGAAGGCTTCTGGTACAGGAAAAAGGAAAATAAGACATTAGATGGGACAGACATCTCTAGTACCCCAAGTTTTTTTTTCCTTTAACTATCCCTTCACTTGGAAAAATATAAGTAGGCCATGTAGAGAAATGCCTAATGTGAATTTCTCCTAATAGTCCCAAACTCGTCTTTCAAATTACTACAAAAGCAATTCAGGATTTTTAGTGCCAGATTGATGAAGAAAAGTGCATAATTAAGCTTTCCTTATTAATTAAAGGCAGTGAGGAAAGAGTCATCCTAGCTCAAATTTATAAAAACAAATAATGCTTGGAAATGAGCTTGCAGTATAAAACTGGGTGATGCTGTGTGTTAATACAGTTCGCCTTCATGTTAGATATCATTGCCGTGAAGTATTAAAACAACTAATTACTGGTGTGCTGCAGGAAAGACGAAAATGACAAGATTGTGAATGTGATTTCCAGTTGGACTTGGAAAACCATTCAAGAAAACCCTTTAGAGAAACAGATTTGCTTTTGTCCCATGAAACACACAAGACGGACTAATAGATCATCCTTGGCTCTAATTTCTTTTTCTTTTTTTTTTTTTTTTGAGGCAGAGTCTCGCTCTGTCGCCCAGGCTGGAGTGCAGTGGCCGGATCTCAGCTCACTGCAAGCTCTGCCTCCCGGGTTTACGCCATTCTCCCGCCTCAGCCTCCCGAGTAGCTGGGACTACAGGTGCCCGCCACCTCGCCCGGCTAGTTTTTTTGTATTTTTTAGTAGAGACGGGGTTTCACCGTGTTAGCCAGGATGGTCTCCATCTCCTGACCTTGTGATCCGCCCGTCTCGGCCTCCCAAAGTGCTAGGATTACAGGCTTGAGCCACCGCGCCCGGCCCTTGGCTCTAATTTCTACCTTGTTCACAGCCAAGCTCATTTATACCAGGTGAATGATGATCTGGGTCATCACAAGAAGTGGCTGGTATGATGAAAACTTTTACAGAGTTTCAGGAAACGCAGTCCTATCTATCTGTCTATCTATCTATATGATTTCCTATAGAAAAAATATATAAATATATATTTTAGTCTATATTATTTATATAATTATATATTTTTATATCTATATATAAAATATAAATATACGTTTTGTATTTTTGTTTATATTTTTATTTTTTAATATATATAAAATATAAAATATTTTTTCTATAGTAAATCCTATATATATATACACATACACACACATAAATAAATTAATTAATTTATTTATTTCAGACTACTTTCTCATACCCAGAGCCCCTTGGACTCCGAAGGAGATCCAGTCACAGACTTCTGGGTGATATAGCAAACGGAATAGTTGTTTGAGAAGTAAGGGCACAAGAAGGAAAAATCGAGTTGGAGAAAAGACAGTATTTAGAATCTTAATCCTTCTTTGTACATGTGCTGTTTCTTAACTCTCCTTCCAAAGGGGGTGCCCTTGAAATTTATTTGGGCAGTTTACTCCTCCTGGGAGCTTCTCAGTTATCTTAAGGATGTGGGAATTTCTTTTTCTTCTTTCCTTGTTTTTGGAAAGAATGAGTCTGTCTGAGTTTTCCCAAGAAAGTTAGCTGCTGCAGTTTCAGGGTGGGCAACCATAAACTGTGAACCCCTCTTGATCGTGGTTTTTGCTTTTTGCTGCTATAATATGCTTAAAATGGAGTATTCCTTGAAATGTCCCCACAGCAAAGGAAGAGATACTTGGTTCAAAGTTTCTTTCTTCCTCTCATTCCTTCCCTCATCCTTTCCCTGCTCTCCTCTTTCTCTTTTTTTCTTCTCTCTTTCTTTGTGAGAGGAGAGTATAGTACTGAGGGAACCAGGCTCTATAAATGTATCCTAAGTGTCAAGTAGGCTTCATCTCGAGTACCCAGTTCTGGAAGGCCAGTCATGACCAAGGGGAGAGCTGTGCTGTGACGGATTCTAAAGTCGAGCCTAGGTTCAGTGGGAAAGTGAGAGGTGATCAATTAATAATGTCTGTTAAGGGCATGTGCCACATATATTTGTTCACGCCGCTATAAGACAGACAGGACTCATCCCAATTCTCACAGACTCTTAATTTTCTGTTTAAGTCTTTAGTGGAATTGAGTTCTCACAGCTAAGCAGAACTGGACTTGTGAAGTTGTACTCATTGCCCTGAGATGGGAAATGCCAAATGGTAAAGATAATCAGCACAGATAAAATTACCTTTTAGCAAATTCTAAATTATGTACATAGATGTTCAGGACACAGTGTAACATTTCTTTACTTATTTACACTTTATTTTTTGGAATAGGGATAACTTGTCCTTTACTTAGACCACATAGTTTGTTACTTTCTATACAAGTGTAATGGTTTATTTAAAGTAACACCTGATAATACTCTAAGGTTTTACAAATAACCCCCCATGTCTGGAGTTTTGGCAAATACTCTGCTTTACCCTGCCAGTGCCGATAAAATGGAATTCTGTGGCATTTGGAAGGCGGAGTGTTCTGTGTTTGTAATGGAGATCATTTGGGTTCTGCAGGGCACATTTGAGGTCACTGATGCCAGTTCAATCCCCAGATGGGCAAATTAACTTTAGTCCTTTCCATGTCCAGGAGCTGCATGCCCCACTCAACTGTCAAGAGTTAGATCAGGCAACTCTGCAGTGCCTCTGGACACAAGCCACCACAGAGAAGATGTCCCCAAAGAGTTTCCTAAACAAAATATAATTCACTGTCCTATGATGTAAGCTCCCCCGCTTTTCCAATACCTATCTGATATCCCATTTCTGATTCAGGTTCATTACTGGATCATAGACCTCAACACACCTGGCTTAGTGATGGGGAAGCCCAATATTGATGACCCTGATACTACTCTTAAGATTAGGGACCACATTTGAAGTTGCTGTTGTGAAGAGGATTATGACATGTAGTCCCTAGAATCTGCCCCTGCCCTGCCCAGTTGTGCTGGGTATTAAATAAGACAATAATCTTTGTTTTGTCCCTGAGTGTATGCCTATCACCTAGAACAAAACTCACACATAATAGGAGGTTGGTAAGTATTTGAATAAATGAAGGCACGTTTTCATAAGTGTGTGTTACTGGTACTGGCCAAGGCTGTGTGCTTTGGTTGCATCCTCTGGGACTCACCCTTCTCGTATGTGCTAAGGTTATTCTATTTCACATGCCTTTTACTCTGCACTCTGGGGCTTTCTCTTGCTCGTGTAGAGTGTAGGCCTAAAGTGTCAGGAATTATTGCCTTTAGGAACAATGTTTAGCCAATAACAGTGGGAATTTGAGGATAAATTCTCCAGCTTCCTACCTTGTAAGTGCAAAAACTCTGAGGGTAGCATGTTCCATGCTGTTTTCCAGAGCACCACCACCCCCTCCCCGTGGATTTGAGCCCCACTTGCTTGAGGCAGTAGCATTCTTATAAATGTTTCTTGTATTCGCTTTCTTTTTCCCCCGTCTTACTTCCACTCTCCCCTAATGGTGCTTCCTGGGCCCCTCTCTCAACTAATCCATTTGCACTCAGATTCTTGTCTCATGATCAGTTCTGGAGAAACTCAGTCTAAGGCACTAATAATAATAAAGCAATAAAGAGAAAGAGTATGAGGTTCAGCATATCTGCTGCTACCACTGGGAAAGCAATCTGGTGCAGCACGCCCAGCTCTCAGTGACTGAGTTTCACCTTGGTATAATATTAGGGATAGTGTGCTACTTAGTAAGAGGCAAGAGTATTATTCACAGGAAAGTTAAGTAATATTGATCTTCTGGGAATTCTAATACAATTTAGACTGGTTGGTTATAATTCGTAAATATGTGTTCTTTGCCGTATCATTTCAGTACATGGAGGCTCTTGTTTTTGGTCTGTGCAGCAACTCTTCCTCCCTTTTAACTGGATTAGTTATAGTTAATCCCTTTTGGCCATAGGGGTAATACAGGAATGGATACTTGACAAAATCACGTCCCTCTCTTTGATAATTTAGGGATTTTCCTGGTCCTAATGGGGCAATTCTCTCATTCTTCTCTGATTACTAGGTTGGGAGCTTCCTGAGGCCACCTTCCACAGCCAGGTTGTCATCTTCGTTCTGAGAGAATGAAGCCAACACTGGAGAAGGAAAGGCCTATACATTAGTCTCCCCTTATCCATGGGAAATATGTTCCAAGACACCAGTGGATGCCTAAACCTACAGATAGTACCAAACCCTGTTTGTACTGTTTTTTCCTATACATACATACTTACAATAAAGTTTAATTTATAAATTAGGCACAGTAAGAGATCAGTTACTACTAATAAAATAGGACAGCTATAACAATATGTTGTAGTAGAAAGTTAGTAATTGTGGTCTTTTTCTCACTCTCAGAATATCGCACTCTAGTCACTTATTTTCAGGCCATAGTTGATTGCAGATAACTTGAAACCACAGAAAGTAAAACTGCCGACAGGAAGGTAGGACTGTACCAGTTCTGCCTTAACATTCCTGGGGATGTGTTTATGTGAACAAATAAACACATGTAATAAAGCTTTTGCCCCAAAAGCTACATCCCTTCTTTTTGTCCCAAAAGAATCCTGCCCTGCTGGGAGTGGTGGCGCAGACCTCTAATCCCAGCACTTTGGGAGAATGAGGTGGGCAGATTGCTTGAGCTCAGGAGTTTGAGGCCAGCCTGGGCAACACAGCCAAACCCAATGTCTACAAAAATTACAAATAGTAGCGAGGCATGGTGGCACATGCCTCTAGTCCCAGCAACTTGGAAGGCCGAGGTGGGAGGATCGCTTGCGCCAGGGAGGTGGGGGTTGCAGTGAGCTGAGATAGTGGCACTATACTCCAGCCTGGGCAACAGAATGAAGAAAAAAAAATTGAAAAGAGAATCCTGACTAATACATGACACATGGGACTTCATCTACTCTCTTTTCCTTGCTACAATCTCTAATTTACATGTAGAAAACTTTGGATTTTGTAATTATGCCAGTAATGTGTAGAAGCCACCGAGATGTCTCAGAATCCCAGTTCCAAGACAGTAGGGACTGGGGCTGATGGGTAGGTCGAGACCTGTTCCCCTTCTTTTATATATTGGTACCTAATAAGCATGAGGCTGTTTGATGACCTAATTACATTGTGTTAATACATCTGTAGTTAGCCACAGGCACTTAACCTAGCTCAGAACTTCCTCCCTTTCTGCAAGTACAGTATATACTGGAAATTGAGCACAGAATCTTAAAGCAGATTAAAGAGGGCAAAAATTCATTGTGAAATATTCCCAAAGCAAAGTTAGTTATTACACTTGATCTTAGCTGGAAGGCCAAAAAGTGATCACAGTTAGTTGTTGATAATATACTTCACTTTAGGTGAATGGGTTTGTGCTAGTTCTGCAGCCTACCAAAGTCCTACGGGACTGGCATCCCATGTCCTCTGGATACTGCTTATAAAACCACAAATTAATTTTTTTTCTTCTGTGATTTCACTTGACCCTTGAATCTCAAAAGTTTCTTGGGGGATTTTTTGTTGCCCCAAAAGCTACAATTAAAAGACAAATTGTTCATACCTTCTTTTTCCACTTAACCATCTTCAGGAATGTTATTTTGTGTTTATTTAAACATTCAAATAGGAGTCATAAGCCCCATCTTCCTCACTCTCATCTTTACAAGCTAAGGCAGTGCTTGAGAAAAGAGGCCCATACATCACTATTTATTCCGCTAATGTAACGTGAAGAGCCCTGTTTGAATAGTCTATTTATCTCTTCATGTTGTCACCAGAGAAACATAAGACTAGCCAGTGCTTAGCGGTCAAAGAATACCTGTTCAGAAAGAAGTGAAGTCAACTGATTTTTAATACCAGATCAATATTTTTTTTTCTTTTCTTTTTTTTTTTTTTTTTTTTTTGAGATGGAGTCTTGCTCTGCTGCCCAGGCTGGAGTGCAGTGGCCGGATCTCAGCTCACTGCAAGCTCCGCCTCTCGGGTTCACACCATTCTCCTGCCTCAGCCTCCCGAGTAGCTGGGACTACAGGTGCCCGCCTCGTCGCCCGGCTAGTTTTTTGTATTTTTTAGTAGAGACGGGGTTTCACCGTATTAGCCAGGATGGTCTCGATCTCCTGACCTCGTGATCCGCCCGTCTCAGCTTCCCAAAGTGCTGGGATTACAGGCTTGAGCCACTGCGCCCGGCCAATATTTTTTTTTTTTTTCTTTTTGGTGACCCTGGCAGCAAAAAGGAGTGGCAGGAGTGTAAACTGATACCTTGAATCCTGTGGGATATTTTTGTTCTCTATAATAAAATATAATTTTAAATTAACCACATCAGACTTTTTCTTGAATTCCAGAAAATGATTAATATCGATTCCAGAGCTGAAGGGCTTTTGTGTGCATTTCAGGTTAATTTGGCATATTTGCCCCATTTCACATTATATGTTTTATGTGTGTTTAACTTCACTATTTGACCATTTAACATTCTAGCGACTCCATAAGAACTGTTAATTATCAAGGGAATCTCTCTGCGTTAATGTGCGGGCACCGTGATATGTTCCTTACTCTGAGGCTGAGGAAATGTGGGCTGGATGTCAGGTGCTGTGATGTTATCTATAGGTTCGGTAATGCGGCCAGGCACTGCCACTGTGGGAATCTGTGTGTAATGAACAGATTTTTCACGTCCCCACTGATGGCCTACATATTTGCAGCAGGAAATCAGAGAGCACAGTTCAAGGGCAGCAATAGAATTTGGATATTGAATTTGTCACAGTAGCAATGGCCCATTTTCAAAAGGCCCTTTGCCTTATGAAACCGGCTAATCAGCTAGAAACGTAGGGATTACTCAGAAACTTAGACAAGACAGGACAGCGTTCAGTTCTCCCTCAACCACGGGCATTCCAAGTGTGGAAATTTTAATCCTTTGGGTTAAAATTAAAAAAAAAAAAAACCATTTATCTGGATTCAGGAATAATCTAAAGGATAGTATTCTTCTAAACTCCTTTTCCATGAGATGCTCTAAGAAATTTTTTGTAATAAATCCATTTTACTTTACATAATTAAATTTTTTTCAAACTTATTTCTCCAAGGACCCACTGTTTTTTTTGTTGGTGGTGGGTTTTTTGTGGTTGTTGTTTATAATAGTGAATAACCACTAAAATCTTCAGATGCTTTGTCTATAGATACTTTTGGGTAACATAACTACAAAGAATGTCAAGAGAAGCTAATGTTATTTTCAGATTTGGCAGAATTTCATGTTTGTAGGATTATACTTAATTTTAGGGCACAGTGGCTTAGTTCATTTGGGATGCTCTAAGATAATACCATAAACTGGGTGGCTTATAAACTACCAACATTTTTTTCTCACATTCTCGAGGCTGGGAAGTTCAAGATCAAGGCACTGGAAGCTTTGTTGTCTGGTGAGAGCCTGCCTTATGGTTCGTAGATGCTGTCTTCTCCCTGTGTCCTCACATGGTGGAAGGGATGAGGCAACAATGGGAAAGGGCCCCTTGCCTCTTTGTGGGACAAGCTGTCCTTGACCTGGCCATGGCTTCTCCAGGCTGAACTTGAGTGACACTTGGGATGACTTAGACAGCTTTGTGATCCAGGAGCTTCACTAGTTTGAAGCTCTTCTCTGCTGTCATCCCATCCATCTTACATAGACAAACCCCCTAACATTCCAAAGTCCAGTTAGAAACTGTGGAATGATGGCTAATTATAACAACCTCTAGCTAAAGTCAAAGGCATTACACCTTCAGGAATTGGGCAAAACTAGGGCCTCTTGAAGAACATAGACGCATACTTTTGAAGTATGAAGAACACAGATGCATACCTTTGTATGTTATTTCTAAGAGTTCAAGGAATCCCCGTTGTCCATTCAGTCAACTTCCTCTGGCCTGAAGTGAGTATCTGCCTTACAGTTGGCAGAGATGAGGAATGAACACTCATGCCAGTGTCCAAATTTGTGATGATCGTGGAGAGCTGGAAAGGTGAGTTAATTTAGTGAGTTAGCTTCAGTTTCTTTAGATAGTGTCAAACTCAATGTGTAAGAGGGAGAGGGGGAAAAGAGCAATGTAAGCTTAAGTGTTGTTTTAGAATATCTTTTCACTGGGGAAAGAAAATTGACAAAAGATTCAAATTTGTTAAATTAGGAAGAAAAGTCAATATGGTGTATTTGCCATCTGTCAGACACATTAAGTCTTCTCTGTCAAACAGTGTTGTCAGCTGACCTTAATATGCCGGGAAGGACTGGAGGAGAGCTACTGTTTCATCTCCCAGATTTCTTCAGTCTCCCATTAAGAAAGTGCCAAATTTAATTCTCATTTTGCTGTTGCTCTTTATGTGGGAGGATGGTGACGCTCATTTTCGCAGTGTCTTTCTTTTTGGAAACATATATACTCTTGTCACATGGACTTACTCATTTATGGGCAGGGTGGGAGTACAGCGACCAAACCCTTTCTTATTTATCCGGCAAAGCACCACAGCCCCACCATATCTTAGTTTAGAATTTCAGTGTGCCCCATTGATAGGAATGTTCCATGACAGCATACACATTCTAAATGGGCTTAACCAGTAATGTCTTACACCTGCCTGAGATGTTTCTATTTAAAAAAGATTTGGGGATCCATAGAAAACAAAATGTCCCCAGGGTATTCTCTAAACTTGTTTATTCCCTAGCTGATATTTTGCAAAATGTTTTCTTCTCCCAAGTCTATCAAGTAATTTATATAAGGTCTCTACTCTGGACATTTCCAACTAAATATCTTGTTTCCCCTGAATCTTGGAAATGGAAACACATGCAAAATATGTGATAAGAAAGCAATGAGGGCAATACTGAGTTATAAAAAGTATCTCTGACTTTGAGGAGTCAGGTATCAATGCATTAAATGCACAAACAACCTGCAAATCTAAAATGCTGCCATGCTTCCATGGTTCTTGAGGACCACAAGACCAAGGTTGGAATTTTCCTGGCTGCTTCTGAGATGTGATTTGAAAGTCTGAGTGGCCCCTGGCTCTGTGCTATCTCAGCCTCAGTGTGACATTTTTAGGCACACATGTTAAAACAGTCTTCAGATGTTCAATAGGAAACCAACACAATGTCAGAAAGAATAGCACCCTAACAGTTTCACAGAGTGGTTTACATATGACTGTCTGCTGAATTCCTATGCCTCCAGATGCAGAGGGAAGTATTCAGTTAGTTGTCTGTTAAGTTCACATTCGCTTTTCACTACCCTTGCCCCCCGTAATTTGGAAACTTGACACATTGTCTTTTGAAGAACAGAGCCTGGGAAGCAGCAACCTGGTATACTGGTTGGAATATGGTCTCATAAATATCCAGACCATTGAGTTTTAGCCTTTTTTTAAGGTCTCAGATCCCATTTCCTAGGTCGAAAGCTTCTCAAATGGGTCTCTGTATGGGCTTTGGGGAGCTGGGGAGGAGGGACACTTTGCAACCTCCAAAATTACTGAAGAACTATTGGATAGCCATATGCACATAGTTTTTCAGTAATTTTGGAGGTTACAAAGTGTCCCTCCTCCCCAGCTCCCCAAAGCCCCACTGTTTCTAAACTTCACTTAGATACTCATATGGGTTCTTTCAGATCACTGAGCGGAAATGCTGAGAGGTACACAGAAGTCCACTAGCTAATTAGCTGTTTAACTATTCCAGCCTCTAATATTTATAGTAAGGCATTCAATAATATTTTAAATATTTACATCATGGGTATAACTAATTATACAGGAGTGATTTTGGGGCTCTAACTAAAGCATGGTAATACTGTAGATATCTCATGGTTTCTTTTCCATTTTAGGAAGAAATAACATACTTTAAATTTTAAATAAAGTTGTAATTGGCATGTAAGGTGGCCCTGTCAACACAGCTTTATGACAGGCCTTCTTCAAATTTGCTGGCCAAGACCACAAACTATAGCGAGTAGAAACATAGAGGCTTTGGCGTTTGAATCCAAATTGCAAGTTATTAGCCATGCAACTGGAGAAAGTTACTTTGCCTGTTTTGGACCTCAGTTTCCTCATCTTTAAACTGAAATTAACAATAATACTTACCCAAAGGGTTATTATCAGGGTGAACTGAGATTGTATATGACAGCCCATACATAGCATAGTGTTTGACACATAGTAAATGCTTGCTAAATGCGTTTAGTAACACTGTACTCTTGCCTGATGAGAGTCTTAACAAACAAATTCATGGCTGTCTTTCCTCTAGGAAAGAGTAATACTTAAAAACAAAATATGAGAAATGGACCACCAGCGTCTGGATATTCCAAATATAACTCTTTCTTTTAATGTGTCTCTATCAGTTGATAGGCAGGGTAACTAGAACTATCAGAAGCTTGGTCTTAAAAAAAAAAAAAAAAAAAAAAAAAAAAAAAAAAAAACCTTGGTTTATTTGTCTTTTTTGTGTGTAAGTTTTTGTCCTAGGGCTACAGATAAATAATTATAAATTCATTCAAACCTGGCATGAGAAAATCTCTTTGCTTTAGATTCTTTTAAGGGAAACTGTGGACGGTAATAGTTTCAAATTCCACTTTTAATTGTTAGACGAAACAATGACTGCAACGCGGCTGATGCTATCAAAATGTAAAGTTAAATCAGGATTGCTTGTTCAGTCTTGACACAAAGGTTCCTGTCATTGTGCGTGATAACCTCTTCCAGGCTTTGTAAACTTAAATACGTTTATTTTTCATTACTCTTTTTCTTTGCTATTATCGTGGCCAATGGTAGATTCTTCTACTAGGGTCGCACATCGATGCTGGTTTGGCAAGCTTGTTTTACTTTAAAGAAATGCCTCAGGGGTGCCTACTTTTTCACTAAAAATCAATCAAAATGTTGTGAAGGGAGCATAAATTGTGGTCATCTTAACAAGGAGAGCCTTCCAAGTAGCTTGAAAAGGGGCCTTCATAGATAGAAGCAACTGCAGGCTGGAGTCTGCGGGGACTTGCCTGGTGGCAAAGTCAGGACCATCAGCAGATGTATGATATTGGGAAAAACACTCTTATTTTATCTGGGACTTAGTTGTGCTATCTATAAAATGAGAGAGTAGAAAATGCATTCTAAGTTCTTAATGTCTTTTGGTTCCTGGGCCCTCTCTGATCCGCTAAGGAGGGATATATCCCAGCTCTATGGATAAAAGCACACTCCCAGATAATTTCACCAGTTTTCACCACCCCCCACTGCCTGATCCACTCAGAGACCCCACCCCCACCTAGGTGGTGTGCAGCACCTCAATTAAAATCCCTTCACTGTTAGATGTGTCTTCAAGCCAAGTCTAGTTCCAAAATAACCTTGGTGATATCTCACATTCTCGTTTTTCTTGCTTGAGTGATTGACCTCTGAGGGTCAGGATGTCTTTGTTGTATTAGTTTATGAGCGCGATGAAGGAGGAGGAGATATTATTTCACTTGACATTTGAAATAACTGGCCTTTGGGTCTAAACTGAATATCACTCTCCCTTGTGAATGTTTCTAGGGGAAGCCTAGATAGTTGGAAAGTGCTAAGGCAAATATAGATTTGGTTTAGGCAGATTTCAAGCATCAAATGTGGTGGTCGGTTGTGGTAGGTAGGGCTGGGTGGGAGACTGAGGCATGTGCCTGGAGATGTTAAATACTAGAATTTCACCCCTTCTTCTTCTCCTCTTTCTTCATTCTCTTTCCTTATGACCCCTCCATGATATAGATGGTGGGCTGGCCTTTGTCTGATTCTTAAGACAAAGTTTCTAAAGAAACTTTGACTTATTTTTGTAAAGTACTTAATTATTTGAGGTGTTTTTTTGTTTGTTTGTTTTGTGTTTTTTGTATTTGAAAAATATGCTGATTTGCCCAAGACATTAAGAATGATAGTTGTTGATTGTTAACTTGCTTTAGCAGGTAGTTTTGGATTTGCTTATACGGTATATTATTCTCTTCTGGGGAGTCAGGGAAGAGAAAGCACTTCGATTTTATCTAAAGCATTTGCTCAGCCAAGATGAACGCTACTTCTGTTTGTGTGATTATTGAAAGCTTCCTTTACCCCCCAGACAGCATCCAGTACTTTTTGGGAGCCATCTCATTTTATCTTCATGGCAACCCTATGGGATAAGATGCAGTTAGTTTCCTCGTTTTGCAAATGAAGAAATTAAGGGTCAGAAAGGTTCAATATGTTGTCCAAGGTCACTAAGCTTATAAGTGATTGAGTTGTGTCTGAACCCAAGTCCTTCAGAGTAGAGAACTTATACTCTCACTAATCACCTGCGTTGTCTGGGAGCATTCTGGTACAGGGGAGGAGCTGGAGACCTTACTCTCTGTGAAAATAAAGGTAGTAGAGCCAGAGAATCAGAAATCTACGTCATGTAGGTTGGATTTCTAGTCCAATCTGCTAGTTCCCACCTCACTCTTTGACTTACTACAGTTCGTTGCCAGTTCTAGATCTGCTACAGTAAGTGTCTATTCTGGACCTGCCAGGCTCCCACATGCTCACAGAACCCACCTTAACCAAATTCTCCAGGATGAGTCTTTTTATTTCTAGGCTAATATCTCTTGATTCTTCTTGTTGTAACACTTCTGTCTTACTCTTCCTTCTCTCCCACCCTCTTTCTCTAATGTTTTTTTTTTTTTTTTTTTTTTTTTTTTTTTTTTTTTTTTTTTACCAGTTGTAACATTTTGCAACTTCATGCAGGAGCATTCTCTGTACTGTCAATTGTAGAAAGAGAATGATAATAGTTCCTACCTTTTAGGGTTATTCTGCAGATTTTAATAGTTAATAATTATAAAAATAATAGAAAGAATATAAAAATAATGGCTAACATTTATTGTTTAGTTACTGTGTGCCCAGGAACTATGCACAGCATCTTACAGTATATTTATAATCTCATTACATTTCATAGTAGCCCTTTTATGTAGTGTCCTTTTTATCATCTCCCTATTAGAGGTAGCTACTTGGGACACAGAGAGTTTAAGAGACTTGCCCAAGATAAACACTTCATAAGGTTTGGGACTTGGGTTATCTCACTCTGAGGCCCAAGCTTTTGGCTATTCATTTATGTTGCCTTCTTCTAATTCATGGAAAGCGATAGGAACAGTGCCTAGCAAATGCCAAGAATCTCATTCATTTACCAGCAAATAATATTAGAGAGAATCCCGTGTATCCTATTCTGGGGATACAGTAATGAATAAAACTGATAAAAATCTCTACCTTCATAGAGTTTGCATTTCAGTTGAAGGGAATGAGGGCACACAAAACAATTAGTAAAATATGCACGTGTTAGATGATCAGTGCAATGGAGAAAAGTAAAGCTAGAACAGGGACTAGAGAAGGCTGGGCATTGGCACTGAATATAACTAAAATTATCTGTGATGAATAGCCATGCTAGAATGCACCCTGCTCTTGTTGGATTAGTATATTGACCACTGCTAAGGTCTGGAGTTGGTGTAGAACCTTTCTCTCTACTGTATACTCAATTTCCGTATCTCCCCCTCAACTTTATAATATTAGTAGCTTTGCAACATGAAACTGGAATTTACCCACCTAACGGCACATTCAGCTTATAGTGTGAGTTTTGTGATTTAACATTTATTGGGCTTGGCTGCTGTGCACACAGCAGTCATTTAGATATGTATGAAGTTGATATTCTCTGCATGCAAACATGGTTGCCTTTACATAGACTCATCCTTCACTAGGTTTTCTGATTGTGTTACTGCCCCTTAAATGTGGCGGTATTAAGCACGAGGAAATGCAAGGTAGATGAGGTAGAAAATAAAGTCTGTGTTTGTTTCTCATGCTTGGTGAAGGTGTTTTATAGACATTGGAATAGTCAGTAGAACTAGGCCAGGATGGCCTAAATACCTGGTGCTGAAGCCATTAGGTAGGTGTTTAATTGTAGAAATGAAGCATCTATCCAGCACATTTAGAAGCAGTGTTTAAAAGACAAATTTCACCATTTTTTCCTTTGGAAAATAAGACTCCCAGACTTACTGTACAAAATGAGGCAAAACTATGCACAGAATGAGAACACGGCTTTTCTTTTATTATTCTTCCTTCTCTTGGGCACCGTGTAGCAAATCATCTGTCATTTTGGGGTTGGGGTACAGCTTGGCCTAATAGATAGGCAATGGTAACTCTCTGGAGTCATAACAGTTCCCTTTGGCTTGCCTTTATGGCCAGTATAGATTGGTATGGCTACAGCAATTATGAGGCAATCCATATCAGTTGTTGAAAAAAAATACCATTTTTGCCCAAGAGAACCATATTGCTCCTTATATGTGGCAAAAACTAGTTTCGTGGGGTTTTTAAAATTTGCTTTTCCCCTCACAAATCATTGTGCTTGAAGATGCCACACTACCCCTGTGAAGTACTGCTGCTCTGGTCCTGCTTAATAGTACCACAAGAAGAAATAGGACGCTTTTAAATATTATGCCTGTATTTTCATTGGTGGTGAGCAGTTAGTTATGGAACTTCTCCTTCGTGCCAGAAATCAGCGGGCTAAGAAGAAAAAGGGAACCTGGTGTTTGGCCCAAATAACTTCAATCAGCAAATATTTAATTGAGCAACTATTATATGTTATTCTCAGAACTTATGGGGATGAAATGTTGAACAAAATCTCACATGGTTCTTGCCATCAGGGAGGTTACAATCTAGTGAGATAGCAGGAAATTAATAAAAAACTTAAAATTACATCTTTAATATATGCTATAAAGAAGACATATTTGTGGTAGGATATCTTAGATCAGAGAGAATTGGCCTAGTTGGAAAGACCACAGGAGATCTTCTTTAAAATAGGATTGAATTGAGATGTAAGGGATGAATAGGTGTTAGTGAAAGCAGAGACAGAGGCTGGGGAGGGATGAAAGCATGTGCAGAGGGCCTGTGGCAGAAGAGAGAAGTTGGTGTGGTGGGAGCATAAGGCAAGAGAAGACCAAAAATGCAAGATAAGGCAGTAAAGATAATAGGGCCAACTAAAGCCTTCTAGGCTTTGTTTGGGATCCAAGTCTCTATTTTTAGTACAGTAGGAAATGACTGAAAGGCCAGAAACAGAGGGAATCAGAATTGTGTTTCAAGAGGGTCAGTATACGGTTAGGATGGAAAACAGATTAGAGGAAATGTGAGTGGATAAGGCAAGATGCATTTGGAAGACAGTCAAGAGTTTAACCAGAAAGAGAAGACATGTCAGTAATTGCCATCATGGGAAGCAGTGAGAAGCACCAGAATTGAGAAACCAAGTACTTTAAGAGTTAGAGGAGGGAGACACACCCTGTCTAGCTGAGGTTCATGGAAGAGCAGGCATTCAACTGGGAGGGATTTTATCAGTAGAGGAGTTGAGATTGGAAATGAGATTGAGGAAGAGAGAAGTCAGGAGCAAAAATATTGAAGTGAGGGAGCCCAGGCTGTGACTGAAGAGCAACATGTAGATCAGTTTGATGAAAGCACTAAGTAGGAGCCAGCAAATACTTGTTTCCTTCTGCTTTCCAGAGAACCTCGAGGGGACAAGATAGAAAATCAATCCCAAATGAACAGGATTACTAGACATGTCCCTGAGACCTGGACTGAATAAGATGACAGAAACTCAGTGACCTAAACTGGGGTATAAGCCACTTCCATGAGCAGAGCAGGGCCAGCCATTGGGCTGACTTGCTGTGAAGACCTCAAGCTGTGAACTAATAGGACTTGCATTCCACTTGTCAGGGAATTTGATTGGTTCAGAATCTGGGGCAGGATGGAACCTGCAGGAAAGAGCTGACTGGCCCCCTTTTGTGCCAGGTGATCCACGAGGAATGAAGGATAGGCACCCTCGGAGGTTTAGGCTGGAAGCTTGGTGAGAATATCAACCCTGACCCATGAAGCTATTGAAGTGTATGATACTACAAGTGCCAAGGATACCTTCCCAGCCAAGCATGCCAAGGAATAGCCTGGGGATGGTTGGTGAACCAAGCTTCACAGGTAGCCCCAGTTCTTCATGAGACACACACTTGCGTTGGTGGCAATAATATTCTTGCTGTCCAGGGTTAAGTGGCCCTATGTCTCACAAGGCCCCATTCAGGGCTTATCAAGCCTCTTGAATATTCCATCAAGTTAGTCTGAAACTCTAGAGTATTTCCTTTATATGCACGGAACTTAGCAAGGCACATCCTGTCTCTGACATCTTGGTTCTGAGTACCCATCCTCACTAGGACACTAGTGCCATCTTGCCAGCTGGTCCATGAGTTACATAATGATGGAGCATCTCACATGTGCTGTTCTGTAACAGTGACCAAGCAGTGGACATTCCTATCCATTCAAGGCTGAACATGCGATGGAGCAAGGCATGTCTGCATAGGGCCTAGCATGAAGGGGTTGAACCCTTATCACTTGGAAACTAACTGAATGGGAGAAATGAGATGGAATAAGGCATTGACATTGGTGCAATTTCTGATTATATTTTGTTGCCATTTAATGTGTTTTTACTGATGCCACACCCTGTGGTAACTCATTTCATCTGCACAATGACCCTTGAAATGTCCATAGTATAGACCAGAAAACTGAATTCCTTAGAACTGACGTAGCTTGCCCAAGGTCATACAATGAGTGAATGGGACATACAATGAGTGAATGAAGACATGGACTTCAGTCTTCCTGAGCTCAGAACTGACCAAAGACTCTGTCTAAGCTTCCAAGACCCTTTTCTCCCATTGGTTGATGCATATGGTATTGAAAAATGTTGAGCATTCTCTTTCTCTCTTGAAAAGTTCTGCCTCCCATTAGTTACCAAGGCAATCCTACAGAAAGGGGTGAGTCCCTTAAATTGTTCAATTGATTATGGGAGGTTAGCCAAAAAATAGAGTTTATGAACCCATGAAACCTTAAGTTTCATCCATCAGCTGTGTCTTACTGAAATCACCTCTTGAACCAGGACCCTTCAGACATAGCAATTCATGTCTTCAGTCCCCAAACACAATGGAATCCTCATCATAAGGCCTTCCATGCAAAGATAATAATAGTGGTGCCTCTCCCATATGTGTTCACATTTTTGAGAAAAAATATTCTTGCAGCTATCAAAGCACCTGCTAATCAAAGATTTCCCATTTCCTGTAATTTGTTTTTAATCTTGTAAAGCCAACTACTTTCAAATAGGCCTCAGAGTGTCGAAGGCTGAAATTCATTTCCTTGAACTTCATTTAACTGGGCCACAGAATCATTCTGAGAGAATCATTTAAATTAATATGTGGCATTACAGTGTTAAAAAGAAAAAAATTTCATCCTAATTCCCAGTTTCAGAGTTTCTCGAGACCTCGGATCTGGGCTCTGACCCCGTAATTGTGTACAGCTGAGCTGCTGACAAGTCCATACATATTCTGAAGTCACGTTTTCTGTCTCTGGGGCTCCAAGGACTCACATAGAGGAAGAATTTTTTTTTTAATCCCTGCTTGTTCAGTCAACTAGTTCACCAGGTAAACCCTGGTTGAATGTAGAAATTTTGGAAATGGAAAAATAAAAATGGCTGGAGTGGTAGGTGCAGGTTTTTGCATCCTAAGCGTTAATTTGCCCCAAGCTGTGTTAGTGCTGGACGAGACAGCTTGTGTGAAAATTTAGGAGTCCCGGAGAACAACAATAACAAAAATTAACAAATGGCAGGATGAGTAGCAGAAGGGAAAATCAAGCATATGCTGCTCGTTTGAAATGTAGTTTCATTAAAAATCTTTTCCATTGCACCCTAAAACAATCTGTCCTTGCCAGATAACACATTGGACACCAAAAGGCTGTTCCCTCCGCTTGCTTTCTTAGTTGTAAGCCAACCCTTATAAAAATAAGAACACAGCTGCTCATGACAAAATAAATTTGTCAGCTTGTCTTTGAAAGGTAAAATAACGAGGGGGAGCTGGTGCCACTTCCCACCACTTACCGACAGTAGTAAGCAACACTCTTGTGTTTGTGTTCAGTCAACACCAATCAATAAACATCTGTTGGAATGAGCATTGGTGCCTCTTTACGATTCATTATGCTTCATTAGGAATTGGTTTTGTCTTCAAGGGAAGAAAAAAGAAATCTCATGTAATTAAAGAATAGTATCTTGTGCTCTCATATTTTCCCCCTTAAAGACCTAAATTCTTTTAAAGCCATTATTTACAGTACATTTATCCGTATTTAAATGTAACTACTTTTCCTTGAAAAGACCATCTGTTCATAAAGACCATCCTTTTTGTCTTCACGGAGGTAAACTTGGGAAAGCGGTAGTGTTAGCTGGGAACTATGGTTAAATGGAAATAGATGAGACTCAAGGCAGGTTAGGGAGGTTCCCTACCCAGCAAAATGACATTCAGTTATGTTCTGGGTGGGGGTGAAAAGAACACAATTTTCTGGAGGGAGATGTGCATTTGACATGACATTCTTTGGAAATGGTTTTATCAAAGGGAGGTGTACTGAAATTCCCAAGGCCAGTTAACTTCAACGATCCTTTCCCTGGACTTATTATAAACAATTTAAGTGGCCTGTGCAGGATCGGGCATGCAGTACATTTTGTTATTTTACTTTCAAGAAAATATCTCGCTTTTGAGGGACGCTGGAAATATTAGTGTAGACACCTTATAGGCACCATGAATTTGTGCCTGTTGAGGGAGATATCCTTAGGTGAACTTAACAAAATGTATCTAATACACACAAGTACACAAATAAAGCATAAAGTAGTTGATACTGGCCCAAAATTATACAAAACACAGTTACTGTTCCTTTTTTTTTTTTTTTTTTTTTTTTTTAAACCAGAGCTTTGGGGAACTGCAATGCAAACAAGCACTGCAGAGTGAGCAGAACACTGCAGAGGCTGGGGTGAAATTCAAGCATTAGGATTAATGAAACATTAGCATTTACCTTTCGACTTAACTCATATTAGAGCCCAAAATTTGGGGGATTGGGGACTGTTTTATATGGATAGAAGCTTTCTTTGAGAAAGAAAATTAAGGAATTTTACTTACGAACTACAACCACATACAAATGAAGGAAACTGAAGAATTACTTAGAATGTGATTACTTTGTATTTTTGAATAATGGAATGGAGATTGCCATAGGAAAGAACCATGGGCATTCTTGAGCAACACAGTAAATATGCATAGAACAGGTCAGACCCCTCTGGATTTAGATGCAGAGGACTTTTATTATTGTTTTCCCTACAAGTGAAGGATAATTACACAGAGAATAATGCGTTTGTGCAGAAAGTTTAATGTGTGAGCAATAAACGAAACATGGATTTCTCACATGACCTAGCTGACCTCTTCTTTGTATATTTCCCAAAATATGTTCAGCAGAGCAGTTGACTGTGATGACGCTTAGCAAAATTCAAAGATGAAGAGACCCTGGTGAAGAACGTGTGGGAAATGTTGCATTCTTGGTCTCTTTCCTGCACAGCCACAGGCTGCATTGGCATCTGAAAGGCTCCGAAATCAGAAATCTGGCAGCAAATAAACAACTTTAGCTTTGTTTAACTCTAGCATCTCTCAAATGCATTTGACAGCAAGCCCTTTTGTTCACAGAGTGTGTTTTAGCATCTAGCAGCGTGAGTGCTCGTGGAAACACACTTTGGCAAATGCTGACCTACACTGGTATCTTCTAGGCTTATGTAGCTAATGCACTTAATGGGGAGTAATGGATTAAAAGTGCTGAGATGCCATTTCTGTGAGTCTCTGGGGAGGGTAGAGAACTTGATATAAAACCACAGAGTTACCACTAGAGGCATTGTGAGAACTGCTGGTATCTGATTTTTGGAATCGGGAGATGAAGGTTTACTTCTTGATGGAATAGGCTTCCTGCAAGAGATATCTTGAAGGTACAACTTTTTTTTTTTTTCCTTTTTTTCCTTTTCTTTTCATTATATATATATCTCCTACTAAAGTGAGTCTAAAAGTGTTTCTTAAGTAAGTCTGAGCTTCCTAACCACCTTAAAATTCATATAGGTTTCTGCCCTTTTTCTGATCAGGCCTTTACTTTATCAAAAATCTCCAGTTCATATTGTGCAATCAGATTGAAACTGTATGATTTCATCACCTGGAGTGGAGAATCTTGGCTCCCTGACCTTGGTAAAGGTGTTCTCAGTTAAGGTCAATGGTGGGTACAGCCTAAAGAAAGTTTGCCTTTCAAAGTCCTGATTAGACACTAAAAATGCCTTCCTAAAAATATAGGTGATATTTTTCTTTACATTAGTGTTCCTCCATATCGGTAAAGGTGGAAAACTGACCACCTACCCCTGGTCTTTTGGAATATTACTGTATTACTCTTGCTTGAGCCCTGCTGTGTTAGATGAAAATGACATGCTTCGCAAAGCTAATGTGAGAGAATATGTCATATACCTTGCAGATATCCTGATTCTTCTTAATTCCTTCTTCATTTTCCATTTTCTAAGGTATCTTTTCTCCATTGTTTTTTTCTGTTATGTTTCCTAGTCTTTCTTCTTCCTTCTCCTTTTTTTCATTTTCTTCACTCATTTATTTCTTTGTTCATCTAGATTTTTCTTCTCCATCCTCCTCTAAAACAGAATTGTGGTAGCTTTAAATACTGTATGTTGTATTTTGTAGCATTCCTTGGATCTCCTGGGCTTATCCAATAAACATAGAAACCGAGGTGCCTTTGGGAACCATGCTGGCTCTTCATGAACACCTTTGCCAAGCTTCCACCAACACTTCTGAAACAGTGCATTTTAGAATTTTACCTGCCTGTTATCAAGCTTGTAAGGTTATAGCAGTCATGCACCACATAACATTTCAGTCAACCACAGACCACATATATGAAGGTGGCCCCATAAGATTATAATGGAGCTGAAAATTTCCTATTGCCTTGCGATGTCAGAGCTGTCTTTACATTGTAGTTCATTGCATTATTCCCGTGTTTATGGCAGTGCTGGTATAAACAAAGCTATGCTGCCAGTCGTATAAAAGTATCACACACACCATTATGTTCAATATGTAATACTTGATAATAAACGACTATGTTACTAGTTTGTACCCTTACTCTACTATACTTTTTATTGTTATTTTAGAGTGTACTTATTATTTTTTTTAAAAAAGGTAACTTTAAAACCGCTTCAAGCAGGTCCTTCAAGGGGGATTGCAGAAGAATGCATTGTTGTCATAGGAGATGACAGCTCCATTCTGAGTGCCCCTGAAGGCCTTCCAGTGGGACAAGATGTGGACATAGAAGTGATACTGATGATCCTGACCTTGTGTAGGCCTAGACTAATGTGTGTGTGTTTTGGTTTTTAACACAAAAGTGTAAAAAGTGAAAAATAAAAGGTTTTAAAAATAGAATAAAGTATAAAGAAAGAAAATATTTTTGTATACCTGTACAGTATATTTGTGTTTTAAGCTACATGTTATTACAAAAGTCAAAAAGTTAAGAAAATTAAAGTTGATAAAGTTAAAAAATTTCAGTAAGCTGATTAATTTATTACATAAATGTAAAAGATACATTTAGTATAGCCTAAGTGTACAGTGTTGAAAGTCTATAGAAGTGTACAGTAATGCCCTAGGCCTTCAAATTCAGTCACCCCTCACTCACTGACTCACCCAAAGCAACTTCCAATCCTACAAGCTCCATTCATGGTAAGTGCCCTATCTAGGAATACCATGTTTCTTACTTTTTATACCATAGTTTTACTGTATCTTTTCTATATTTATTTAGATACATGAATGCTTATCATTGTGTTACAGTTGTCTACAGTATTCAGTAAGTAACATGCTCTATACCTTTGTAGTCTAGGAGCTGAAGGGTACCACATACAGCCTAGTTGTGCACAGGGTGGTACCATCTAGGTTTGTGTGAGTACACTCTATGCTGTTTGCACAAGGATGAAATATACTAGTATATTTCTCAGCATGTGTCCCCATTGTTAAGTAACATATGGCTGGTTGTAGTTAGTTCTTTTGATAAAGAGATATTTATTCTTATACAGTATTTAGATCCAGGACAACCATATGTGAGTTGCACAGGTTATGCCCTGCATGAAAGTTTCTGGCCACAGTGGGACTTGGGGTAAAATCCAGTCCAAGCCACCATGTGCCTGGGGATCAAGAAATGGGTGCTTTCTCTCTTGAGTATCAGCTTCTAGTTTTTGCCCCATGGTAGGTTGAATACTAAGTCTTGTTTGCTTGAATACATCTGCTTTGAATACCTGTGCTGTGATTCTTCACAGGCTTCCAAAAGCAATTCAGCAGTTTTATCTGCAAATTCTAGAATTATCTTTCTTTGGATACCTTTTCATGTGGCCATGTTTACTCAGAAGTTTTCAAATGAGTTCATCAGTTTTATCTGCGAGTTATTTCTATTCATCCAGTCTAGAAAGGCCTTTAAGACAGTGACATGCTCCCTAGAAGTATCATTTCCCAATCTGTCTTGGTCATCAGTTTTCTTAGCAGCCAGTTTGATTTGCTCTTGTTTGATAGAGCAAAGAGGAGGAAATTAGAAGTTGAGTTCGACTTTCTCTGTGCTGATCTAGTTTCATTTGTCGATGAAAGGGTTTTAAATATTTATAGTTCATTTTGAATATCAATTTTAATATAAATGTATAGGCATGGGAATCATGTAGGCTAGAAATTGGGCTTAATTAATTCTCTTTAAAAAGTTCATTTTAAGAATCACTTGAAGGTTCTGGCTAAATCTAATAAAACTAAACTCCAGTGCTCGGTTAGAACTGGCAAGGTCTACCTCTCAGCTTTGTTGAGGATGGAAGGAAGTTGATCACTCATGGATTTGTTAAGACAAAACTCTTTAAATATGTCATGCTACCAAGTGATTTTACACTCTAGCTGGAAGAAGACACAATTCTGCAAGAAACCAAGTAATTCAAGTTGCACAACAAGAAACTTGTCACCTCTTAAATAATATTCTCTTAAAGAAAATATAGAAAGCAACAAGGAGATATTTATGTAGTTCTGTGAGATTTCATATATAATTAGATATATATAGTCACATATATATGCATGTGTTTAAATCAGATATATCTCCTTAGTGGAGTCTGTATTTCCCATATACTATATTTTATATGCACCTCCATCCATATATCATACTTCAAGCTATGTTCTGCTAGACAATTTAAAGCCCTACAAATTTAGAAAGTAATGTTTTAATAAAATGCATGCTATTGATTGCTGTCATAATATAACCATTGTTTTGCTAACTCTCTGATTTACATGCCTTAAAACTCTCCTATAATTAGTTATTCCCTAAAATTTAAGGATAATAGAGCAGAGGGCCACAATTTTTTTTTTTTAATTTCCATGAACATGATTTTCCCTTGAATAAGACTTTGCGCTATAATAGATTTTCTCCTAATGTTAATTTGATTTATGAAACTGGTATTGAATATTTTCCTTCAAATTTATGGCCTGGTGGATATCATGCTGAGTTTAAGATGCTGAGCCTAATGATACTCACATTGGTGGCATTATATTGATTTGTTTTGGTTTGATATATAAGGCTTTTAAAAATAATAACAATAATTATACATATACAACTTGCTTTTTTCTGCTTACGCACACTAGAATTAAGATTTATGTTCACCATCATGAAATTAATTTTATAAATACCTAAGTTCAAAACTCTAAACTGAGAATGTTTTTAATTGGGAATGGGTAGAGATGTGTGTTCTCCCTTATTTCCAAAATGTTCACAATTTGAGCACCGCTATTTGTCTATTGTGATGTTGCAGGGTTTGTTGGCGGCATGTTATAAATAATTTCCACATAATCATAAGAGTGATTTTTGCTCTAGTAGATGAAACTTCCCACCAAAACTCTTAAGTCACTAGCCTTCTAGGTACAGTATAAACCCCTTTAGTGTTATTCTGTGTTCTGGAAATGTGTTAAATAGCCCATCACATGGGATAATTGATGTGAATGTACTTTATTAACTAATAGGTAATACGGAAAGTTATGGATTTGTGGATGATTGATACTTGCCTACGCAGCCCATTGTTCATAGGGAGTAGAAACACATGAATGTGAATGGCATGTCATATCTGAAATGCACCCAAATTTCAAGCTAATTTCAAATGTTCCTTTTTCATACCTCCATGCAAAGGAATTTTCTAGGATCTAAAAGCAATTTTAGTATAATATATTTGAGCCTTTGCCCTGAATAACATATAGACTATTTATAGAGACATTAACCAAAAGTTTAAAGTTATTAAAGATAAAAACCAAACTGTTATGGGTCAGCTTACTTTCAGGTTGTTTTATTTAAAACGTCATTCCATGCAGATTCTTGGCTTGAACGAATTGAAAATTTTAGTTGGTTGACCACATTTGTTCTGTTTTTAGCCAGCTGTGCTTCTGTTGTATGAAAACTGCTTTACTGAGGTCTTTGCCAACAGACAGTACACTATTACGATGAAAAATGTGACGTTTTAGTGACATGCATCTGTTTATTAGTTTACATCCAACATTTTAAATTGTGTTCTCTTAATTTGCTGCCTATGTCCCCATGGAAACTTTATTCATTTACTTATTCACAAGATATTTTAAAGATAAGCCATTTTCCCTAATTTGTAGTAAAGCTTTACGGAATGAGGATTCTTCTTCCAGTCAAAGAGATCTCTCTTCAAAACTGGTATTCCACCACTCAGTCACTGAATTATCTTTAGGAAGTCACTTTATTTTTCTGAAACTGAGTTACTTAATTTTTAGGAATAAATGAGATCGTAAGTATGAAAGTTCCTGATGTAATACTTGGATACTTGAAACATGTTAAACACTCTGTGAATGTTCTCTTTTCTTCCCATCTCTATCCACTGAATGACATTCAAGTTCTAATTCTGTGATATCTCTTTCTGTCTCTCTTTCCCGCCCTCTCCTTCTCTCTCTCTGGTGTGACAAAAATAAAAAGCAAGTGGATAACTTGAGGAACTAACGGTACTAGTATTTAACCTTTAGAATTCAGACTTGGATGTTAAATGAACTTGAACCATGAGTTTTTGACTCAATTTAAAACCAGAAAACATTTAAGACCAACAATACATTTTGCTTTAGTCTTTTTTTCTTTTTTCTTTTATTTTATGTGAGACGGAATCTCGCTCTGTTGCCCAGGCTGGAGTGCAGTGGTGTAATCTTGGCTCACTGCAAGCTCTGCCTCCTGGGTTCATGCCATTCTCCTGCCTCAGCCTCCCCTCTTGAGAAGCTGGGACTACAGGCACCTGACACCCCACCCGGCTAATTATTATTATTATATTTTATTTTTAGAAGAGATGGGGTTTCACCGTGTTAGCCAGGATGGTCTTGATCTCCTGACCTTGTGATCCGGCCACCTCGGCCTCCCAAAGTGCTGGGATTACAGGTGTGGGCCACCGCCCCCAACCAATACATTTTGCTTTTCTTATTATACCTGGCTTATTAGAAATAAAATATTGGCAGTGCTGAATCCTATGCAAAGTGCAAACTATTTGCTTAGTGTATATTAGAAAAATTGATGGATTCAGTTGTTCTGTTATTTCATTTATTGTGATCCTCATTCCCACAGATCACGTTTGTGTTCTTGAGCTAGCAAATGCATGTGTGAACAATTGCTTTAAGTTTGAATTTAATATTTAAATTGTACCGAGAATATAGTCACTGTTTTCCATCAGTTTCCTTCCAAGGTTAGAAAAGATGTTCAATTGAAATATCTCCTTAACAATGGAAAGGAGGAAAGCTCTGTAACCTTGTAGTCAACAAGCCTGAGGATTAAACTCTGTCATTTATGAATTCATTAGCTGTCCTTTTGCTTAGGACAATAATAATTTATCTTTCCTAAAGATAAAAAACAGACTCCCTCCTCTCCCAAAACTACACGAATGACATATTTCCTCTTTAGGCCCTTCTGCTTTTCAGAACTTTTGATTTACACTTAGATGTAGTGGAAATAAATTAAGGTGATTCTGGAGAGTATAGGTTTATTGTCAATAGACTGTATTTTCTTTTGGCTCTCACTAAACTTTGAACAATGAAGTGAAGTAGCTCTTAAGAAGAAAAAAAAATGAGAACAGGCAGTGTAAAGTATTTTCCAAGAGCCCCATCTCTAGTTGATAGCACTTTTGCTCAGAAACAGAAGGCTGATTATGTTCCCTATTTTAATATTCCCTATAAACTATCTCAACCACATGAACTGGCTTTCAAGAAAAATACGTGAAAGACATAGTCCCTACTGTTATAGATATGGTCAGGACTGGTGAATTAAATGTTTTGGTTCGAAAGTCTTCCAGTGGCACCTCTCCATGGTGTTAATTTTTTTTAATCAAAATGAATTATTTTGTGGAATGATTCTGCTGTATTTTGAGGATTCCTTGAGAGGCTGCATTGATTTATTTGTTATGTGCTAGAAATCACGCTAGACCTGAGGATTGTGGGTGAAGGATACTACTCTCATGTCTCTCAGGAAGCCCACAGTTAGCCTGTAATAAAAAAAAATTGAAAAATGGGGTGGAGGCTGACAAGATGGCCAAATAGCAACAGCTCCGGGCTACAGCTCCCAGCAAGATCAATGCAGAAGGTGGGTGATTTCTGCGTTTCCAACTGAGGTACCTGGCTCATCTCACTAGGACTGGTTAGACAGTGGGTGCAGCCCACAGGGGCGAGGTGAAGCAGGGTGCGGTGTCACCTCACCTGGGAAGCACAAGTGGTTGGGGAACTCCCTCCCTTAGCCAAGGGAGGCCACGTGGGACCGTACCTTGAGGAATGGTGCGTTCTGGCCCAGATATCACGCTTTTCCCATGGTCTTCGCAACCCCCAGACCAGGAGATTCCCCATGGGTGCCTACACCACTGGGGCCCTGGGTTTCAAGTACAAAACTGGGTGGCCGTTTGGGCAGACACTGAGCTAGCCGCAGGATTTTCTTTTCATACCCCAGTGGATTTCAGATAATGCAAAAGGCATAATAAAGAGCTATAAGAACAGTGAAATGAAGTATTTTTTCCTTATGGAACCAGGTGTTAGTTAAATTTTAGTGCTTAGTATCTAATAATTAAGTAATTAAACTCATTACTTGGTACATGTATTGTATTTACATGTCTCTGGGAGTTTTTGACATTGGGGACTACTTCATCTTTACATTTCCATTTCTATAATGGCCTATCAGTTCCAGCTGTAAATCAATCAAGCAGTAAGATCAAAGATGAGAAAAAATGGCTCTAATAGCTAGTGTTCCTAACAGCTTTGAATCCTCCAATTAGTCATGGTAAATTTAATCCACCATAAGGCTGAACATTGGGAAATTCTTTAGACATCAAATTCTGGATTCAGTCTCCTCATCTGCAAACCACTTTCAGACATTTTGGCTTTCATGAAATGAATGAGTCAAGAATCGTCTTGGAGTCTCAAAGATAGTCCCTTTGAGTGCACCATTCAAATTTAATCTATTGCATGCTGAGTTTGCTATCAGGATAATTTGACCATTTGGAGTCTCATGTGGATATTCTGAAAACTGGTGATTGATCCTCTCTCCTCATTCTACAAAAGTTGGAGTGGCTATAGGGATACATAGTATAAAACAGATATGCAAAATACTTTAAAAAATTAGAACCAAGGGAAGTGTAAATGAAAATAGAAGTTTTAATTGAAAGGCAAGAGGAAGAAAGATGCAGATACTCCTAACAAAAGGAAGAAATGTATTAGAATATAGTGATTGATGAACATGTTTATTGTTTTCCATGGACATTGTTTTCCAAAGTACCCCTTCTCCCAAAGCCTCAACAACATCTAGCTAGAAAATTGACTCTCAAGATAATGTCTTCATCCCAGACCTCTTTTCTGAACTCCTAGTGTGTGAAACCTAACTCCTTTTTAGGCCACTCCACTAGGATGCCCAAAAGGTATTCCAAAGTCAACAAGGCCACCTTGTGAAGTTTCCAGTCAGTGAGTAGCAACATCTAACGTGTCAAGTCAGAAATCTAGGGATTATCCTTGCCTCCTGCTTCCTCATCTTCCCAAATCCAATTTATCAGTAAGTGCTTTAGATTTTACCCCACAATATTTCTTAAATTCATTTCTGCTCATCTCCACCACCATCACCTAATCAAAGCTACCAAGTGTCTCTGATCTGAACTAAGTGACCTGTTACAGGTTGCTGCATCTCCATTCTGATCCCACCATGCTCCCTGTATTGTTTGTGGTCACTGAAGTCTGAACAAGCACAGTTGTCTCCTTTCCTCCACCTTCTGTCTTCCTCTCTCTCAAATTTTTCAATGGTTTCCACTGCCACCCTATGCACCTTAATATGGTCCACCTCTCTGCCCTTCCAGGTTTTTCTCATACCACTCTTTCCCTCAGTGACCTGCTCCACGTGCTCTGGCTCACAGCTCCTTGAATACTTTATGTTCCCTTCCTCCGTGAACCTCTACATATGTTATTATCTCCTTATTAGTGCTCTAGCTCCATTCTTTCAGCTGCCTTCCACCTAATTAATGTCAACTTGCCTGTCATTTCCGATCTCAGGCCTCATTTTCTTAAATCTGATCTCACCCCAAATCCAGATCTTTGTCATAGGCTCCCATTACTTTCGTTTCAAGTATTATCTCAATTTGTGATTGCACAGTAATGTCACTGATTGATATTTGTGCTTTCATTAGACTGTGAACTCTGTGAGGCCAGAGGCCTTATCTGTTTTGCTCACCTCTGCCCCAGTACCAAGTACAGAGATAGTTACATGGTAAATATCTGTTGACACAGTGACTGAGTGCAGAGATGGATATATGCATGGATGAATGAGTACATGGATGAATGAATGAATAACCAAAATGTCCTGTCATGAGATATCTTACCTCCCACAGTATTGCCACATGCTTCATGCTTTGAGGTGGGAGCTAGTATCCTAAATCATTAAGAACATAGATTTCAAGTCAGAGTATTCTTGCTAAAATCTTCTGCATACATTTAACCTCCCTGAACCTCATTTTCCTGTCAAGTAAAGGTAATCATATCTCATAGGGGTAGTGGTAGAGGGGGTTAAATGAAACACTGTCTTCTTAGTATCTTGTCACAGTGACCATTCATGGTGAGACATCTTTAAAGGGTAGCTCCAACAATGATTGAGAAACATCAAAGAACTGGAGAGGAAATTTGGTAGTTCTGGTGATAATGACAATTGTCATTACTCTCCCCATATACACAGAACAGGACATGGAACGATTTTGTTGCATTGTTGTCTGGCTGTTATAATTATACATGCAAAGAGGCCTGCACTCCTGGTGCCTCATCTGTTTATCTCTTGCCAGGGGAGAGGACCCTGTAGGTCATTAACAAATGTGGGTCTCCAGCAGTGATCTCATCTTGTTTATTATAGTTTAGTCTAATTACTTGAGTGACAGTCAGCACCCTGGTACTGCTTTTCAATACCCATACCAAAGCCACACATGATTGTAATGACAGAGGTTGCTGCTTTGAGTCCTGATACTGAAAACTGAGCCTTACCACTTCATATAAGAGGAGCAAGTTGGGATTCTAAGGAGATGCTAACTTATTCATTCCAACTCCAAGAGCAAGAGTGAGGGAAGAGGAGAAAAAAGGAGAGAGTCATAGAAGGTTGGCACTGGAAGGGACTGTAGTGACATCTGTTTCAGAGTAGAAATTATATAGCGGGCATCTTCTACTCATCATTTTGCAGCCCTAACAAACATCATTATTCCTCCAAGGCATTGTTTACTGTCGACCTCGGACTTCTCAATACAACCCTCTAGGTAGCTGCAGCTAATTGAATGGAGTTGACACTCAGTAAAAACCTATTTGCTGTTCCTGATTTTGTTATCTTCCCTTACATATGAGATACCTAATTATAGTACTTCATTATATTTTTTCTTCCTCAGGAGAAAATCAGTCTGAGGTGGAGAGTTTTTTCAAAAGAGAAATTGCCTACCTTTCTGCCGTAGCCTATGCCATTTGAGTGAGACCTCACTGTGCAATAATCAACTTGGTGATTTTTTATACAGTCCTTTTATAGGAATCATGTGTATTAATTCCAAGATCTATTAAAAGAATCAATGTACATGCTGTTTCTTATTATGAGCTAATAATTTGCTGAATTAGATGAATCTCTATTACTGGGGACTGCCACAGAAAAGACGATGCTACTATCAAGATATGTGCCAATTTTGTCATGATTTTCAACACTGCCTACTTTCCAGTGACAGATACATATTCCAGCTAGAGAAGGGCTCTAATTTGAAGACAGTTGGTAGATGTGGATGATATGGCTACCTATGCTGAATATCTAATTTGAGATCCTGCTGTTGTATATGGTATGGTCACCTTCAGTGGAAAAATACACATGTAACTCACTTCCCACACACTTACACACACATTCAAACAGGTTCAAGGACATGTTGATTAAAACAATGAGGCTTTTTGGAAGTATTGATACAATATTCGCATTTCTAGTTTCACTCTCACGTTTGAGAAATATTTGTTTACTGAGTATGGAAATGTCTAGTGTTCCATGTTATAGAGCCAAGGGTCTACCATAAAAGAGTCAAGTTCCAACATGTACAAATTAAGTACACAGAAGTCATAGAGTAGTATGTGCTGGCTCCCAAAGGAATGTCTTAGATCTTCATAGCTAATCACATTTCACTTCACCATTACAGGTGAAAAGCACTGTAAGTGCCACTAAGACATATTTCTCTCAGTGACTCGGGCAATGTGCATTGGTTAGATTTGCTCCTGAGACGTTATTACATTCATCATCATTATTTCAGGAATAGGAGTCAACCTTTGTGCACACTTACCTTGTGCTGGCACTGGGCTGACACATTCATCCATTCACTCATTAATCTTTACTGACTGCATTAGTTTGTATGGTCGATATTACAAAATGCTACAGATTAGGTGGTGTAAACAACAGAAATTTGTTTTCTCACAGTTCTAGAGGCTGGAAGCCAAAGACCAAGGTGTCAGCAGAGTTGGTTTCCCATGAGGCCTCTCTTGTGGGCATGCAGCTAGCCACCTTCTTGCTCTATCTTACTCAAGTCTTTTCTCTTGAATGCACGGCCCTGATTTCTCTTTGTGTATCCAAATTCCCTCTCTTCTTATACATACACCACATAGACTGAATTAGAGCATAATTTTAACATGATGGTCTCATTTTAACTTGCTTTCCTCTTTACAGCCCCTGCCTCCAACTAAAGTCACATTGAGAGGTACTGGGGATGAGGGGTTCAACATGTTAATCACAAGGTCACAGAACTCAGCCTGTAAAGCTCACTGCCTCAGCTCCTGTGCCAGGTTGCCAGGACTGAAGGAAACATAGACAAAGTCCCTGTTCTGTAGAGTGTAATTTGAGAGGCGGAAATGGACGATAAGTCTCAAAATCAATATTTGATGACCAATTTAGATTAACACTAGGAAATAGAATGGATTAAAACTGAGGGTTAGAATAATGGAGAGTTCTTTAAGCAGAAACATTTAAGCTGAGAACTGAAGGATGATAGTGATTTTTGACAATAATGTTTACTGAGTGCCTTTCTTCTGCCAGGTACTATTTTCAATGCTTCACACATTTGTTTTATTGAATATTCACCACTGTGTGAGGTGGGTACTGTTCTTATCCCCATTTTACAGATGATTAAAGTAAGGCACATAGTTTTACTAGGGAGCTTGTCTTGTTTTTTATTTTTTGAGACAGAGGCTTGCTCTGTCACCAGGCTGGAGTGCAATGGCGCAATCTCGGCTCACTGCAATCTCTGCCTCCCGGGTTCCAGCAATTCTCCTGGTTCAGCCTCCTGAGTAGCTGGGACTATAGGCGTGTGCCACCAAGCCCAACTAATTTTTGCATTTTTAGTAGAGACGAGGTTTCACCATGTTGGCCAGAATGGTCTCAATCTCTTGACCTTGTGATCTGCCCACCTCGGCCTCCCAAAGTGCTGGGATTACAGGCATGAGGTGCCGTGCCTAGCCTTTTTTTTTTTTCTTCTTCTTCTTCTTTTTTTTTTTTTTTTTTGGAGAAATAGGTCTTGCTTTGTTGCCTAGGCTGGTCTCAAACTCCTCAGCTCAGGTGATCCTCCTGGGAGGCTGTGTGCTGGGATTACAGATGCGAGCCACCATGACTGGCCAGAAGACTGTCTTTAGTCACGCAGCCCATGGCAGTTTGATTCCAGAGCTGGGGCTTTTAACCACTAGATTAGGAAGAAGAGTTTGCTGACTAAAGACCTGAGCAACACATGTGAGGGCCCTGTCTCTACAAAGAGCATGATTGTTTCCAGAATGAAAAATAGGCAAGTAGAAATGCAGCCAAATGATAGAAGAAGAGAGCTGTGCCAGAGGATTTTTGTGAGTTGATCCTGGAGAACTTTGAAGAAGTATTTCAGGTTTCATCCTTTATTCTACGAACAAGAGGAAGCCACTGAAGGATGGAATACAGAATACTGGGATCAGTTTCATTTGTTACACACCACGCTGGTTGCTGGGCAGAGAACTGACTGTGGAGGCACAGGAGTGGAGTCAGGAGGTGATTGCAGTCATCCGGATGAGAGACAGGGCTGGTGGGAGAAATGAAGAAAAATGTATACGGTTAACATACATTTTACAAGTGAAATTTAGGACGTGATGGCAGGTGTTGGGAGAGGGGGAAATGGAGGCGCTGTGAAGGACTCTTAGATTTCTGGCTTAAGTCATGGGTGAGTATTGATACCATTTAACTAGGTGAGGAAAAACTAAGTTTGGGAATGGGGCAATGAAGAGAGTTCAGTTTTGGACATATTCGGTTGAGACTCTTCTGTGACTTCCACATGGAGATCTCAAGTAGGTAGTTTGATATTTGAGTCTGTCAACCAGGGGAGAAGTGGGAGCTAGGGATATAAAAGTGTGTGCCATCAACATTTGGATGGTATGTAAAGCTGAGGGGCTGAATGGGTTCAATGGGAAAAGTGTGTCACTGGGGAAGATAAGAGGACATAGAATTGAACTCTTGAGGTTTGCCAACATTTAGAAATTGGATAGAAGAGAAGTTGGCAATGGAGACCAAGGAACATCCAGAAAGAAATAATAGCAGGAAAGAAGACTATCCCAGGAGCCAGGTGCAGGGATGTTTTGGGGAAGCAGCAGCCACTTGTGTTGGATGCCACTTCCTAGAGGTCTAGTGAGATGGGGCCAAAAAATGTTCATTGAGTTTGGCAAAGTGAAGGTCATTGATGACCTTGTTAAGAGCTATTTTTGTACATGATCTCACTGAATCTTTACAACTACTCTGTACGATAGCTACTGTTGTTTTTCCTGTATTATAGATGTGAAGGCAGACTCAGTACTGGGAACCTAGCCACACAGTTGTAAGTGGATCAGCTCAGCTTTCAAAAGTGAAGCTGGCTTCTCCAGGGTCTGAATGATTCACAGAAAACTAGCAAACAGTACCGCTGATTTTGTTTTAGTTCCTTAAATTCAGATCAGAAGAGTAGGCATTTAAATTCAAAGTGATTACCTTCTGGAACAGTTCTGTGTTCTCATCTTACTTCTGGCCCTAGCATGTAAGCTTGGATTTTTGGTTTCTTCATTTTCAAAAGAAACCGGTTGGAATAAACCATCTCCCTGGTCCCTCCTAGCATTCTAAAACCTTCAGTATAAGAAATTTCTAAAAGGAAGTCCTGAAACACCTCTACTTCTCAATGCTACTCTGGCCTTGAGTTTTCTGGAACATGTTCAACAAGCATTCATTTAGCAAAGCTTTAATTGCAAGTGCCTACTATGTGCCATTCCTTTCTAGGCATTTACTCAGGCTGTTCCTGCAACTGGAGGGCCCTTAGTCTTATCTTCTTTTGAGTTTCAAATTGCAGATTTTCCCAGGAGAGGAGTCTCTCCCTCCATCTCCTTCAGCACTTTTCACAGCACTTCTTAGGTGAGAGTTGAGAGGTGTGTGTGTTTTCCTCTAAGTTATTTGTCTGCAAAGAGTAGGGACCATGATTTTTCCCTCATTGTGTCTCTATAAGAAGCACTAGCACAGAGCTTTTCTCAAATGGTATTTGTTGAGTTGAATTACTTGCAAATGATGCAAGCTTTGTTGAGTTCTGAAAGCCTGGAATCTTCAGACCCAAGCCTGAATGAATCAGGCCTATATTTAAACAGAGCAGCACAAACACACATTTGGAAAAAACAAAACAAAATAACCTCTGAAAAATGCTGGGTTCCCTTACGTGATTATTATGGCTGTAAACAATTATGCAAGTGCCCATGAAGGCTTCTGGCCTTCTGATTTGCTTCCAGTGTTGGATTTTCCATGTTGTTTTCCTTTGCACCCTTCAAGTTAAACTGCCATTTCTTGATTGAGCCATTTCCCAACTTGAGCATTAACACCAGAATACAACAGTTTCACAAGCTCCTCCCATTTGGGCACAAAAGAAGGCAAAAGGATGGGCTCTGCTTATGCAGTTTGGCCTTGAAAACTGAAGCAGAACACTCCTTTAACACACTCAATCTGACTCACACCACAGGCGACAGGACGTCTCAATGTGAAGGGTACACCAGTAGGTACCAGGCAATTACTCAGGGTGCAGGATGCTACCTGTTTGCAGAACCTTTGTGAAAGGAGCCATGTGTACTTGACTCAAAATGATTCAGAGATTTTTTGACACACAGAGAATGGCAAAGGTGTTGCAGAGGCTGGAAAAGTTTGGTGTGCTTGGCATCAGCAGCGATTTTGGATTCTGTTTGGCCTCTGCTTGTTGCTGACAGGGAGGCCGAGCCCAGTACTTAATTTATCTATGGCAGCTCAATACTATTTCCTTTTATATGATGGAGATTCCTACAGCATGAGTTTTGTTGTGGAAAAACAAGGAAAGATATCTTGCTAAAAATATGTCTGCAAGTGTTTGGACCAAGGTAGGTATCTGTGTGGCAATGCAGAAGAGGGCAGCGCTGGCATACCTGGTGGTAAATCATGTGTGGCCAATATATTTGAAATGGGTCAACTCTAAGTGTTTTGCAGAGCCCTACACCCCAAGAAATGTGTGCATAGGGAGACATTCACTGGAGGAGGAGGACATGCGCACAAGGACCCAATGCACACACGAAGACAGTCATAAAGAGAGAGAGACCCTCACACAGAGAGACATCAAGACCAAGAGAGAAACAGAGAGACAGCCACAGAGAAACCAAGAAAGAGGTACACACATAGAGACAGGGACAGATGCAGAGGAAGACAAGAAGAGACAGAGACAGGGGAGATTTACCCTTACACACATGGAAACACAGTAACATGCTGAGAGAGATACACAGCCAGGTACACACAGAGATACATACATAAAGACAGACACAACATACACTAGGGGACAGAAATTGAGAGAGAAACACCCAGACACATACTTCGGGGGGTGGAGAGATAGACACAAGCAGATATGGAAAGAGAGACAAATGCAGGGGGAGAGAAGGAGTGAACCCCTACATTTAGGTTGTGGACCATTCTACTCAAGGAACGTAGGCTTCAGAGTGGCTAATGTCCTCTTCACTGGCTGCCGTCCCACACAGCTGTCACAAGGGGAGCATCTTGCTGTGAAGAGTGTGACTCTAGTGGATAAGGACATGTTTTTGCACCCTCTAGCCCTCCAAATCCTAACCAGGACTCCAACTTGTGTTCAAATGCAGAACCGGTGCTTGGTTCCAAGAAAGAGAAATTAGGCTCTTCAGACTTATTGAAGGGTGGTCAATTTAAGGGATCTTTCCAGAGTGGTTTGACCATGTTTTCCCCCTTACTGGCTAACTTCAGAGCTTAATACTCTGTAGTGGGAGGGTAGCTTGAAGTGACACCTCTAGATGTTGAGCAGGAATGTGGCATATAGACTCTATGGTGAGACCAGAAGCAGAGATCATTGAAAGGCCATCCCTCTAGCTTTAGTAAGGGGAGGTGAGTGCCTGGAAGTGGCGTGTCATATTGGGCATAACTGAGGAATGGCAACAAGAGAGGGAGGAGACTCCCCAGAGTCAGATGGCTGACTGGGTATGGGGAGATGTCTGCATGTCCCGAGGGTCTCCAACCCATTGTGTCTGGGATACTGGCTTTGGTGGTGCAACCTATGTTTTATACCTGGTGAACTTAATGCATAGTCTGGATGGACTCAGCAGGTTGTTCAGGAAAGAGGTGTTACATAATCTCAGATTTAGGAGGTGAAATAATTTATATGATGAAAAAAAAAATCCAAAGAGTCCAAAAAATCCAAACATCCACACAACTAAGTAGCTAAAGTAGGAGGCAGCAGAATTCACTGGATATAGAAGGAATCCAAGAACTTTCAGTTAAAGCTCTGGGAGGGATCATTCTCAGTACGCCTGATGTAACTGGGGACATCTCAATGAAGGGGATTTCCATGATCATTGATCCCAGAAGTGGGGAGGCCTGTATGGGAACTCAGATGCCCTAAAGTTCTGTTGGGAACTTAGGTGCCCAGGATGAGATCAAGACTGTGAGAAGGGCCATCCTGGGAGGAATTTGGGGGAGGCAAATGGAGGCCACATGTGATGTCAACATGACGAAAAGAGATTGGCATGCTCAGTGGCACTGGTCGAAGCAGGAGACTATTGAGCCAAGGTGGTTAAGCGATGTTTTCAGAGACATGGAGAGAGGAGAAGCCCAATCGCATTTCTCAGTTGTGAGATGCACATTCTGTGTCTGCAGAGAGGTGAGCCAGGAGAATGCTGGACTGGTGGGGTGATGTAACTGGGGACATCTCACTGAATGGGATTTCCATGAGATGGTGATCATTGATCTCAGCAGTGGGGAGTTCTGTGTGGGAACTCAGATGCCCTAAAGTTCTGTTGGGAACTTAGGTATGGTACGAGCAAGAAAGAGTCAGCTCACCAAGATGGTGCAGTGGGGGCACAAGGGCCTGATGATCTCTTACCAGGACTGAGGGTCCCAAGTTGGCTGAAGGATCAGAGATGGCCAAAGGACAGAGGTAGCTGAGGCATTGCAAACTGATGTCAAAGTCCTTCGGAGTTCCTTGTCTGGGTAAAAGACAATCAGCAGAAAGTGCTAGAAGATATTTTTATACCCCATTTTACCTCCAACTTATTTTTTTCTTGGGAGTAGTGGTTGTGGCCATGAAAGTTGTCAACTCAGATGACCCTGAGAGTTGGTGTAATTTAGAGATTCCCAGTCAACAGCAATGGCTACAAAGTCGTGGAGGCAACAAAGCAAAAAACAGCAACTATTTTTCGTTTTATTTCCATGGGCTGAACCCAGGTGAGTTCATGGTAGTCCCTAGGAAGGGAACACACATTAGCTCTTCCAGGATAATACAGGGTTAAGTTTGTGACCTGATGCTACCAATTCTCCTCTAGACAAATCCCTTAACCTTCCTAAGCCTTGCTGTTTCCATGCATAACACATGGGTAATTAATACTTAGGTTATAAGACTGTGGTGGGAAGTGAATGAACCGTATCTGTTAAAGCCTTAGTACAAAGCCTGGCATGTAGCAAGGGCTCCTGCTGCCATTGTTGTTACTAGGCCAAACCATGTGAAAGTGGTTAGGGCCAAAACAGTGAATCTCAGTGATTTCATGTGGTTCATCATAATACTATTACTGTGGTCACCACTAGTGACTCTTGTGAAATTGTCTCATTTATGGGCTGTAGAATCCTGGGAGCTCTTGAGTACTCAGCATAAAGATGATGGCTCTCAACATTAGATTCAAAGGCGTTTTCCAAAGTTATGTAGAATAAAAGGAACATTTTTGCCTGGTGCCTGGGAGCTTTGTCCCAGAGGACATAATGCACATTTCCCTCCTGGAGACTACAGTGAACTCACCTGACTTTGTAGCATGGAAATAAGACAGAGCCATTGAGTTTGCTGCTCCTGATTCTGGTGGAGAGTAGTAGGAAAGGCAGGAAAGAGAAGAAAACAAGTGAACAGATAAACAGAGCTTTTTAGACAGTGGCAAGTACTCTGACTACATTAAAAGAAGTGATATAAGAGGGGAGTGGGTGATAGTTTCAATTGGAGGGTCGGTCATGGAAAGGCTTTGCTAAGGAGGGGGATTTGCCCAAGGCTGGCATGTGCCTGATATGATGGGAAGGAGCAAAGCAAGGTCAGGTGGCTGGTACCTGTGAACAGGGAGAGGAAGGACAGGTGATGAGGGCAGGGAAGAGATGGGGACAGATCATGGAGAACCTGTTTAATGGCAATTGTTTTTCTTCTCTAGTGTAAAAATAATGAAATCCGGCCGGGCGCGGTGGCTCAAGCCTGTAATCCCAGCACTTTGGGAGGCCGAGACGGGCGAATCACGAGGTCAGGAGATCGAGACCATCCTGGCTAACACGGTGAAACCCCGTCTCTACTAAAAATACAAAAACTAGCTGGGCGAGGTGGCGGGCGCCTGTAGTCCCAGCTCCTCGGGAGGCTGAGGCAGGAGAATGGCGTAAACCCGGGAGGCGGAGCTTGCAGTGAGCTGAGATCTGGCCACCGCACTCCAGTCCGGGCGACAGAGCGAGACTCCGCCTAAAAAAAAAAAAAAAAAAAAATAATAATAATAATAATGAAATCCTCTTAACTCATAGCAGTGATAATTCTCATCTTTTATATTGTGCTTTACTTTAGCAAAGAGATTTGCCTCTGTTATTGCATGTGATCTTTAGAACATCCATACCAGAGAGAAGAAGAGAGGGATGGGGAGCCGGGGAGGAGTATTCGTTTCCTCATCTCACAATAAGGACATTAAGACCCAGAAAGACCAGGAAGCAGGGCTAGAATTAGCCCCTATGTCTCCTTACCTCTATTCCTTCTACAATTCCCCCTGAGGCCTGGTCCTCATTAGAGATTTAATTCCTTTGGAAGAAAGACTGAATAAAGCTCAGGTAGCTCATTATTTAATTATGCATTGTTGTTGTGATTTGTAAGGAGGGTAGCTGTTTGTTTAATGCAAAGTCATACCCTGCATTCCCCATCAGCAGTTCTCACTAATTAAATATAAGGCTAGAAATAGGTTAGAGGTGCTAAACAATTGCCTGTGTATTGAATATGATGTTCATATGTAAACACAGCCCACAGATCACAAGTTCTGAAATGTATGTGTTCTTAATTAGCCAAATGTGAGCCCCAGGTTGGCGTAAATAGAAACTCCTCAGTAAATGGTAGTGTGTCACAGTGTTAGCAAGAAGTGTGGTAGCTGAGAAGAAATTAACCACTAACACTTCTGAGTGTGTATATTTCTTTTTGTAATTAGTTTTCTTTTCCAAAGTATGAAATGCTTAGGATACTTATCTATCCCGAGCCTGTGTATCCATGGTAACCACGGCTTTTGCTTTAGGCCGAAGTCTTGTAGTAACTGAATGCAAATCTAGGTATAGTTGATTCAGTCACTTGGTGAACATTAGTGGAATGCCAGATAGGTGCCCAAATGTTAGCAAGACACTGAGTGAAGACAAATCAGAAGTGGAACCTGTTCATAGATGAGTGAGGCAGTTAGGGAGGGCCATCTATGGCAGACACAAGATAGAGAGGATAAAAGGTCCTTATGTGAAAATTTGTAAGGAAGGCAGGGAAAGAAGAGATCATTTGTAGCTGAAGGGAATGAGAAAGGATCTCTGAAACTTAAAAAGTTATTGATGAAGGACTCATGTCTAGAAGATACAATGAATTCTCAAAACTCTGGTCTATGTGTGTTCTCATAAAAGGGAGCTAAACATCAGGTACTCATGGACATAAAGATGGTAACAATATAGACTACAGATTACTTGAGTAGAGGTAGAGGAAGAGGAGGTAAGGGCTGAAAAACTAACTGTTGGGTCCTATGCTCACTGCCTGGGTAACAGGATCATTCATCCCCCAAACCTCAGCTTCACACAGTTTACCCAGGTGACAAACCTGCACATGTTCCCCCGAATCTAAAATAAAAGTTGAAAAAGGAAAAAAATTCTGTAGTATTCATGGAACTGTGGGGGAAAAAAAAGCTTTTTGGGGGGGGGGGAAAAAAGCTTTTTGATGGAAAAAGTGAACAATACAATTAGGATGGACAAAAGACATAAGTAGACATTTCATTGAAGATGACAAAGAGTGGCATGTAGCACATTGAAAGATACTCAACATCACCAGCCCATAGAAAAATGCAAATTAAGACCTTGTTGAGTAATCACTACATACATTAGAACAGATAAAATTTAAAAAATGACAGCACCAGATGCTGGCGTGGGTAACAGAAACCAAATCTCTCTGATGGAAATATAGAAGACAACAACTACTCTGGAAAATCGTGATTTTTTTTTTTTTTTTTTTTTTGACAGAGTCTCACTCTGTTGCCCAGGCTGGAGTGCAGTGGCACGATCTCAGCTCACTGCAACCTCCACCTCCCAAATTCAAGCGATTCTCCTAGTTCAGCCTCCAAAGTAGCTGTGACTACAGGTGCATGCCATTATGCCTGGCTGATTTTTTTTTTCTATTTTTAGTACAGACAGGATTTCACCATGTTGGCCAGGATGGTCTCAATCTCCTGACCTTATGATCTGCCTGCCTTGGCCTCCCAAAGTATTGGGATTAAATGTGTGATCCACTGCGCCCGGCCAAGTGATTTCTTAAAAACTAAACATGTACTCATCATAGGACCCAACAATTGTACCCAAGGGCATTTATCCCAGAGAAAGGGAAACCTATGTGTACACAAAAATCTATACATGAATGAATGTTCATAGGTAGTCTAATTTATAGTAGCTGAAAACTGGACGCAGCCAAAAGGTCCTTCAGCAGGTGAATGGTTAAACAAACAGTGGTACATCTATACCATAGGATATTGCCCAGCAATAAAAAAGAACAAACTATTGATAAACAAAACAGCTTGTATGGATCTTAAGGTCATTAATGTTAAATGACAAAAGCGCACTTTAAAAGGTCAGATAATATACGATTCTTTTGTATAGATTTTCAAAAAAACAAAATTGGCATATATCCCACCATTCTGTCACTGTTGCCAGCGCACACTAGTGAGCATGGATCCTGCTGCCACTGCCCCAGTGAAGTGTTTTGGCTAGCATCCTCTGTCAGAGTGTTGCTTCCAGAAGACGGGGAACACCTACGCCCCTCCAGCACAGCAGGTTCATTTTTTTTTTTTTTTTTTTTTTTTTTTTTTTTTTTTTTTGAGACAGAGTCTCTGTCGCCCAGGCTGGGGTGCAGTGGCCGGATATCGGCTCACTGCAAGCTCCGCCTCCCGGGTTTACGCCATTCTCCTGCCTCAGCCTCCGGAGTAGCTGGGACTACAGGCGCCTGCCACCTCGCGCGGCTAGTTTTTTGTAATTTTTTAGTAAAGACGGGGTTTCACCGTGTTAGCCAGGATGGTCTCGATCTCCTGACCTCGTGATCCGCCCGTCTTGGCCTCCCAAAGTGCTGGGATTACAGGCTTGAGCCACCGCGCCCGGTCAGCACAGCAGGTTCTTAACCTTGAGGGGCAGAGAACAAAGCTGGGGGACCGGTACCAGTGCCCCAGGGTTACAGCATATTCCCTGGTAGTGCTGAGCTGAGCCTTGGCCCCCTGAAATCTTCCAGAAATGAAGCTCATCAACTGAACCTCTTATACCGTAATCAAACCCTTAGGGCATCAAATAAAATCGGAGGTAAACTGAATGAAATTAAGACATGAAAAACCGTACAAAAGATCAACAAAACCATAAACTGGGTCTTTGAAAAAATTAATCAGATTGATAGACCACTAGCTAGACTAATAAGGAAAAAAGATTCAAATAAACACAATTAGAAATGACAAAGGGGACATTACCACTAACCCCACAGAAATACCGAAGAAACTCCTAAGAGACTATTGCTACAACCTCTATGCACACAAAGTAGAAAAGGTACAAGAAGTGGATAAATTTCTAGAAATATACAACCTCATAAGATTGAACCAGGAAGAAACTGAAACCCTGAACAGACCAATAACAAGTTCCAAAATTGAATCAGTAATAAATTGCTCAACAACTGGAAAAAGCCATGGAGCAGACAGATTTACAGCCAAATTATACCAGACATACAAAGAGGAACTGGTACTATTCCCACTGAAACTATTCTTAAAAATGTAGGAGAGGGTCTCCTCCCTAACTCCTTCTATGAGGCCAGCATTATTCTGATACCAAAATCTGGCAGAGATGCAATAAAAATAGAAAAGTTCAGACCAGTATCTTTGATGAACATAGATGTAAAAATCCTCAACCAAATACTAGCAAACTGAATCCAGCAGCAGCACATCAAAAAGCTAATCCACCATGATCAAGTAGGCTTTATCCCTGGCATGCAAGGTTGACTCAATATATACAAATCAATAAATGTGATTCTTCACAAAAACAGAACTAAAACCAAAAACCACATGATTATCTCAATAGATGTAGAAAAGACTTTTGATAAAATTAGACATCCTTCTTGTTAAAAACCCTCAACAAACTAGGCATTGGAGAATGAACATACCTCAAAATAATAATGACAAATCCATAGCCAGCATCATACCAAATGAGCAAAAGCTGGAAGCATTCCCCTTGAGAATTATAATAAGACAACAATGCCCACTCTCACCACTCCTTTTCAGCATAGAACTGGAAGTCCTCGCCAGAGCAATCAGTCAAGAGAAAGAAATAAAAGGCATATAAATAGCAAGACAGGAAGTTAAACCATCTGTTGTAAATGATATGATTTTATACTTGGGAAACCCTGTGGTCTCTGTCCAAAAGCTCTTTGATCTGATAAACAACTTCAGCAAGGTTTCAGGATACAAAATCAGTGTAAAAAATTAGTAGCTTTTTCTGTACACCAACAGTGTTCAAGGTGAGAGCCAAATCAAGAATGAAGTCCCATTCACAATAGTCAAACACACACACAAGAAAACCTAATACATCTAACCATGGAGGTGAAAGATCTTTACATTGAAAATTATAAAACACTCCTGAAAGAAATCAGAGACAACATAAACAAATGGAGAAACATTCCATGATCATGGATAGGAAGAATCAATATTGTTAAAATGGCCACACTGCCCAAAGCAATTTATAGATTCAGTCCTGCTCCTATCAAACTACCAATGTGACTTCTCACAGAATTAGAAAAATTGATTCTAAAATTCATATGAAATCTAAAAAGAGCCAGAATAACCAAAACAGTCCTAAGCAAAAAGTGAAGCTGGAGGCATCACATTATCAGACTTCAAACTATACTACAAGGCTACAGTAACTAAAACAGCATGGTGCTGGTACAAACCCAGACTCACAGACCAATGGAACAGAATAGAGAGCCCAGAAATAAAGCTGCAAACCTACAACCATCTGATCTTCAACAAAGTTGACCAAAAGGGGAAAGGACTCCCTTTTCAATAAATGGTGCTTGAATAACTGATTAGCCATATGCAAAAGACTGAAATTGGACCCCTTCCTTTTAACATATGCAAAAATAAACTCAAGATGGATTAAAGACTTAAATGTAAATCCTAAAAGTACTAAAGACTTAAGTGTAAAAACTCTGGAGGGTAACGTAGGAAATACCATTCTGTACATAGTCTCTGGAAAATATTTAATGACAAAGATGCCAAAAACAATTGTGACAAAAAAAAAAAGACAAATGGAACCTAATTAACCTAAAGAGCTTATGCACAGCAAAAGAACCTATCAACAGAGTAAACAGACAACCTAGAGAATGGGAGAAAATATTTGCAAACTATGCATCTGACTAAAGTATAAGATTCAAAATCTATAAGGAATTTAAATAAATTAACAAGCAAAAAACAACCCTATTTAAAAGTCGGCAAAGGACAGGAACAGATACTTCTCAAAAGAAGACATATGTGAGGCCAACAAGCAGACGAAAAAATGCTCAACATCACTAATCATTAGAGAAATGCAAATCAAAAACTCAATAAGATACCATTCAGAATGGCTGTTACTAACAAGTCAAACAAGTAGCAGATAGTAGAGAGGTCGTGGAGAAAGGGGACTCTTATGCACTACTTGTGGGAATGCAAACTAGCTCAGCCATTGTGGAAAGTTGTTTGGCAATTTCTCAAAGAACTTAGAACTACTATTCAGCCCAGCAATCCCAGTGCTGAGTATATACACAAAGGAAAATAAATCATTCTACTGTAAAGACACATACATGGACATATTCATTGCAGCAGTTTTCACAATAGCAAAGGCATATAATCAACCTAAAAGCCCATCCAAGGTAGACTGGATGAAGAAAATATACTGAATATGCACCATGGAGTACTCTGCAGCCACAAAAAAGAATGAGATCATGTCCTTTGCAGCAACATTTATGGAGTTGAAGGCTATTATCCTAAGGAAATTAACATAGGAACAGAAAACCAAATACTGCATATTCCCACTTATAAGTGGAAGCTAAACATTTAGTACACTTGAATACAGAGAAGGGAACAATAGATACCAAGACGTACTTGAGAGTAGAAAGTGGGAGAAGGGTGAGAATCAAAAAACTACCCATTGGGTACTATGCTTGTTACCTGGGTGATGAAAAAATATTCATATGAAACCCCGTGATGTACAATTTCCCTATATAACAAACTTTCACTTATACCCTTGAACCTAAAATAAAAGTCAAAATAATAAAGAAAATGTTTAATGAAGGACAGCATATTATTACTCCTTTCAAGAAAAATAAAAGTGTGAAGGTGGAGAACAGATCAGTGGTTGTGTGGTTGCCAGTCTTGTAATGGATGGAGGAGAAGGAGCACGAGTTCACCCCTAAAGGAGTACAATGGTGATTGATTTGAGTGGGAATGGATTCATTCTGTATCTTGAGCACAATGGTAGTTATACCAATCTCCACATGAGATAAAATGGCATTGAACTAACTCTACACACATTGTACCAATGTCAATGTCCAGAGTCTGATATTGTACTGTAGGGATGTAATATTTTATATACTATGTCCATATAGTACTTTGATAAACTAGATGAAGGATACATTACCAGGGATCTCTCTGTACTATTTTGTACCTTCCTTTGAATCCATCATAATCTCAAAATAAGTGTTTCTAAAAATTTTCCTTAAAAATGTTAAATCATAGCTAGCATTTAGAAAGTAGCTAGTACTGAGTCCTAGGACTTTATTAAGGGTTTGTTTTATGTAATGTATTCTTAATTGTCAGGGAAAAACTATGCTGAGATGTAGACAGTGGTGTTGTGCCTGTCTTACAGATGAGGAAACTGGAATCTGGAGAAGTGAGGTGACTTGCTCCAGGTAACACAGAGAATCAGCGGTGGGATGAGGATGTATGCACAAGGAGTCTAGCTCCAGGGCTGCATTTTTCTCCACTGTGCTGTCCCTTAAGCTGCCTTTGGCTTTCAGGGATACATAAGTTCTGTCAAGCCAGGATGTGAGTGTGATAAAGGAACAGTGTTGAGGTGTAGAAGAATTTCCACGGTAGAGCCAAATATGTTCCTTCTTCCACTCCAAGGCTGATCTTGGTACTTGAGAGAGTAGCGAAGTCTTCATGCCAGGGCCTCATTGGGCGATATTGGTGCCTTTATACAGCCAGTTGTAAGGTAGCCTCTGTAATTATACAAGGAGAGTTGAGTTGTTCTTATTTCCATTTGCAGTTAATGGTTCTAATTAAAGTGAAGGTTACCAAGGGCCTCTCTTCTCATACTCCATGCAGGAAAGGCTGGGAGAAGGGAGGCATTTCAAATAAAGCAGGTATTCGTGTTCTTCTTCCACTTTTGTCCCTGAGATATAATCCTCTTCCGATTTCCTTGCTGATTTATTTAAAGGTGAACATATTTTTTAGTCTGCTCCCCATCCAGCTGCCTAATCGCTCTTTGATCTCAGGGTTTTTTTTAAAAAAAAAAGTTGACTCTGTCAACCTGAAAATGCTGGGCGCTCACTGGCCTTCTCCTTTTTAAAGCCCTGAGCTGACTCCTGATCAACTTCCTGATTCCCATTTTCCACTTTACTACCTGCATCGTGCAAGCACTTTCATTGTCAGGTGTAAGATCTTGGCAAAACTATGTGCTTTTGAGGATGTGCCCACAGATTTAATGGAATACCTTGTTTTTCTTCTTAGTAATATAACAGGAGAGCAGGTTCATGCTCAAAATAGTGGGTTCAGCATTCTGGTTGAAACTAGTTGAACTATCAGAATCTCTCAGGCAGAACAACCTAGAGAGACTCCTATAGAGAACTAGGAAGACAGGCACAGTGGGTCATGCTTGTAGTCCCAGTACTTTGGGAGGCTGAGGTAGGAGGATTGCTTGAGCCCGGGAGTTCAAGAGCAGCCTGGACAACATGGTGAGGCTCTGTACAAATAATTTTTTAAAACAATATTAGCCAATGTGGTGCATGCCGATAGTCCCAGCTTTTTGGGAGCCTGAGGTGGGAGGATCACTTGAGCCTGGGAGGTAGAGGCTGCGGAGAGCTGTGATTGCACCACTACACTGCAGCCTGGGCAACAGAGCAAGACCGTTTCTGTACAAAATAAAAAAAGAACTAAAGGCTGCAATCCAGCGAGCTAAGCATGGAAGCGGGCATGAATCGTGGAGTCTTGGAAAGTGCTGATTCTGGAGGAATATCCAAGTGAGGGCTTCAGCAAGAAGGAGAACTGCTGTTTTGTTTTGTTTAATGCAAAGTCTTTGTTCTGTCTCATAAATATGGCTTCCTTTTACCAACCTCACTCTTGGTCGAATATTTAACCAATGGTCAGACAAACTTGTCCCCAGGCATGTGAGGAGGGTGAAAGAGACCCATGCTCAAGCTGAGTTTGAAGCATCACATCTGAGTACAGGAGTGTGGGGAGGAAGGTAGTGTATGGGAAAGGCATGGCAAGATGAAGGTCAAGGGTGATCTTTGCATAAGCATCAAATAATACGTCTGTAGGAAGGGCAGGCTGAGATACTAAACATGTATTCACAGCCAGGGCCTGCAGTCCAAAGAGCGAGATAGAGTGAAGGATTCAGAAAGGTTAGAGGAACCAAGCATAGAGAAAGTCTTGAAATGGGATCAGGAAGCCCTTTGTCAGGGTGACGATGTGGATAGTTAACAGGGTCCACCCCTAGTTGCTAGGCCACTTTGGGTTACTAGAGATCATGAGAAGATTCCAGTTCTCAGGGCCTTAGGAGATTTTACTGACTGTATTATGGGAGAAGGTACTTGAGGGAAAAGCCTAGTTCACAAGAGGAGTGAGCTCTCATCCAAGGTAACATTACTTTTCCACACACTAACACATTTCCAGTTCACAATGCTTTGCCAGTTCAGCCAACCCACTTCATCCACAGCCCTTAGCACCTTAACACACCACATCCTACTTCATGCATTGGGGATCATTGGCAGGAGACACCAGGGAGCGTTTGCCCTCAGAGGACCTCATAGTGGCTTATACCTTCCTCTCCTGGGTCCCTTGACACCCTTGCAGAAGTGTCCATCTCTCTCGTGGGCCTCATGACGTCTTAGTACCTGGAGTGCAGCTCTGAGTGTTATGTGCTATGTCTAGTGTCTAATATCACACTGTGAATGCAAAGATTACACAGACCCACAATGCAAACATCAAGGCAGTAAAACATCCCAACTCTGATTATATAACTATGCAGTGCCCACAACAGGAGGCTATGCAATGTGTCAGGATAAAAGAGAATGTGGGGTATCACAAGGAGGCCCTTTGCATGGATAGAAGAAAGCCAAGTATGAGACGAGAGATAGAGAAAGAGAGAGAGATCATAATGTAGAGCAATTATCAGGAGAAGAAAACAGTGAGAGGTGAGTAAGGGCATTTGTATTCCAACTGCATCCTTGCTATTTTGGCTGGACCTGCATTGTGGCTCATACCAAGTCTGTCTGATCCACCCTTCTGCCCCTTTTGTGTCTTCACAGCAGAGCACTGTTAAGGGTAATTGGCAGCTTGAGAACAATCAGCATACACTATTGTATACACAAAAGAACATGCCTTCAAATTTTATTTCTGTTATTCCTTTAAAGAATTATACTTCCTAGTTTTCAGCGCAATAGAGTTTTTGCAGTCTCTTGAACATTGAGTTAGGGATACTTCCTGTCTCTCCTTTTTAACTCATTCATTTAACACATACCTGTTGGGTGCCTACTATGTGCTAGACATAGTGACACATGCTGGGATCATGGCTATGAATATGGGAACAAAAAATGAAAAAGTGAATAAATGCAGATTTTAATTTGAGGTAGGACTGGGACTGTTTATATGTAATATAGAAATTGGGGAAGTCCTCACTATGGAAATAACACTTGAACAGAGATCTGGGTAAAAGTAACTAGAAGAGCAGCTTACATACATAGGGCATTTCCTAATGGTGCCAGGGGCTATGCTAAGAGGTTTTCATGTATTATTTCATTTAATCCTCTCAGAAGCCCTTTGAAGAATAGGCTTTATGATCTGCATTTTATAAATATAGAACCCAAAGCATTAAGACATTCAACTGCCTTCACAGGGTCACACAGGAAATGAAAGTTGGGATGGGGATTTCATCCCAGCTCATCTGACTTTAGAGCTTGATGCGCTTAATCACCAAGCTCCACTTCCTAAGGATTTGTACCCCAATGGGAGAAAGCCTAGTTGTCTGCTTTCCCTCTGCCTCCCCAAGCAAAGTTTTTCACACTGTGTTCTTTGGAAGCCCCAGGGCTTCTTCATGCCCAGGATAAGTATATGGATTCCACATTAGTTTCTAGGATAATGGTTCTTCTACCTGTTCCCATTTTGTAAATTAGACTTCAGTAGAATAATTTTTAAAACAATGGTAAAGTCCTTAAAGTTAAAAAATTAAAAAATAAATTTTTGTGAATTTTTTTGACTGAAAGATTTTGTGGTCAAGCAGCACAGATTTTGTGGTTAAGTAGTTGTAGTAGTGATGATAGTGGTGGCAGCAGCAGCAATGATAGCTGCAAACACCTTACATCGGTGCTTACTAAGTTCCAAGTACTAGTCTGGGTATTTTGCAGTACTAACCCATTTGATCCTCACAACAACCCTATGAGATGGGTTCATTTTACAAACAAGAAATCTGAAACTCTGAGGTATTGACTATCTCAGGTCCCACCACTGGAAAGTGGCAGGACTAGGAATTGAGCCCAGGCTGTCAAGCTGCAGATTCTGTATATTGTCATCCTGTGACCTAAGGTTAAGGACCTGAACCTTCCATATCACTTAGCTTAAAGTGAAAGGTATGCTTGCTGTGAAATCCTGACTTGGTGGATGCCTGACCATGGAGCACGCTTTACACATTCATGCCACCTGGAGCATGTCTCATTAACTCAACCTTACCTGTGACACTCCCTACCTAGACTTTTTGCCAGTGAAGGTGTGACAGTTCTCTGGAGCAAAACTTGACACCCACATTTTATATCCATGAGCCTGGCATGGCCTGCTTTATGTTACTAATTTTAAGGGATTGATTGTTGGTTAATCACCTTAATGAGTTAAGCCTGAGTTGGCCATAGCCAGGGCTCAGCAGAGTCCTAAGCCAATGCCTAGAAGACCCATTCATTTTTTCACATGCCAAATACACATTCAGCCTTCAAATGGCTTTCTTGACCAAATGTTAATTCCAAAGGTTAAAAAGCATAGAAAAATCATTATAAGCTCTTCACCTCACCTCACCTCCTGCACCTCAAATTCTGACCCACACCTTGTGGGAGCATCCGTGCTAAAAGTTCCTAAAAGGTCTCCGCCACTGTAAATTTCTGATCTGTGGTGGGATTCCTGGCAAATTGGAGTTGCTGTTAAGACTGTGCCGCAGTTCCCTCTGTTAGTGTAGGCTCCTGACTAAATGGTATGATGCAGTGTGTCTTCTGTTAATGGCCAGTCCGCGTGAGCCACGGAGACTGAAGTTAGGAAGGGTTCCATTCTGCACTGGAAAAGTTTGGCCAACATAAATCAAGGGCCTCAATCACTGATATCACCCAGGAAAAGAAACACGATCAATTTCTCATATAATTTCTGGCCAGTGCCTATGGAATCACTCTGCCTCATTGTACAACAGAGTATATTATGAGAAAAATGAGGGTTGGTGCCGGGGCTTCCCCCACTGCCTGTCGTCTCTTTTATTGTTATTGCTCTAGTAGTATTCATCGTTTGTGCCTCAAAGCCACCAGACAGGGTCCCACAAATCTCTCTGGCTCCCTGTGTGGAAGCCAGGCTGAGATGATATGCAACCCTCTGGGTGCTCCCAGCACCATCATTCTAGACCCAAACTGAGATATGATTTAGGAAGTCCCTATAAAACTGAGGCTTATTGTCCTAATCGGTGTCATTTATCCTGTCTTGAGCTATCAAATCAGAGCTCCTGGGTTGTGGGGAGTCAGGGGGTGGTTTTTCTAGTACATTTTGCAATGTGTATTTTCAAACTTATTTTGAAAAGAATCTCATTTATGAAGGGAATGTGTTCTTTTTTTATTGTTTTTTAAATAAATTTTATTGTGTATATTTGAGGTATACAGCATGGTATTAAGACATATATACAAAATAGTAAAATAGTTACTATAATGAAGCAAATTCACATATTCATCATTTCACATGGTTACTTTTTTGTTTGTGTGTTTGTTTTTGTGGCAAGAGCAGCTAAAGTATACTCATTTGGCAGGAATTCCAAATACAGTACAGTTTTACCTGCAGTCTTCATGTTGTACATTTGATCTCTAGACTAGTTCTTCCTACAAATCTGCTACTTACTATTCTCTGACCTATATCTCCTCATTCCACCCTCCCAACCTCCACCCCAGTCTGATAACCAGTTTTATTCTCTATCGCTATATATTTTACTTTAAGATTCCACATTTAAGTAAGATCATATAATATTTTTCTTTCTGTGTCTGGTTTATTTCACTTAGCATATGTCCTCCAGGTTCATCCTTATTGGGGCAAATGACAGAATCTCTTAATTTTTAAGACTGAATAATATTCATTGTATTTCTTTACCATTTTTTAAATGTGTTTGTCCTTTGACAGACACTTGCATTGTTTGTAAGTCTTCGCAACTATAAATAATGCTGCAGTGGACACCAGGGTGCAGATATCTTTATGAGACGGTGATTTCAAAAGTAATATGGACTTGTAGCACAGCTAGGTAGAACCCTTGCAAAAAGTTGCAGCTCCACTTGGCAGCCCTATAGGTTGAGATCTGGCCCATCCTGGAAGAGGATGTCATTTTTGAATGTGTGACTCTGACATAAATACCTGCTCACTTGAGTTAGAAGAAAAATGTAACCCTTAAAAAGATGATTCTCCTTAATACTTTCTAATTTAGGAATGTTAAGAAGCAAGAAAGCATATGTACCAAGAGAAAAGCGGGATTTGGATCACACTAAATTCTATTTATGGCGAATGTTTTATTTTGTTGAAGTCACATGTGAAAATAGCTATATTGAATGATGAAAATCTTAAATTCAGCTCCTGTTAAGGAGAGATAATGTTCCTTTTGAAAGATTTTTCAGTAACAGTCAAAGCAAGGAGCAAATTACTCATAGCAAATCATAAAATGGTGGGAGAAGGAAAGCTTCGCTTTGGAACTCTTAGCTCCTTGCTCCAGTTCCCACAGTAAACAACAGCACAGTTTTAAAATGTTGCACATGGGCCCAGAGATATTTATTCACACTAAAGAAACACAACTTCTAACTACACCAAAATGAGTCCCTCCTGACAATGTTTAAATAAATTGTGCCAACCCACCAATAAAGCACGCTGACATGTCATGAAGTGACAGCCATCACTTTTAACACATTTCATCACCGCTCGGCAGAGGCTGACTATCTGTATCTTATCACACTGTGAAGGATCCTTTGTTCCTTCATTTCTCCTGGTGTCTTTTTTTTCTCTCTAGTTAAACAACCCAGCCATAGCTGTTGGACAAAGAAAAAAGAAATATATCGTCATATTCTAGTTATTTTTAAAAGCACCTGCTTTTTAGAACACAATTTGCAAAGATTATCTGAAATAGATTAATGTTTTAAAGTGATAATGGCATAAAATTATATAAGCAACTTTCCTAAGAAATAACACACTGAAAATAATGTGTGACACCATCGACATAAAGCTCAGCATAGGCTTTTGTCTGAATTCAGTTACTTTGGGGTGACTGTTTTAATCAAACCGTTTGTCTGTCTCTATATCCAGGAATGTCCATACCACAGGTATCCTGACCTTCCCCAAATTTCTAGTTGTCCTTTCTGGTTTCTTTGTTAACGCTGGAAAGAGAATCAGCACAAGCTTGTCCTTCATGGCTGACCTCTCCAGGTTTCTTATCCCTTTTATTTCAACAAGATTTTAGAGGCAAAAACCATAGTAGTGATGCGCCCAACTAGTGAGATAATTAGGAAGTGCTGTCTCCGTAATTACTGTGTTACTGTCTCTGGAGGGACATGAAAGCTTGTCCTGTCCCTTTAACAGAACAAGTTGCTAATTCCCTTAATATTTTTTTCCCTTTGGACTGATCATATTTCACAAATTTTTGCTCTATGAAATATTTCTAAATGGAGGCTTAAGCAATAATGCACAGATTATGGAAATGATGCTCATTAAGTAGAAGGCGAGATTTCTGGAAAGCCACAGAGCTGCCTCGAAACATGTAACCTCTATTAGAGGCTTCACTCGAATGTTTATTCATAGAGCAGTAAATGTTTATTATTATACATTTTATTGAAACATAAATTAAAGAACTGTAATTATATGTATAGCAAACAGTAAAGCAATGTGCATTTGTCACAAAATGAGTAAGACAAGAAAAAATGCTATCATTTTTTCATTTGCATCCAAATCCTTTTTTTGTGTACCCAACAGAAAGGCACCCAGAGGGAATCACTCTACAAATTAATGTTCTGATATGATGTATAAATAAAAAAATACATATTCTTGATACTTTGTCTAACAAAGAGAGCGCTCTGGAATTAATTTGTAAAAATCAGAGGATGTCCAAAGAAAGGGTAGGTTTCTTCTTCTCTCCTGAGAGAGAACCACAGTAACTCTTAATGAAGTTAATACTGAACAACAAATACATCCTCTTGGCAGTCCTAGCAATGCTGACTGTTTTTAGGATGAGCTATTTCTCTAGACACTTGAGCATATCGGAGGAGTTTTTAAAAAGGGATTTATGTGAGGCTAGAAACACAAGAACTTCAAACTTACATATTGGTAAAAAGATACTTTTCAATGGGGAAGAAAGGTGTGTACAATGTGATCATAATGACTCTTCATAGGCCATACGTTCGTATGCACAAGAACTTTCAAGCAAAAGAAAAAGACAAGAATGGCCAAGAAAATCAGTGCATATATTGTTATATTGTTTCTTCTTTCAAGTAGGTGAAGAAATTAAAAGCAGTGTAGTTGTCCCTTTTTTTTTTTTTTTTTTTGAGACAGAGTCTTGCTCTGTCACCCAGGTTAGAGTGCAGTGGTACAATCTCGGCTCAGTACAAGCTCCACCTTCCACGTTCACGCCATTGTCCTGCCTCAGCCTCCCGAGCAGCTGGGACTACAGGCACCTGCCACCACGCCCGGCCAATTTTTTGTATTTTTAGTAGAGAAGGGGTTTCACCATGTTAGCCAGGATGGTCTCGATCTCCTGACCTTGTGATCCACCCGCCTCGGCCTCCCAAAGTGCTGGGATTACAGGCGTGAATAGTTGTCCATTTTTTAACCATCTGTTCATCCATCCATGCACCTATCTGTCCACATTCCCACTCATGTACCTAGCTACCCACCCATCCACCCACCCATGGCAGATACCCATCCATCTATTCATCCACCCATCCATTCACCCATCCATTCACCCATCCACCACCCATCCACCCACCCGGCCAGCCAGCCAGCCATCCATCCATCCATCCATCCATCCAACCATTCATCCATCCATTCAACATTTAGAAGATAGGTCTTCTAACCTAGGAACCTAGGGTTAGGGAAAAGAAATAATCAGGGGAAAAATAAGTAACAAATAGCCCAGAGTTCCAGACTAGTGGAAGAGAAAACCTGTAATTACTTATACTTTGTGGTAAAAAGCTGTCATGGACGTATGTATAATGAATCAGAAGAGCCTGAAAGAGTCTGAAGGCTACACAGAGGAGGTGGCATTTGAGCATGCTCTTTAAAACTCAGAGGAAGAGAAGGAAAGAGAAAGGAATTCCACATGGAAGGAAGAACACTTATAATTTTTTTTTTTTTACCAAGCACATGTACTATAATCTCCGTGACTACAACAATAGCTGATAAAGTACAAGGGTGACAAATCTTGAAACATCCTCTGTGTCTCCTAAAAGTCATTTTGAAACATTTATACAGTTTCAGATGGAGACATTACTAAGGCACTGTCCCTTCCCACCCAGCAGCAAACAGAACCAACTTTATAAAGAACCTCTGAGCTCCTGCATATCTGACTGAACAGGAAAACTCTTTATCCTGGAATGGTCTTCCCAGGGTTCCACCTGTCCATAACCCAAGGCAGTAGGGATGACCTCATCTGAGAGCCTTACATCTGGAGTTATCCTGGTTTTATAGCTCTTGATTAGGTTTGCCAACTTCTCTAGAGGTAGTAATCATAAATTCTACTGATACAGTTTGACTGTGTCCACACCCAAATCTCATCTTGAATTGTAGTTCCCATAATCCCCACGTGTAGTGGGTGGGACCAGATAGAGATAGTTGAATCATGGGGGTGGTCTACTCCATCATGTTCTCGTGATAGTGAGTTAGTTCTCATGAGATCTGATAGTTTTATAGGGGGCTTCCCCTTCACTGGGCACTCATTCTTCTCCTTGCTGCTCCCATGTGAAGGATGTGTTTGCTTCCATTCTGCCATGATTGTAAGTTTCCTGAGGCCTCCTTAGCCTCATGTGGCTTATGTGGCTTTCACATAAGCCAAAAAGATTTACTTATAATTGAACTGTGAGTCAATTAAACCTCTTTCCTTTACAAATTATCCAGTCTCAGGTATGTCTTTATTAGTAGTTTGAGAACAGACTAATACATCTACTGTATTCTCATTGAATAGCTTTAAGAATTTAAAGCTGTTATGTCACTGAAAACCAATCACAAGCCAAAAGGTAATGTAGAATATTTGTTCAAGATTGATCTCAAATTTGTTAGAAGCCTATTCTCTGTAATGGGACTCTGTTGCAGAAGAGCTTAATATCATAAAGGTGAATAGCAGGGGGTGCGGGGGCAGTGGGCTTAGAACTTTTACTACGCTGTGTTCAACTGTACCAGAGTGTCAATAGTAGTATCACACTTGGATGTTGGAATCAGACAGACCTACTCGTTTCACCTTCCTCGGCCTTAGTTTCTTCATCTATAAATTAATGATGACAATGATTTGGATTATATCTATCATGCAGTTTATGATAAATAATTGAGATCTTACAAAGAAAGTGCTTAGCTCAGTTTCTGGCATATGGTGGTTGGCATATAGTAAGAGCTTAATAAATAGCAACACCTATTATTGTTGCCTCTTGTGATGATAATAAGCAAAGAATGCTCAACTGGAGAGGTTTCTAGCATGCTCAAGGTTTTTTCTTTAGAGCTTGAGGGGCCCTGTTTTAGTGTAAAGTATTTCTTTTTCCCTCCCAGAGCTGTACTCTGAACTTATTGGAGGTTTCATGAAAGGTATTGATAGATAAGAGTTAGTACCCATTCTTTAAAAACTTTCAAAAGCCTTCTTTCTTTCCTTTCTTCTTTGTTTTTCCCCTGCTACCTGCAGATGAGAATAGTTAGAATCAGCAGAAATAAACTTTCCTGGCATGAACTATACTACTAGTTAGGGAGACCATATAATTTATTGTCCAAAGCAGAACTTAGGAGAGTGAAAGAAGTTGCCGTTTGTTATTATACTGGCCTGTTCATACCTGCAGGCCTGAACCTGGATGGTTCCAAACAAACAGGGGCATATGGTCACCCAGACATTAGTTATTTAATCAGGAAGGAGCATAGCAAAATACAGATGACACTTGACATCCCATCAACCTGACTTAGAATCTTAGCTCGGCCACTTTTGCCAGCTTGGTGAGGTTGCACAATTTTTTTAATTCCAGTAAGCATCACTTTGCTTACTGAAAAAAAAAAAAAGAGAGAGACAATAACAGTTTCCATTTTTTCATGTTTTGGTGAGGAAGTGATAATATACAGTACTAAGTACAGTTCCAACATATAATATTCTTATGTAAATGGCAGCAAGTCTTAGAACTGATAATGACTTAAAAACAGTGGGTAGATGAATGGTGTGATATTACTATAAATATGTAAGTAAAGCTTTTTGGCTTATGTGAAAGAAATAATTAAGTGATATGTCAATATTCTCTTTATAGAGAAGAAGAGGACTGAATTTGGGGGATTTATTTACCAGCCCATGAAAGAACCCACATTTCTCTAGATGCAAAGCCTGCCTCATTCACCTTTCAACTGACAGCCTCAGAATAGTGGGCGATGCGTTTATTTCCATGTCTTTGTTACCCAAATTGTATAGTTAACTTACTACTATGGGAGAAAAGAAGCCTGGAACGTCTTTCTGAGATAGCCAGTGGTTTTCTTTGGTGGAAATAAGATGTTTTTGCCCTTTGGAAGTGGTCAAGAAGGGAGCTGGATGCAAAATATCTACAGTAATTTGAGAGTTGGAATCTACTGGAGGAAGCCCAAGGAGCAAAAAATCAGAGGCAGGAGAATGGGAGGGAAGACTGTTAATTCCTTCTGCCCAGATGTTTCCCTCCACATGGCAGTAACTACTCTCATTCTTTCCTTTAATTCACTTAGTAAAGGAAAATGGAAGAAGCCACTTGAAATGTAATTGTCTCTCACTGTTCCTGTTTAGGTCTATTACACAAACTGTAGGAAGATTTCTCATTTTGTTCTGTTTATTGAAGTAGGATTTTTTTAAAAAGCGGAGGGGGGAGGAGAAGTTCTCTTAACACCTGTTTTCTTAATTGATTGTGATTCCTTTGCCCCCAAAAGTGAGTGGTTTTTAAACGAAGTGGGTACATTCTCATAAGCCACATTACCATCTTATGAACACATCGTTAAAATAGGAAAGGTGACAGAACTGTGACAACAGCTCCCTCTCCTATTCTGGATCAGAAGCCCATATGCCATTCGCCTTTTTCTCCTCATTTGGAATCAGTGCTTCCTTTGCTTTACAAAGACAAATGCTAGACAAGGCATGTTTTCTTCCTACATGCCCTGTTTTGAGTTTGAGAGCAATGAGTAAGGAAGTCTATCTACTTTTTATCTGTTCTTTTTGTTCTGAATTTCAGTGGAAGAGCTCCTTAAAACAAACCAAAAAATTAAAAATTAAAAAATAAACACCTCTCCTGGGTTTATCCAATGCCTATCACAGCATTTTATGCAATCCAGTACTTTGGGATGATGATGAGCTACTCAGGCTCGCAGTGTGGAAGATGGGGGAAATTGATTGGCAACATGGATGCATTGACACTTGCTCATGTCTGTTCAGTTCCTGGGCCTCTGTGCTCATGGAGGAGGAATTGAAGAAGAACCTGCCAATGATTTCCACCTTGTGAGCTCAAAGCCAAAAGGAAAAGGCATATACCCAGGCTCTCAGAGTTCAGTGACACTTCATATAGCATCAGATCCCATCATCTTGCTGTTTTTTTTTTTTTTTTTTTTTTTTACTTGGAAAGATCTTAATTTTTGAAAATTTGAAATTTAAAGCTATCTGGTTGCTAAAAGCTGCTCTAAACTTTCATTGTGGTTTGGAGCAATACATCATCAAAGCCATGGTGCTTAGATGATGTACGGCACCCATATGTCATGACAGCACCATCCCTCTTATGAAATATTATTATAACTCACAATTGGAACACCACCAGTGATGTATGGCTTAAAAACACAATTGTTAAGCCACAAAACTCACCAGGATCTCCACAAATTCTAGGAGGTGTTCTGTTTGTTTTGTTTGTTCAAACTGAATTGGTTTTTTATTTTAGATTTCCCTTGAAGTTTCCCAACTTGATTGGGACACTTTGAACACATGGAAAGCACTGTGTTTCCTCTGTTTCCTGAAAGGCACACCACTGCCTAAGCCTTGCTAATATTCTAAGTGAAGGAGCTCATTGACAGTAGCATCAGAAACCATCAGTGTGCCTGTGCATTTTGACAGACCACTAATTTGATTCTTGAGTTGATCATGCTGAGGTATCCTCAAAGTCCTGTAAGTAGCATTACTTCCAGTGACATTTATTTTAGAACTAAGTGGCTGTCAATAATTTCATGCTGACCCTTGACTTAGTTGCAGAAGTTGAGGCCTCCCCAAATCAAGAAAGGCAAAATCCAGACATGTAGAACACACAGCTTTGGGGTTCGTGATGGTCTGGGTGCAGTAGAATACATTCAGCAAGGCTCACCATAGAATTAAGCTTTCTGGTTTAGAACAGAAGTAGGTTGTCAAAATTATTTTTAAAACTAATGTTCTGTAATACAGTCACTGCTGGAATTGACTGATTATTCAGATTGTGCAGCATTAGCTTAAGCGCTTTACCTATGTATTTCACATAATCAACATAATAGTCTTATGTGCTGGGATACTGGTTTTGTGCCCACTTGAAAAATGAGGGAATATGAAAGAAGTTAAGAAATCAACTCAGTAAAAAGAATAGGTAGGATCTGAACCTTGGCCACCCATCTCCAGTGACGGAACATCAAACTGCTTAATTCTAGGGGCTTCTGCCTTTCTGAAATCTGAGAAAGGTAGGATGGGCAAGATGTGGTGGAAAGCACTGGAACACAAGTTTCAGGGTTCTCATGGTTCTAGTCCTGGCCCTGCCATTGCTTTGCTATTGGTCTTCTAAGAGCCACTCTTCTCTTCGGTGAAATGAAGAAATTAGACACTCTTACTATCCCCCTAACATTTCCCAATTCTAATCCTAGTGGTTTTCAAAGATTTTCTGTTGGTTTGTTTTAGTAACAAATTCGTTTTGCAAATGAAATTGTGCATGGGATCCCAACATAGAAAAAGATAAAACAGAGCTGCTCTGTTTGAATCATGGAGGGGGAACTGAAGCCTGCTGCCCTTTCTGAATGCCCCATTCTTACTTCTATCATGAGCTGCTCCCTGGACATACCAGGCTTGTTCTGGAAGCTCTAGGGCTTTTTACAGTTTAGGAACCACTGACCAGATCTTCATCTGTTATCTCACCCATGGAAAGGAGACTAAATACTTGAACTTTCAGTTCAGCAGCAAATTAGGAGACTCCAGGTGTCAGAAACGAGACACCACCGTGCAAAGCATTGCTACAAATGGGGTCTGTGCTCTGCCCATATTGTGTTACTCCCACCCGCCATGGCTGCAACGCATCCTACCTAGCCTGACTTCCATCTGACTGACCCCGGAAACCCGGCTTTTCTCACTCTCCAGGTGGGAGAAGGCAGAAGTGCTGGAGTATTGATGCCTCCCCAGGAGCAGTTCTCAACCAGTGAGGACAGGAGTTGTGTATGAATATGCTAGTTCCCTCACCCCTTGGCTGGGATAACTCTGGGATGCATATTCTTCACTGGCTTTCAGAGTTCTCTAGCAGGTTTTATAAGCTCCAGTCACACGAAATAATAACTCACTTGATCACACATCCTATATTGGCCTCCTTTCCTGTTTCCTTGATGCATGCTCCCTTACTTGTGTTTCCAGGGATCACCCACCAAATAAACTATTTGCACTCTCATGCTTGCTTCAGGGTTTGTGTCTAGGGCAATTGAGACTAAAAAAAATATATATATATATATTTTTTTTAATAAATATATCATATTTGTATCACTCTACATGAAGAACAGGATTGTTATTGCTTGGTAGTGAGATTAACTGGTGATCTAATTTTTCTCCTGTGTGTTTTTCTGTCTCTTTCAGATTTTCTATGCTGTAAATTTTTGACCTTGATATTCGACAAATGGAAACAATCTTATTGTTACATTGCATGTGGTTATTCCAAGTTGGGAGCTTTTGGTGATTATCCAAATATAGAAGGAACAATAGGGGCTGGGTGTGATCACCTGAGGTCAGGAGTTTGAGACCAGCCTGGCCAACATGGTGGAATCCCGTCTCTACTAAAAATACAAAAAAAAAAAAAAAAATTAGCCTGGCATAGTGGCGTGCTCCTGTAGTCCCAGCTACTCAGGAGGCCGAGTCAGGAGAATCACTTAAACTCAGGAGGCAGAGGTTGCAGTGAGCCGAGATCGTGCCACTGCACTCCAGCCTGGGTGACAGAGTGAGACCCTGTCTCAAAAAAAAAAAAAAAAAGGCAATAGATGAAGATTCCCCTGAGTCTTGCTGAGAGAAAATTTTGTCTGTTTCTTACCTACAAAATTGGTAGAATAATACTGACTTCATAGAGGTGTTGCAGAGATAAGAAAAATGTGTAAACTGTGCAATAAAAATATCAAGGCATCTGTATTCATTCTGTACTTGTTGCTATAACAAATTGCTGGAAACAGTGCATGGGTCATATGGTAACATTGTTAACCTTTTGGGGAACTGCAGAAATTGTTTTCTAAAGCAGCCTTACCATTTTGCATCTGCACCAGCTTGTACTAGGGTTCCAATTTCTCCACTTCCTTGCTAGCATTTGTTGTTATCTTTTTTTTTTTTTTTTTTTTGAGATGGACTCACTGTGTCACCCAGGCTGGAGTGCAGTGGTGCAATCTCAGCTCACTGCAACCTCTACCTCCTGGGTTCAGGTGATTCTCCTACCTCAGTCTCCTGAGTAGCTGGGATTACAGGCGCCCGCCACCACGCCTGGCTAATTTTTGTATTTTTCAGTGGAGACAGGGTTTCGCTATATTGGCCAGGCTGGTTTGGAACTCCTAACCTTGTGATCCACCCGCCTCGGCCTCCCAAAGTGCGGGATTACAGGCGTGAGCCACTGCATCTGTCCTTTTTATTACAGTTACCCTAGTATTTGTTAAGTGATATTGTCATTGTGGTTTTGGGCTAAGGATGTTAAGCATCTTTTCATGTATTCATTTATCCATCCTCTTTGGAGAAATGTCTGTTCATATCTTTACCCATTTTACTTAGGATTGTTGTCTTTTTATTACTTAGTTGTAAGTAATTCTTTATGTGTTCTGGACATACTTCCCTTATCAGATAGGTGATTTGCAAATCCTTTCTGCCAGTCTCTGGCTTGGCTTTTCACATTCTTACAGTTTTGATGATGTTCACCCTCTTCCAGTTTCAAGGACTCCTGATGACATTGGGCCAAACCTGGAAAATCTATGATACCTCTCCCAATCTTAAGATCAGCTGGTTGGTAACCTTAATTCATGTGCAGCCATAATTTATCTTTTGTAACTTAATAGAATCACAGGTCAGGGATTAGGACATGGATGTCTTTGAAGGTGGCCATTATCTTTTGACCACAATAACGTCTGTTATTCTTTAGAATCAGACCTGCCTTCTGGAGTTACTCATTGGCACATGTGAAGGAGAAGGATTCACACAGGGCCAACTGGTTGAGGTTGCAGGACCCCAGCTGTGGAGCAGGGTCGCTATTCAGCCTTCCTTGCCCTTTCCTCCGCCATGAACCATGTTTGTGTCCCTTAGAACTGAATTACAATATACTCTGACAAGGAAAAAAGATATCGATATGACCACACTGACAATCCTCAGGTGAGTATGGGCAGAAGAGATATGTTCAAAGAGATGGAGGAAGGAGCAGAGACAGCACAGAAGAGACAGAGCCTCTAAAAATGATGGCACTGCACACTGTCTCTATTTCTTCACTTCCCACTTGCTCTGAAACCCACTGCAGTTAAGTTTTGGTTTTTGTTTGTTTATTTGTTTGTTTGTTTTTTAAATGGAGTCTTGCTCTGTCGCCCAGACTGGAGTGCAGTGGCACAATCTCGGCTCACTGCAACCTCTGCCTCCTGGGTTCACATGATTCTCCTGCCTCGGCCTCCCGAGTAGCTGGGATTACAGGCATGTGCCACCAAGTCTGGCTAACTTTTTGTGTATTTTTAGTAGAGACAAGGTTTCACCATGTTGGTCAGACTGGTCTCGAACTCCTGACCTCGTGATCCACCCACCTCAGCCTCCCAAAGTGCTGGAATTACAGACATGAACCACAGCGCCCGGCCTGCAGTTTTTTGTTTTGTTTTGTTTTGTTTTATTTTGAGTAATAGCTTTATTGAGATATAATTCACATAATGTAAAAGAAACCCTATTAAAGTACACAGTTCATTCTTTTAGTATAGTCACAAAGTTGTGCAACCATCACTGCTATATAATTCCAGAACATATCCTTTAACCCAAAAGAAACCCTGTGCCCGTTAGCGGTTACCCTGCATCTCTCTTCACAACCACAAATCTTTCTTTCTCTATGAATCAGCCTAGTTTGGCATTTTCATATAAATGGTGTTGTACAATATGTGGCCGTTTTTGTCTGGCTTATTTCCCTGAGTATGATGCTTTCACTTAGTGTACATCACTCCTTTTTATGTTCAAATCATATCCTATTGTCTTCATATACTGCACTTTGTTTACCATTGATCAGTTGATAGTCATTTGGGTTGTTTATACTTTTTGGTGATTGTGAATAATGTTGCTGTAAACATTCACATACAAGTTTTTGTATGGGCATATGTCTCCAGTTCTCTTGGGTATGTGTTAGGATCAGAAATCTGAGTCACATGGTAACTCCATGTTAAACATTTTTGAGGAACTGCCAAACTGTTTTCCAAAGTAGCTGCGTGATTTTACATTCCCAGTAGTGTAGGAGGGTTCCAGTTCTCCACACTCTGCCCAACACTTGTTATTGTGTCTTCTGATTATTGCCCTTCTAGTGGATATGAAGTGGTAGCTCAGTGTGGTTTTCATTTGCATTTCCCTAATGACTAATAATAATGTTGAGCATCTTTTCATGGTATTTTGTTCTTCTAGCCTTACTGAAACAATTCAAGCTTTCAAAAACATTTCACACTGTTAGTGATACCCTCTTTGAAATTTGTTCTCTGGGCTGTTGGAACTTACCCTCTCTTGATTTTGCCTCTTTCCCTAACTACAGCCTTAAATTGGGTCCTACTTCTCTTCCCAAACTTCAAGCGTTAGAATGGCTCAGTGCTCAGTATTTACCTTATACCATTATGTTTTTCTTCATGACACTTATTTCTATCCAAAATTAGAATGTAAAGTTAGTCATTTCCTTATCTTCTGCATCACCCATTGGAATATAAGCTGTATGGGGACAGAGGCTTTGTCTTGTTCATTACCATATCCCTCGTTCCTAGAATAGCACCTAGAAATACATATTTTTGAGTGAATGAATGTATGCTTTAGTAAAGTCTACAGAACTGTTACATGAATAAAAATCAGGACTCCATAATTAAATAAGTTTCCAGAATGCTATATTAGATGAAGTTAAACAAGCATCTTTTGTGTGGAAGTTCTCATACTTTAATGTGATAATGATCTTTGTGAAATGTTATTTGACCATGAAAACATTTTTGGTGTGGAATGTGTCATGGGACTTTAAAAAGATACTCTTCTAACTCAAGCAGCTAAACTGCAACTCCCAGCAAATTTGTGGAAGGCTTTTATTAAATAGATGTTTTGTTGGCACTTAGAAAAGTAAGTTGTGATCACCACAGCTTAATATGAAACCACTAAGAACAGATTATATCAAATTATCCTCATCTCTGATATTCATAGGGTTTTATCAGAATGTTATTCTATTAGAAGGCCATAGTGATGGTATTTTTTCACAGCAATGAGGCTTTGAGCTGGCTTTATCATGATTTCCCTGTTCTGAGAAGCCGAGTGGGTTGTCAGCATCCTGTGATCACCCTGTCACTTAAGAATTTATGTCAAGATATCAGGGTGGGTTGAGATCTATGCCCTTGGGAAAAAACTACCTGTACAGTGAGCTGTTTACTGTCTTTAGTCTGTCACAGCGAATTTCAAGTGGTTACCAGTGATCAAGAGTGGCTTTTCTAGCACGTGGTGGTAACACAGCCTATAGAGATAGCCCTGAACACTAAACCCAGAAGAGGAGGATAAAGAAAAGGAGGCAGGGGATAGATCTGGACCCTGGGGGTTCCCAAGTGTAGGTTCACAGCCCACCGTATGTTAGTAGTGGATACTAACAGGCGTATTCCTGAGGACCAGGCAAGGAGAATGGTCAGAGTGCAGAAAGCCAGAGAAGCATTCAGAAAGATGTCTCCACATACTGGATGTAGTAGCTTACACCTGTAATGCCAGCTACTTGGGAGGCTGAGGAGAGGGAATTGCTTGAGGCCAGGAGTTTGAGACCAGACTGGGCAACATAGTAAGAACTCCATTGCTAAAAAATATGAAAAAAAAAAGTTAGCTTGGTGTGGTGGCATGCACCTGTAGTCCCAGCTTTGGGAGGCTGAGGCAGGAGGATCTCTTGAGCCTGGGAGTTGAAGGCTGTGGTGAGCTATGATTGTATCACTGTACTCCATCCTGGGTGACAGAGTGAGATTCTGTGGGGAGAGAGAAAAGAACGAAGGGAAGGGAAAAAAATAAAAACGAAGGAGGAAAAGAAGAGAAAGAAAAGATAGAAGGAAGAAGAAGAGGAAGAAACAAGAAAAGAGATAGTCTACACATAATGCAGTAGGGCAGGCAAAACAGCGAGTGACCTCAGTGCCCGCACTGGCAGAAGCGAGGTAAGAAACCAGATGGATATTGTAAGCCAGTGGTTCTCTAAGTGTGACATTAGACCAGCATCGGCTGAGAGCTTGTTAGAAATGTGGACTTTCGGGGCCCTGTTGTATGCATTTTAGGAAGCCCCAAGTACCGATGGAAGATTGAGAATGGCTAGTCAAAGCAACAGAAACCAGCTTTTGCAAAAGAGATGCTTAAACCATGCCCTCATTCAAGGAGCTTCTTAATATCTTTCCTTTTTTTTTTTTTTTTTTTTTTTTTTTTTTTTTTTTTTTGCTGGTGCAGAAATCAATCCCTGAATGTGATGTCTACTTGGTCTTCAGGTTTAAATTTGTTTTTTTAAATAATAAAAGTAATTCTTGTACATTTCTAGGTAATGAGTAGTAACTACATGCAAAGCGGAATGCTCAGCACATGGTTAGCAGACTTAATCCTCTTAACCCTGTGAGGTAGCAACCATTATAATCCCCATATAGATAAGGATACTGACACATAGACTTTGTGAGGCAAGGTCACACAGTTAGTTTGTGGTAGGTCCAGGATTTGTATTAGGATGTTTAACTGCAAGACACTGGTCCAGAACTTCCTAGAATGTACAAGGGAGGTGATGAAAGATGGATAGATGGGAGAGAGGAAGAGGGGAAGAAAGGAGGAGGGGGAAAGAGAGAAGAAAGGAGAAAAAGAGGAAAAGAAGAAAGGATAGCAGGAGATTCTGGAATTAAAGAGTGAGTGAAGGCTCCTTCTAAGGGTGGTCTGTACCCTTGTGCTATGTTATTTTCCTGGTTTTGCTTTTAAGTCAGCCCATCTAGAGATTTCAATAGATTTCAGCCCAGGCCCACCTGCCTGGCTTTCTCCTAAGAATTTGGTTTCATGGGTAGTTTGTGATTTATTTTTTCCTTGTTTGTTCTTTCACTTTCTCTCTCCATGCTCACATAATCTTTGTGACTTAAATACACACTTGGCCCAGTTGCTGAGAGATCCGTGACTGGCTTTATCATTGACTGGTGAATATTCTGGCAAAAGCATGTCACTCTTTGGGAACTGTGCTTAGGGGCTGCTTTGAAGCTCCTCTCTGCTTCATTCACCTTGGACCACGTTGTACCCTGCCTCAGCTTTAATAGGGTATCATTTTCCCCCTCCTTGTACTGCAAAGCCACAGGGACACTTAATCTTATGTTCTCTGGAGGGCTTTTGGAGCCTTGGAGCCCGATCGCAGTAATCAAGAAGGGATGGGTGATCAGGGATGAGGTTTGACCCACTGTCTGCCTCTCTCTATTTAAGCTCTTCATTTTCGCATTCCTCCCCATGGTTTGTAATAAAAGTGGAACACAGCTCAAGGGCAGAAATGAGGTTTAACTTCACACAAGGTACTCTAGAGGCTATTTGGAAAGTAAAACTTTCAAATGGCAGTTTAGCCTTGAAGAATATATTGAATTAGATATGCTCTGAGCCTTGATTCATGATCATTGCATAATAGCATTGCTATGTATATTACCTGGGTGCTTTAGTAGACTAGGGAAATGGGCTATTTAAAAGATTAAGTTTGCAGAAGCAGTGCATGTGCTAATGAAACATGTGGGAGCAAAAGCCAAGAGGCCTCATTTCCGGTGCTGACTTTTACTTCCTCTGGTGCTCTGGCCTCACTGAACATTGATTTCCTCTTCTGTGAAATGGAGATCATAGTAGACCTTGCCTCACAGGATTTTTTTTTTTTTTTTTTTTTTTTTTTTTTTGAGAAGGAGTCTCACTCTGTCGCCCAGGCTGGAATGCAGTGGCGTGATCTCGTCTCACTGCAAGCTCTGCCTCCTGGGTTCACGCCATTCTCCTGCCTCAGCCTCCTAATTTTTTGTTTTTCTATTTTCAGTGGAGACAGGGTTTCACCGTGTTGGCCAGGATGGTCTCGATCTCCTGACCTCGTGATCTGGCCCCCTTGGTCTCCCAAGGTGCTGGGATTACAGGCGTGAGCCACCACACCCGGCTGCCTCACAGGATTTTTAAGAGTACTAAATGACAGAATGCCAAACACACAGCTTTCCTTATCATAGGAAGTAAATGCTTAATAAATGAGAACTGTTTATATTACTATTATACGATTATTTCTCAAAGCTCTGAGTCTGTAATTCTGCCCATACTACTTGCTACTCTCATTCATTCCCTCTTTACTTATGCAGTTCTCTGTTAGCCAATTCTTATTTCTTGTCAGATTCAGAGTCATGATGGTCACCTTTGAAGATGTGCTGTCATTTCAAAGCACTGGCTAACTACAACCAAGACTGACAACCATGAATAATTCCATAGAGCCTCTGAAACACTCTAGCATTTCACTCCAACTCTTATATATATACCACCAAGTTGTTCTCTCTTGCTTAGTGCACTCTCTTCTTGGCAGAATTCAGGTATAGTTACCGAAGGTGGATATCAACTTCCTCTGAAAAATAACCCAGCAGGAACCATCGTGGAGTAATTGGGCTTCATGAGATCATCACTGTCAAGTCTAAAAATACATGGGGAGATAATCACATTTTTTTTTTTTATTTCTTGTACATTTTCAGCACGTTCACGTCCATGTTCTTCCCAGGAAGACTGGAGACTTTCACAGGAATGACAGCATCTATGAGAAGGTAGGTCTGCTCTCTCTGATCTTATTGTTTGATCATCGGGACTGTCGTTGGGATGACATCAACCTAATGAATCAGGTATTACCCTAGATATGGTCTGAAATGGAATTCTATTTAGTCTGACTTGGAAAGTGGCAGTAGAGGCCAAGGAGTCAAGAATGGCCATCATGGGAACCCAAGACTAATTAATTCTAATGATTTTCTTTTTCAAATGAAAACCAGCAGAAAACAAGTGTCCTTGTGATTTCTATCCTGTCATTTACCAGTACAGTAAATATTTGCATGGAGATACGGCCCAGAATCTCCACAGAAGAAAACCTACGGTGCTACCGGTGAAAATCAAGCAGATTGATATATGATTGTTTTAGTTAAATGCTACACTTAATTTTTAAAACACTTTGGAACTCAGCTTGTCATTCCCAACAGCATTTATTCAAAGTGAAACTTTGAATTATCATTAGCAAAAACTAGGTTGATTTGAATAAGTGTAACTCACTTATCATAAATATTAAAGAAGTTAATTTATTTCTAAGTACTCCCATTCAAAGATATAAGTGTAAAACCACTACAAATATGAATCGGCAAGAGCCAGGTGATCCTTACCTAAAGCCCTGTCTACATGAGAACCTTCAGATGCCCATTTCCACCGTGTGGAGTGTAGAGCCTGTCATGGATCAGGCTGTTATAAAATATAAGGTGATTTCAGTTTACCTGTTTATTCTAGCCAAAGAGGAGAAAGTATGTCCCCCACATGGTACAGCAGATTAGATAGCACTAGTGCCCTGGAGTGATTGGTTAAAAGGACTTTGAGGCTGTTTGTGGATGCAAGGAAAAGTGCTGTGATTGATTAGCAATGCCTGCCAAGGGCATTAGATAGGAGGGAGGTATCATATTTGCTGTCTATTTGACATTCCTGTTCTAACTCTTTGAGAATGCATTTTAAAACATATTGTTTATCTAGATTGTTTGTCATGTGGCTCTATCAAATAAACCACATGATTATCTCTACCTCGTTTCCAGGGACCAGTTAAAATCTATGCAACTTTTTGTGTGTGTGTCTATAGGGCTTCTTTGCAGTACTGACATTAAAGTGACAACTCAAACCCTGAAAATAAAAAACAATAGGTCAGCAGTTAATAATGAAACTTATAATTAATGTTTCTGAGACGCATTGGATTTCATGAAGTGGCTGGTTATTCTGCCTTTAGGATAACCCTTACTATCTTTTGCTTCCTATGTTTTCCAAGAGCTGTAGTGGATGTGCGTAGAGTGGAAATAATCTAGTCACCAGTACCTAAGTGCTGATTTGTGGACTAGTCGCTGCAGATCTCAATTCTCAGGAGGTCCCGTCCCTGGAGATTCTGATCGAGTTGATTGCACAGCACTCAGGAATCAGTCATTATATAAGGAAATCCCCAGGAGGCTCTGATGCATGACTACCTATGAGAATAGGCTCTCTGGGTTTTCCAAAGCCATATTCTATAAAACTATAATTTGAACTCATTTTCATTGGATGTGGAATACAGTTTGGGGATTGATAAGGGCTCAGTTCACATTGGAAGAAAATCAGAATTATAGAGTAATTATAAAGAGATGTAATTAAAATACAAATACCAATCTCAGTAATGTAAACTAAGGTTAATAAAATGTTGCCAAATACAGACTGTTTTAATGAATAAATTAGCACATGAATTATATACTAGTAAGTACTGCTAAGGTAGCATTAAAAGTGCTTGAAAACACTGTTTTCTTAGGCTGAACAGTCACCTTGAAATCTTGTCGATGTTCCAAATGTGCTTGAAACTGAAGCTGCATGGTTACATTTCAGCCCAGTTCAAGACACAATGTATAGCACTGTGGTTGGTGTATGGCCTCTCTCTCCTCTCTTATTCTTTTGCCCTTGTCTGCATGCTCTCATGGCCCCACAGATAAGAAAACACATGTTTCTACTTCCCACATTTTGGAGGATCATCTCAGGAGAAGTAATTACTGTAAGAGTTCTTTCTTTTCTTTTTTTTTTAAATCAGTGGTATACGTCATATGTAGTATAGACAGTATCCACTAAGGGAGATTGTGGTAGAAGACTGTGTAGAGATTGAAGTCTAGAAACAGGCAGAAGTAAGTTCAAATCCCAGTGGCATCTCCTAACCATATGATATCGAAGCCTGAAAGACTTATTTCAGGGCTTAGTACTTACCAAGAATTTGTTAATAGATAGCAGTTTCTGTTCTTATTGTTATTATTACTATTTTTTTAAGTAGCAATGGTTAGTAGAGAACCAGATTCAAAGCCAGGTCATTGGATATTCCCATCTACCATTCTTTCCAACGGTGAGATTCCCAATTTTCCCTTTGTCTTTAACCATTCATTCTCAGTTTTGTCTTCCTCTTTGTATGAAAATGCTTCTCTAGGCTGAGTATCTAATAACACAGTGTTCAGAAAGAGGCATGAAAAGCATGCAGTACCGCACAGGCATTATTGGTATAGAACTTAATGTACATTAGACCAAGTGATCTTAATCAGAAGCGATGGAGTGATGAGGGATGGCATTCTTTATATTGATGGGAGCACTCGCTCTAGATTATGCATCTGTTTAGGACGTTCAACAAACAGACTGCCTTGGAGGGTGGGAGGTAGGAAACAGGAACAGCAGGAGGCTGAGCTCCATAAAATGTAATTGTGTTTCTACTGCCGCAGACATAGAAAATTATGCCTAAAGAAGCCCCAGAGTATAAATTGGCTAGGAACATTGTGTTCTTTCTGGGCACTGTTTTAAGATGGTTAATGACAAATAAGAAGGTTCATAAGAAGGGCGGTTGGGTCTGAAAACAGATGTGGGGAGTAGTTGATGGTAGGAATGTTTGCCTGGAAAAAGAAAGACTTGTAGAGGGAAGATAGTAACAGAGTCACTGTTTCCAAATTATCTGAAGGGCTGGCAGTTGGAAAGGTATTAAATACATTCTATGTGACTCCAGAGGGCATATCTGTGATTATCGGACTACAAGGTGGCAGATATCATTAGCTCTACATAATAACAGGTCAAAGTGAAAAAACCTTCTGAACACTTAAAGAGTGCCTTACAAGGGGGTGAGCTTCCCATCCCTGGATTCACTCAAGCACAGAGCAGATGGCCACAGTTCTTCAAGAAGATATCTACATTTGGTCAGTGGATGGGCCACTTGGATTTGTGATTCCTCTCTACACATTTGAACCATTTGATCATTACCGCCATTTTCAGGTTTTACAAGTTCTGTAACAAATAGTGGGGTTTTTTGTTGTTGTTGTTGTTAGTATTACAATGTTTGGGTGACTGTCTAGTGAAACATATTGTTTTCTTTGTTAAGTTCATGGAAATAAAAGGTAAAACGTTTTTTTAAAAAAACGTATAGGAAACCACACTTTACTGATTTTTTTCTCATTCCCAGCCCACTTCCTGCTTTTCCTGCAGCTCAGCATTGCGTATTGATGGTCCTTGGGCTTTGCTTGCCTCCTCATATGTGTTTTATTTTTGCCTGCAAAGTATTTTTGGTTATTTGCTTTATTGTGGCTGTGAAGTATTTCTTAATGAATCTAAATGCTGTTAGGCATATTGCTCATTCTCTAGGCCTATGCAGTTGCCATGTCTGCCTCCTACCTAGGCTTTTTTCACTGGCTGATGGTGCATGCATAGCTCCTGAAGGCATTGGAGTTTAAGATCTTTGCCTATTTCATGGGCTGCTCCTCTTTTCTCTGCCACTCAAAGATTGCTATTCCCCAGGATCTTCTGTCTGGTATACTGGGCATGCTGCTTATCTGAAACATCTGTTTAACCTCCCTGCCTACTCATTTACAGTGCTCTGGCCCCAGGTGAGTTTTTTTGTTGTTTTGTTGTTGTTGTTTTGTTGTTGTTGTTGTTGTTGTTGTTTTTAACTTCACATTCCGGGATACATGTGCAGGACGTGCAGGTTTGTTACATAGGTATACATGTGCCATGGTGGTTTGCTGCACCTATCAAGCCGTCATCTAGGTTTTAAGCCCCACATGCATTAGGTATTTGTCTTAATACTTTCCCTCCCCATTGCCCCCACCCCCAACAGACCCCAGTGTGTGTTCTTCCCCTCTGTGTGTCCATGTGTTCTAATTGTTCAACTCCCACTTATGAGTGAGAACATGCAATCTTTGGTTTTCTGTTCCTGTGTTAGTTTGCTGAGAATGATGGTTTCCAGCTTCATCCATGTCCCTGCAAAAGATATGATCTCATTCTTTTTTATGGCTGCATAGTATCCCATGGTATATATGTACCACTTTTTCTTTATCCAGTCTATCATTGATGGACATTTGGGTTGGTTCCAAGTCTTTGCTGTTGTAAATAGTGCTGCAATAAACATACATATGCATGTGTATAGTACAATGATTTATAATCCTTTGGGTGTATACCCAGTAATAGGATTGCTGGGTCAGATGGTATTTCTGGTTCTAGATCCTTGAGGAATCACCACACAGTCTTCCACAATAGTTGAACTAATTTATACTCCCACCAACAATGTAAAAGCATTCCTATTTCTTCACGGCCTCACCAACATCTGTTGTTTTAATAATCGCTATTCTGACTGGTGTGAGATGCTATCTCATTGTGGTTTTGATTTGCATTTCTCTAATGATCAGTGATGATGAGCTCTTCTCCTGTGTTTCTTGGCTGCATAAATATCTTCTTTTGAGAAGTGTCTGTTCATATTCTTTGCCCACTTTTTGATTTTTTGTTTGTTTCTTGTAAATTTATTTAAGTTCCTTGTAGATTTTGGATATTAGACCTTTGTCAGGTGGGTAGATTGCAAAATTTTTCTCCCATTCTGTAGGTTGCCTGTTCATTCTGATGCTAGTTTCTTTTGCTGTACAGAAACTCTTTAGTTAGATCCTATTTGTCAACTTTGGCTTTTGTTGCAATTTTTTTTTTTTTTTGGTGTTTTCATCTTGAAGTCTTTGCCCATGCCTATGTCCTGAATGGTATTGCCTACATTTTCTAACAAGTTCTGAAATTGAGACAATAATTAATAGCCTCCCAACCAAAAAAAGCCCATGACCAGATGAATTCACAGCCAAATTCTACCTAAGGTACAGAGAGGAGCTGGTACCATTCCTTCTGAAAGCATTCCAAACAATCCCAAAAGAAGGATGCCTCCCTAATTCATTTTATGAGGCCAGCATCATCCTGATACCGAAACCTGGCAGAGACAAAATAAAAACAGAAAACTTCAGACCAATATCCCTGATGAACATCGGTGTGAAAATCCTTAATAAAATACTGGCAAACCAAATCCAGCAGTACATGAAAAAGCTTGTCCACCATGATCAGGTCAGCTTCATCTCTGGGATGCAAGGCTGGTTCAACATACATGAATCAATAAATGTAATCCATCACATAAACAGAACCAATGACAAAAACCACATGATAATCTCAATAGATGCAGAAAAGGCCTTCGAGAAAATTCAACATCCCTTCATGTTAAAAACTCTCAATAAACTAGGTATTGATTGAACATAGCCCAAAATAATAAGAGCTACTTATGACAAACCCATAGCCAATATCATACTAAATGGGCAAAAGCTGGAAGCATTCCCTTTGGAAACCAGCACAACACAACACAACACAAGAATGTCCTCTCTCACCATTCCTATTCAACATAGTATTGGAAGTTCTGGCCAGGGCAATCAGGCAAGAGAAAGAAATAAAGCGTGTTCAAATAGGAAGAGAGGAAGACAAATTGTCTCTGTTTGCAGATGGCATGATTATATATTTAGAAAACCCCATCGTGTCAGCCCAAAACCTCCTTAAGCTGATAAGCATCTTCAGCAAAGTCTCAGGATATAAAATCAATGTGCAAAAATCACAAACATTCCTATACACTAATAATAGTCAGAGAGCCAAATTATGAGCAAACTCCCATTCACAATTGCTACAAAGAGAATAAAACACCTAGGATTACTACTTACAAGGGATGTGAAGGACCTCTTCAAGGAGAACTACAAACCACCACTCAAGGAAATAAAAGAATACAAACAAATGGAAAAACATTCCATGCTCACAGATAGGAAGAATCAATATCGTGAAAATTGCCATATTGCCCAAAGTAATTTATAGATTCAATGCTATTCCCATCAAGCTACTGTTGACTTTCTTTGCAGAATTAGAAAAAACTACTTTAAATTTAATATGGAACCAAAAAAGAGCTCATATAGCCAAGACAGTCCTAATCAAAAAGGACAAAGCTGGAGGCATCATGCTATCTGACTTTCAACTATACAAGACTACAGTAACCAAAACAGCATGGTACTGGTACCAAAACAGATATATAGACCAATGGAACAGAACAGAGACTTCAGAAATGACATCACACAGGCCGGGCGCGGTAGCTCAAGCCTGTAATCCCAGCACTTTGGGAGGCCGAGACGGGTGGATCACAAGGTCAGGAGATAGAGACCATCCTGGCTAACCCGGTGAAACCCCGTCTCTACTAAAAAATACAAAAAAACTAGCCAGGTGAGGTGGTGGGCGCCTATAGTCCCAGCTACTCGGGAGGCTGAGGCAGGAGAATGGCATGAACCCGAAAGGCAGAGCTTGCAGTGAGCTGAGATCCGGCCACTGCACTCCAGTTTGGGCGACAGAGCAAGACTCTGTCTCAAAAAAAAAAAAAAAAAAGAAATGACATCACACATCTACAACCATCTGATCTTCGACAGACAGACAAAAACAAGGAATGGGGAAAGGATTACCTACTTAATAAATGGTGTTGGGAAAACTGGCTAGTCATATGCAGAAAACAGAAACCGGACCCCTTCCTTACATATTATACAAAAATTAACTCAAGATGGATTAAAGACTTAAATGTAAAACCCAAAATCCAGGTTAGTTCTTTAACTTCAGTGGTGGGTCCTGCCCCATCTCCCCAGCTCCTGTAAGTCTCATTCACTACCACTGACTTCTTTTGTCAAATATATCATTCTTGTTCCCACCTCAGTGCCTTTGCACATGTTGTTCTCTTCACCTGTAACGTCTACCATCTTCTCTTCCCCTTTATGTGGCTTCATGTCATCATTCAAATCTCATCTCTGAGTCACCTCCTCGAAGGGTACTTTTCGCTGTTTTCTGATTTCATCTATAATAGTTAATCCTCTGTCCCCTCTAGAGTAACTCTATCATATTACCATGTCTGTTTCTTTCTTAACACCTCCCACACTTGACATAATTTATTAATTTATTATTCAATACCTGCATCCCCCAATTATGTGTTATAGTCTTAAGAGCAAGGACCTAATCTGGCCTAGGTTGGACCTTCAGTGAATATTTGAAAACGAATGAACACATTTTTAAAAAACCAACGTCTTGATCTAGAAGAACTTGAAATTCTCTACTCGTTCTCACATAATTTAAAAGGAGACTATATATTGCTTTTCAGAGGGTCAATTCGCTAACTCATAGCCACACTGAGTGAGACTTCGACATGGTGCTATCAGCCATCTGAGGTGAATTTAATGGGTCATTGATGGAACAGAATCCTTTGGTCAGAAATCAGTGTGCAGAAGTCTACAAATTGTGGTACTCTGGAATGGTTGGGGAAGCAAATATAAACCTTGTCTGATTGCTAAGCAAGTCTGGTAGGCACGTGTCAAAGTTAATAACTAACTTGCCCCCTCCCACCAAACCCAGATTTATGTGGCTATAACAAATACAGATGTAGGATTTGCTGAAAGCAGGCTTGAGAGCTACTCTTCCTTTCTTTCCAAACTTGATTATCATCTCTAAGTTTGTTTTCACCTTCTCTTCCTCCAGCAGTATGTCCTAGACATTTCAGAATAGGAGCCTCTGTTCTGTCTTAAAACTGAGCTCAAACTCTCCCCCTTCCAAAGCAGAATGTCTGCTGAAGCTCTTTCCTTGTGGTTGTCTATGTAGATCTTGTTTATCTGTAGCACCCAAACTCTTTCTACATCTATGTTCTTTAAATTTTCATGAATTATGCCAAGCCTTCCCTGAACTCAGTGGGCCCTTCATTATCTTGACAAGTTGATGAAGATTATGGTAATGACCCAAATGGGTCCTTGAATAAAAGAGTGTGTATAGCTAATGTGGAGGAGGAAACACCCATGGCCTAATGTCATATCATCTCATTAACTCAGTAAGACTTACCCTAGCTGTATCGCAAATAAGCAACTCTCATAACTATATTGGACAATTCATCAAATGTTTATGGGTGACATTGAATGAATGTGATTGTGCACTGTATATAAAACCCATTACTGATGAAGAAAGTGACTATTATTAAAACAAATGGGAATAGCAATCAGCAATTGGACAAATTCAACCATGAATTTCATAGACAAAGCAAATGTGGGTTCAAGCATGTCATGGGAAACAATTGCTTGGCTTAACACAATTCATGAGCAAAATCAATTTGCTAAAATGCAGGCCATTTGGCCCTGAGGGCTGGAGAGAACCATTATATTGCTGATGATATTTATTGTTGAACTTGGATCTCTTTCACACACCATTTAACAATGGGCTCAGAGTCCATGGGTCCCTAGTTGACTTTTCAAAAAGGAAGGAATGTTTCAGTGAGACAGTTAATTAGCTTTTGGTCTTCTGGGTTTACTGATGTCCTCCCACCGAGTGGTAAGTTTCTGGGTATTTGAGAATTTTGGAATGAAAACTTTGGTATCTCTCATTCAGAATAAGATAACAACTTGATATACTCTTCTAAATAAATGGAGACTTTTTACTCAAAGAACCAGATGTGATGAAACTAACAAATAAGCATATAGTAATGCTAATTTAATGGCCTATGACCTCAAATACTCCCTCTGTATCTATGAATGCTCTTTGGCTACCTATTTTAATAATGAGAGAGCTGGGTAAGCATCTGGTTTACCCTATCCTATGTCAGATTATTACTGACTTAAATCTCTTTGTTCCTCAAAAGAGAAAAACAAAATTAGCAGAAAAGCACTTTTCTGGTTAAAAGTTATTTGTGCCCATTTTTCTCACAGAAACAAATATTCAGATAATATATGTATTAGCATTCTCTAGCAGGACAAAATGAATAGGACAGATGTACATATGAAGGAGACTTTATTAAGGAGTATTAACTTGCACGATCACCAGGTGAAGCCCCGCAATAGGCCATCTGCAAGCTGAAGAGCAAGGAAGCCAGTCCGAGTCCCAAAACCTCAAAAGTAGGGAAGCTGACAGAGCAGCCTTCACTCTGTTGCTGAAGGCCCAAGAGCCCCTGGCAAACCACTGGTATAAGTCCAAGAGACCATAAGCTGAAGAACTTGGAGTCTGATGTTCGAGGGCAGGAAGCATCCAGCACAGGAGAAAGATGAAGGCTGGAAGACTCAGCAAGTCAGCTCTTTCCACCTTCTTGTGCCTGCTTTATTCTAGCCGTGCTGACAGCTGATTAGATGGTAACCACCCAGATTGAGGGTGGGTCTGCATCTCCAGTCCACTGACTCAAATGTTAATCTCCTTTGGCAATTCCCTCATAGACACACCCAATAACAATACTTTGCATCCTTCAGTCCAATCAAGTTGACACTCAATATTAACTGTCACAATATATGATTCAGGTTAGTCATTTTATTAACTCTTTTTTCTCCCCCAAGAGACAGGGTCTCGCTCTGTTGCCAGGCTGGGGAGCAGTGGCCCAGTCATAGCTCACTACAGCCTCAAACCCCTGGTCTCAAGTGATCCTCCTGGCTCAGCCTCCTGAGTGGCTAGGACTACAGGCACATACCACCACACCTGGCTAATGTTTTTTTTTTTTTTTCTTTTTGTAGAGACAGGTCTCACAATGTTGTCCAGGCTGGTCTCAAACTCCTAGCCTCAAACAATCCTCCTGGCTTGACTTCCCAAGGTACTGGGATTACAGGCATGGGCCACTGTGCCTGGCCCAGGCTAGTCATGTTTGACAGAGTTGAGCAAGTGAGGAATGTTGAGAAGCATGGAGGGCTATAATGGTAGTGATGGTGAGCTGGGGCCTCCAAGGAAGATCATGAAGTCATTGGACACTAAAGAGGAAAAATAATGAAAGAAGGCTGAAGAGTGGTTGATGAGGAGGATACAGGTATCTAGAGGTTGAGCTTCAAGGCAAAGAATGCCTTGAAGTTTTCCTAGAGTTTGCTTTGAGGTCAACCACCCTAGATTAGTTTCCCAGAATTACTCTCCTATGTTGTTTGAATATGTTCAGTTGCATGTTAGTGAGAAATAAGAAAAATTTAATTATGTGTCACTCTATCCATAGCATCCATAGTAAGTCCACTCTATCAAACCATTCCATGTGGTCCTCCCTCATTATTTCCTGAATCAAGCTTTCTTGTGCAGAGTCCTATCTGCCCTCCACAGTGAATTCTCGCTCCAAACAGATACATTCCATCAGAAAGCTCTAAGGTGCTTGCCAGTGAAGGAGGAAAACACCTGCTCTGAGGTGTCCTTGTTTCTGTAGTCCATCTGTCTTCCTACCTGCTTCTCATAGTTCTGCTCTCAGTCTCACAGTGGCTGCTGCAGTGAAACCTAAGTTTAACTACAGTGCTTGAAGAATGGGCTGTTTGGGTGTTTAAAAAAATCTTAGGTTTGCATTCAAGGTTCTCAACGTAGCTATTAATAAAGTCACTTAAAGTTGTCCAAAAAGTTTTTATAAGTTTGGAGTTAACCTGCTAAAGCATACTACCAAGATTTCAGTAGTTTTTCCAAATCTATTTTACTTAGAGAAATGAGAGTATATGGATTAGGGACAGAAAAAAAAAAAAAAAGACTATTGGAAAAATAAATTATGAGTAGAAATGGATAAATTAGGCAAAGAGAAAACAGATATGAATTAAGCATTGACATGATTCCCTCAATATATAATGGCCCCAAAGTGAAAAGCCCCCAACCATTTGACTTTATCTCTCTTTTAATGAAGAAAATCAAAATAAGCAAGAATTAGGGGGAAACAGATGATAAAAATTAATACATTTTTAAACTCCCAAAGCATTTGTAAATGTTTTTATTTTTAAATTATTACCTATCATTCTTTAGAAAAAATAATGATACATGTAATTCAAACAACCTTTATAAATAAATCCCGTAACTTCTTAGCTTGGAGCAAGGTTCATTCGTGTGCCATGTGCCAGCAGGAGGAAACCCTAAGGCCTCCAGGTTGCCTGCTTTTGGAGACATAGAGTCCTGGAAACATAGCCTGATGTTTAGAATCCCAGCTTAAGTGTTCAAAATGTGGTTATATTTTTGTCACTGCGAGGTGAGGTCTACAATTGATATTCAGTTTGATAGCCACTAGCTACATGTGACCAGTCTGAAATGAGATGTGTTGTAAATGTAAAATCCAGTTTGGATTTCAAAGACTTCTACCAAAAAAAAAGTAAATATCTCATTAATAATGTTTTATAGTAGTTACATGTTGAAATGATAATATTTTGGTAATGTTGAGTTAAAAATTATATCACTAAAATTAATTTTACCTGTTTCTTTGCACTTGTTTTGGTGTTGCTACGAAACACTTTTAATAACATATGTATCTTGCATTAGATTTCTTCTGGATGGTGTCGCTCTAGAATGCTTTCAAACTGCTTCAGCTTACTAGCAAGCAGCTGTTTGTGGAGATTGTTATGACCTTCCCCAGATTTAGAAGAGGAATTTGAATGATGCCAGATTTTCTTTCTAATCAAGGAAATCAAGAAAGAGCTGGTATACCTGTATAGCTCTAAATTCTGTACCTTGAGTCAACATAGTGATTTATTGCAATCTCTTTAATGTTGAATTTGCTATTTAAATCTCAGTGTCTCATGTTTTCCATATTTAAAATGGGGGGAAAATATCCAGTTGTACTGGGCTTCTAGTGTAAGGTTGGTGGTCATAAACAACTCTAGTTCTCAGTCTATTCTCCTAGGGAGAGCACTAATGAAAAATAATAATATAATAAAATTATTATTGTCATTGAGAATACACTGAGAATAATAATAAATCTATTTTAAATAAATATAATATTTGAGAATAATAATCAAATTATTGTCAGTGAGAATACACATTGGGCTGGACTGTCTGCTAGGTGCCAAGCATACATTATTTTATTTTCATTAACCTGGCAGGGTCAATATCATTCATACCATTGAATTGAAACTAAATTTGCAGAGAGTAAATGTCTATGTCAAAACCTCACAACCAGCTCATGGTAAAGCCTGTTTATATCAAAGTCTGTTTGACTACAAAGCCTTCCCTATTTCTGTCATCCTTTGCTTTAGCCTAAGGAAAATATTATCCTTCAATTTTATGGAAAACCCACGTAATAGTGAGAAAAGTGATTTTCTTAGACACTGGGACTTCCAGTACTAAACCTCAAATGGTTTTCATATCCCTGTTCAACCTTAGAGACATTTACACACACACACACACACACAAACACAAACACACACACAACACACACATGACACACACACTGGATTTCCAATAAATATATAGGTCCTAGACACACCACCAGTAATTAAGACTTACAGTGAGAGAAACGGCATTTTACAAAGTCAGGCATTTTCTCTGCTTTTAGAATATGGCCCATTGGTCTCCATCTAGGCACTTTATTATAACTCCTTTTTGTACTTTTTTGTTAAACACAAGGAAGTCATCAACATGCTCTAGCCAAGCTTCTACAATTCCCAAGGTCATCCTTTTGGAGCTGGTTTTGTGTGCTGAACCTCTTAAATACTTTTGCTGGCCCTATAGTGTATTCATGTCATAACACACTAAAATATTTAAGAGAAAACTGCTTTTTTTTCTGAAAAAGAAACAGTCTTGCTTACAACTCTTAATGGACCATAAATATCTTGTAGGCCAGTTGCACCAGTACCTGCTGGAAATCCTTCTTACATGAGTGGTAACTAAGGAACTCATAGAATATTCCCTTTGCACTGAAATGTAGCCTTGCTCCAACATATTTTTCCCTCTAAAAAACTGTTTCTTCTAGTAAGCTCTTCAGAGTTATTGAAAGGACATTGCACAGTTAGGTCAAATCTATATATGAAATTTCATTGGCTTCTCTGGTAATCTTGGCTCTATCAGTTGATACAAAGACTGAGGCTGAATTTCCTTTTAGTGACCTGAAATAAGCAACTGCACTTGTTTTCCTAAATCATTTTCCATCCACATGTGGTGTCTACCATTTACTTTCTTTCCCCAGGGCATTGGGCTAGTTTCATCTATTGGTGATCTGGGATAAGGATGAATTAGACTCCTTGAAAGAGGTTGGAAACAAAATTTTCATTAGCTGGAGATATCCTCAAATGTGGAGGGAGACTGTGATATGCTTATGACATTAGCATACTGATTAGTTAATATATACAATGAAGTGCTCGTTTGAGCATTAAGGTACATTTTTCTCCATCATGTATAGAAATGAAGACATAGGCAGACTTGAAAAGTTTTCTGAGGATACAGACAGAGTAAGAAACAGACCTGAGATTCATACTGCGGCTGTCTGGCTCCAGAGTCTGGGTTCTCCTTCACTCTGCTGCCTTTATGAACTACCAGAAGCATCTTATTCATCTTAGTCATCTCTGCCTCCCAGCACCCAACAAATACCACTACATAATAGAGTAGGTTGCCAAGAAATGACTGTTGAGCTAAACCTGGCACTTCCCCAGCCCTCTGCGTTCAGAGCCTGGTTCTCCAGATCTTCAGGTCCATGGCTTTCCTTTATCAGCTGCAAGTCCCCCCACTTCTTGGGCACTGCCTGCCTCCTGTCAAAACCTCCCTCTGAGAAAGAACTTGTACCTCAGTTATTACAACAGTAGTTCAAATTGTTGGCCTTCCTGTGATGTCGATGTATTTTTTCAAACCAACAAAGCCTGCTGAGAAAAGAATGGGATTTTAAAGCTGCAATAGGAGGTCTTAGTCTAGAGGCACAGTGGAACTCTATGGGTAACTCCAGAATCGAATCACCAAGGCCAGCTCTGTCCCCTGTACCCATTTCTGGAACATCCCTGAAAATTAACTTGATGAATTGCTCCCCTAAAAGGCCCACCAGTACTCTCCAAGATAGACAATCCAAAATAGGCTGGTCAACACGCACCTTTATGTATGGCATTGTGTCTACACCCAACCCAGAGAATAACAGGCATTTCTGTGTCAGCCCCTCTAAGTTCAAAATGCTCTTACCTGCATTATGGTTCCAGATTACATCAGAATATGTCTGAGTGTGTGTCTATAAAACTTGGACAACTGATCTAATTAATTTGAAAAATCTAAACCTGGGAAACAATTTAAATGCCAAATAATAGAGGAATATGTTTTAATACTATATATTCACCTATGTAGCCATCAAATGAAGTTTTATGAGTAATTTTAATGATATAACACTGTGTACAAACAATCAGGCCAAGAATAATAAAGCAAATTAGTCCTACCATGATTTGTCTTTAGTAAAAATGGGAAACTGGAGAGAGAAAAATTATATTTCCAA